>NC_036243.1:1931115-1958495 GCF_002742605.1 Olea europaea var. sylvestris | reverse complement strand
TATATTCTTTGTGTTTAACTGCTTCTAGAACAGCTATATTACAGAAATATAATCAGGCCCTATAACAAATTAAATGTTAAACCACTGACTCACACTAAATCCAAGCCAACCATTCCAAATCCCTATAAATTAAAATCATATGGGAAAATAACAGCTGGGGTCTCCAACCTTTGTGAAATATAGAACTTGGGTCCCCATTCAATTTTCTGAGACCCTTGGATCCAAAGCCTTTGCAAAATTGAGCATATAGGTCCCCACTGGATGGGAACTGTTATTTTTTCTGTCAAAATGGCACATGCCTTGCACTTGGATTCTTATTTTGAGGAACATTAACCCCTTTCCTCTTTATCCTTATCCTGCTGGCATCTAACAGAACCACAACCATCGCCAGTACTTACAAACAAGCCCAAAAATATCCGTTGTACTATATTGCATTATACTCTTATAAATTATTTCAATTATATTATATTTCTGTTGCCCTTCTATTAGGGATTAGGGATAAAACAGGTGAAGTCCTATCATCATCTCGTCAGAGATTTGTAGATATAACTAAAGTTTCCACATTTTCTGAAAGTATCTCTTCCATGGAGATAGTTGAAAACTATATGGTAACATCTCATATACAAGTAAAATAACTGTAGATGCATTAAATTGACATTTAGAAACTTAGTTTTTATTTTCCCTATTTTCTTCGAAAATCGGGTGAGTTCCTTTTGGTCCAAACCACCCAAAAAATAGCCAAATATCACAGCTTCCCATGTTACATCACCCTAATTAATTCGAGAGACCAAATATTTTGGCTTCTTTATGGGCTTCTACGTCTAAGGAGTTTAGTGATTTTCCTCTATTTAGTTGTTCTCAGCTGGGAGAATGCAATGCATAAGAGATTTTGTTTTTAAATTTGTTTTCTTATATTTTATTAGGAGTTCTTGATCTCTTAATGTATCTCTATATCATGAAAAAATAGAGAAATATGCACGCAGGCATGCACACACAAAAAACAAACATGTCTCCACACAGCCACTGTACTGACAACATAAAATTAAAAAGGCAATGACATGTTATCTTATAAATAATTTGAATTTAGTACATAAACCTTTATATAATGTAAAAGATAGTGTGAGTTTCATCAAGCAAATATGTGCCATTTTACAAGATTCAAGGAGTGAAATGATAATTATTGATTTCCATTATATAATTGACTGATAAGGTGCAAGAGAGAAAGCACACCAATTCAGCATATACAATGGGAGTCTTCACAATACAAAATGCAGATAAGAACAAAATTAGAGAAGAAAATCAGTAATAGCTTACAAGAATGTCTTGGCCAACCCAAGAGAAAGACGACTTCCTATTTGCAGCCCACAAAATGGCAAATACCACACAGAATATCAAGACTACAAAAGATAGAATGGAAACCTCCCCCAGAAGAGGC
Source organism: Olea europaea var. sylvestris (assembly GCF_002742605.1). Classification (NCBI taxonomy): domain Eukaryota; kingdom Viridiplantae; phylum Streptophyta; class Magnoliopsida; order Lamiales; family Oleaceae; genus Olea; species Olea europaea. The sequence goes on along the minus strand of NC_036243.1, from coordinate 1,957,060 downwards.
AAATTCAAAGTCCTTCGTCCACAATTTTTGCATTTGCTGCTCGGATCATAAGAGCAAACAAGCAACATAGTATGTTAAAAAGATGTATTAAACGTAGAGATTAGCTGTATCTTTCACATTTAAAATTGAACCATACCTCAACACCAAAGATACTATGCAAGTATGCATTCCCTAAAAACAAAACTTATCATTAGCAAGCCAGTTTTAATAGCATTGATTTAGACATATCAAATCATTGTATCATTAAGTCAGAAAAATCTACACCCCAACACGTGTTCGCGGGCTCTTGCGCATGCTTATTTGTCATTGTCATTATTTATTGTTTCAGTCACCCAGCAAAGCGAATTTTCCATGTTTAATTTATTGTTCATTGTCTTTGTTTATTTACCCTTTTACTTCTACTTAGTGAGCATAACCAATTGTACTTCATTACTAGTGCAATAATGCTAGACTCAAATGTTCTATAGGCTAAAACAATTTTCAATTTAAAACAATAAAATCATTCAGATATGCTAGTTGTTAGGTGTTCAAGCAAGTCATAGGTAATAAATTCAGTTAACGAACATAATTTGTCTTTACTTTGGGAATAGTGATGTGAACAATTAAAATCTATTTTTTATGAACTTTTATACTGTGTATATAACTTCGCCCATTTATTTATTGATTTTTGCATCCAATTTAATCCGATTGAACATTTAGACCCTTGATCCTATGCTGGTTCAATGATGGAGCAAAGTCTAAAAACACTGGTCTAAATAGTGTACATTTAAGTGAAATCACCAATGACAATCAACATGGTATAGGAAAATGGGAAGTGCTCAACGAAGTGATGCCTATAAAAGGATATTCTGGAGGACATAAATATTTTAGTAATTTTCAGAATTTTCTCGTTTTCGAAAGTCTTTGCCCTAAATAAGTATAATAAGTACACTCCTAAGTTCTTTTACGTGTGCAAGCAGCAAGTCTGCAACATCTCAACCTTGGCCTGGACCAAGCGCAAAATCACTTAATGCCTTATTTCAACAGTTGATGCTCAAATATATATTTTTGTCCATCTTTCTCTTTTTGTGTGCAAGCAGCCTCAACTCGGCCAGCACAAAACAAAACTGATATCAAACATAAATGGAGTGAATAATTACCTCAACACCACCGATGCAGAAAAGTCCGATAAGCAGCCAGACAAACCAAGATGACATAAATAGGTAAAGTAGCACCAGAAAAGTTGATGCTGTTATGACAAAAACTATAGCACTTTTTGTACTTATATGCAGGATTTCTTCATCATCCTTGGCTGCTATTGCATTGGATGACACCTAACAATGGAAACGGAACAGAATAGTCAATTTAGATATAACATCCGTCAAAGGAAACTTTACATGCACCAAATCATTCAATTATGCTTGTTTTTTAAATCTTGTCAAGATATGCAGAAACCAAATAGCCATCATAAGTTTCATGACTTTTCTTTCATTTCTGTCCTCTCATAACTAAAAGGACATCAAAGGCAGACTATTACAAAGTTTTGTGTCATAGCTTAAGATGGCCCCAAGAAAGTTCCACAAAGGGGTTGTGTTTCTCCTCTGCATCTTTTACAAGTCACGGTACAAGAAAAATAGATCCCAAACGGGCAGAAACTGGGTCAGTTGCAAAACCTTGAAGCAACATCAAAATGAGTATATAGCTGTAGCTCATAAAGGATGTGATATGACTTAAAAGGAGGTGAGAAAAGGCTGGGAAATTGTCTTGGCTCTAATTATCATATTTTATAAAAGAAAGACAGGCATAAATATATTTGTACCTGCAAGGCAAATATTTCAAGTATGCAAATATTTCAATGGTGAGAACAAAAACAAATATATAAAGAAGATAACTTTGGAATTTGATAAAAGTTTGGGAACTGCTATTGCTTGAGCTGTTTAGCACACTTAAGGAACTCCACTGTGAGCATGAAACACCAAACGATATCACTAGTGAAAATAGTAAAAGCAACCATATGGAGCGCTACATGACGTCATTTTATGTACAGTAGGAAATGCCCATCTTGAAGGTTTTAACTGTACTACATATGAAAATAAAGACATTATTTTGTTCACGTAACCTTTGGTGAGAGTTCATCGTAGGGCTCATCACTCTGCTCTGATCCAGTAAATTCCGACCAAAGCGATGCACAAACTACTGTCCCAACAGACATCAGCCACAAGAATGTCACTGAGAAGTCAACAATCGGGCGATCTGGAGAATATAATAAAAGTTCCACTGCATTAAAAAACATGAAGTTAGCAGTTTTTAAAAATATAAAGGGGTTGTTTGACAAAGTTTTTGATAAAAGATAAAAGTTTATGAAATGTGACTTAAAAGTGGATAAAAGTTATTAGTCCTATGAAATGTGTGGTTAAAATTGAAGTTTGACACAGCTGAAAAGTTGATAAAGTTTTATTGAAGTTTTATCAAACAAACTGTAAAAGAAAATATTCAAACAAGATATCCGAAGACTGCACATAAGCAAGAAGGCCATGCAGAAAGCCAATAAATCTGGCAGAATCTTGATCATAAGACTGCAGCACACATCAAATATATATAAAAATGAAAGCCTAGCCTCATGACAGTTTCCACGTGGAGGGTAGATTGTATTATCATATTTTTATTTCTTTCTCCACGTCATCTGTGACTCCCCGTCTCCGGAAATGTGAACCTCTGCAGAACTTAGATTTTTTATTGTGAAGGAACAGAAAATAAGTGTGTTCAAGAAGCAAACACAGATGTCAACATTTTGATTAACAGAAAAATCTGCAGGCTCATAAACTTTTGATGGATATTATTAACTGGTTGTATAATATCATGACTAGATAAACTTTTGATGGATAGTGTAGAAAAGTTGAATGCACTTTGTGAAATGTGCCTCTTTATTTGAAATGTTAGAACAGTCAAACTGTTGCAATAAGAAGGGGACTGAAGAAGTAATATCATAATTTCCGAAAAGAGAGCATATTATCATTCAATCACATTTCCCACCTCTGAAGAGTATATCAACTTTTTCAAAATAATTAAAAATGGATAGAACGAATTGAAGAAAGGCACACCATATATCAGAGCACCTGAAGCTAGGTTAACTTGATGATATCACAAAGAACAAGAAGCATTCATACATATGATAAGACACTACAGTCTGTAAAAGAGAAAAGATCTTATTCATTGCAGAAGGAAATAAGACATTAAAACATAATAGACTTGTTCCAAGCACCTTCAACTCAAACTTCGATAAAAGCATCAATTAATAGCATGCAATCCCACACTCTGTACATGCAGAAGCAGGGCAAACTATAAACAGTAACATGTACCTTCCATACTGGCTTTTAAAACTAGTTAAACGAAATTATATGACGAAGACCTACCTTTCTCCCTACTAGCCATGGCTTTGTCTATTTCGTCTCCTCCTGACTTTGAAATCATGACTACAGGAATGGTAATGTCTACATCAGTAACATTCCCAACACAATTCATCTCCAGAAGACCTAAAGAAGTTCAGGGCAAGGATGTACCAATCAAAAACCAAAGCTAAATATCAAACAACTGACATACTATTTATGAGATTTACACTATATGCTAACAGAATTAAAGATAACAACCTTCACTGTCATTTATCACCACTAGTCCTGCTGCTCCTCCTGCTTCTGCAACTTTAGCCTTAGTTATGAAATCACAATCACCACGCCGAGCTAATGCAAAAGAGCCTGATAACTACAAAAGATACAAGAGACTCTTTGGATTGTGCTTGAAACTCTCAACATTGGTGATATAGAGCAAATCTATAATGACTCAAATAACAATTCTAAGTTTCTTTCCAAAATTCTACATAGTTAACAACTTGAGCCTCAGCTATGAAATCACAATCACTGCATCAAGCTAATGCAAAAGAGCCTGATAATTACAAAGGATACAAGAGAACCTTTGCACTGTGCTTGAAAATATCAACATTGGTAACAGAGAGCAAATCCACAACAATTCAAATAACAATGCTAAATTTCTTTCTAAAGTTCACGAATATTTGATAAGAAAGGCTATGAAATCCATATGGAAGAGCTTGAAAGGTTCCAGAGGACATATGATTAAAGAATGAAAGTAATGTTGAACCACCTCATTGAAAATCTTAAATTGTTAGCAATGTTTTGAAAATCGAACAAGAAGAGTCAGGGGTAGACCAGGTTAAACAAAAAATAAAAATAATTAAATATATAAATGCATATATACATAAATATCTTTTATTAAAAATGCGTATAATAAAAAAGTATCTGAAGACTCATTATTTACTATTTATTAATTATTTCAACACTCATTTAACCTCAAATGAAAATTAAATGGGCCCAACTTAGACTGTACTAAATATCAAATGAAAATATGGGCTACATACAAAATGATAAATTAATGAGCACAAAATAAGGATATTTAAAATTAAAACTACATACGAGATTCCCATCAAAATCCCTACAATCAGTAGAGACAAAGAAAACCAATCGAAGGCAAGTTCTTTCACACTTTTGTTGTCACTTTTTCATTTAATGATTTTGCTATAATCTCATGTTTCATTTTATCATCAGCAAACTTGGCAAACCACGTCCAAGTCACTGGCTATAAATTCATCTACCAGGTTACCAGATTTTATACGAGTTTTTGAGCTACAACCAGATTGGCTTTGGGTATAGTGGTTTTCACAAAATTTGGTTGTTAGAGATCATACATATATATTTATATTTTGTACTAAATCCCCTCGAGTGCAAGCCAATTCAATTTTCCATCAAGGGCATGATACATGAAATTTTTATGAATGGGTGGTAACAAGGCTTGAACGTAGGACATTCACCTACTCTAAAACTATGTTTAACCACTTTATTTGGGATCTTAAGTTGTTAAAGAAGGGACATGTTTGTTTATTTAATTTTTGTATTCAATAAGTCATATAACTACAAAGATGAGACATTCACTATTCCTAGTTCATCATAGAGTTGGTGCGGCATTGTTTTTAGATGAATCCAAGATTCTGATAGATCCAAAATAGAACAAGAATTTTATTATGAGAATTTAACCACCAAACAGTGATTACAAGAGGAACGAACCTGCGATCAGGGAAGCAGATTCTTTATTTCAAAAAAGGGAAAAAATAACAAGATTAACGGACATTCGAGAGGCCTACACTCTCCCAAGGAATCTCCCGATTTCTGGATGCTGGTAATGTGATTATTTCCCTTATTTATACTGCAGTTGGAGCTGTAATTATGCAGTTGGTCCTGCAATTGTGCCCATTCCCCTTGATCTTAGCTTGCGCCTTTGGTATGTTGCATGGATTGAGGGTCTATCATTACCTCCCCCCATAAGTTTCACCTTGTCCTCAAGGTGAAAGGAAGGAAACTGTTGCTTAATCATGTCGTAAGACTCCTAAGTAGCTTCAAGTGGTGGTTGTCCCTTCCATTGTATTAAAACATCCAAGCCTCAAATATTGCTTCCTAAGCCAGGTCGCACCCCAAGTAATGTCTCTGGTTCAGCCAACATCTCCAACTCCTCACTTAATTGGCTGGGTACTACTTTCACAGCCTGCACTGCTCCTTCTGCCTTACGTAGCTGGGATACATGAAATACGGAATGAATATTACATGTCAGAGGAAGAATTAGCTTAAAAGCAACCTTGCCAATCCTCTGACCCACTCCAAATGGACCATAAAATCGTGGTGCTAACTTTTTGTTAGGTCGCGCAGCTAAGGGTTTGCAACGATATGATCTAATCTTCAAATACACAAGATCTCCATCATTGAACTGAACATTCCTTCTCTTGCAATCAGCTATGCCCTTCATCTTCATCTGGGCTTGCAGTAACTGTGCTTTCAATTCCTCTAGAACCCGATCCCTTTCAAGGAGTTGTTGTTCTATTGCTGAAATTGGGGTGGATCCTTTTTCAAACCTTAGCAGAGCTGGAGGTTCGCGCCCATATAAAACCTGGTAGGGAGTAGTCTTGCTTGCCATGTGGAAGGAAGTGTTATACCATAACTCAGCCCAAGGTAACCAACTGAACCAAGATTTGGGTCGTGATGAAGCAAAGCAGCGGAGATATGTTTCTAGGGTGCGATTTAATACTTCTGACTGTCCATCAGACTGGGGATGGTAAGTTGTACTATGATTGAGTTTCGTACCTTGCAGATGAAATAATTCTTCCCAAAAATGCCTTACAAAAATATTGTCTCTATTCGATACTATAGAGCGGGGTACTCCATGTAGACCCACCACCTCCCTAATAAAAATCCCAGCAACACTTGCCGCCGTAAAAGGGTGTTTAAGCACTATGAAATGCCAATATTTGCTTAATCTGTCCACTACTACCAAGATTGTGTCCATGTTGCCTGATTTCGGAAGCCCTTCGATGAAATCCATGGCTATGTCTTCCCAAATCTGATTAGGAATCGGTAGCTGCTGCAATAATCCCCCTGGTGATAGTGTGAACGTTGAATATCAGCTTTCATCCCTTCCCAATAGACATTTTGGGTGATGCATTTGTAAGTTTTCCGATAGCCGGAGTGTCATCCAATCTTGCTGTCGTGCCCCTCTTGTAACATTAACGAGATCAATGATGACCCTTTGGGTAGAAATAGACGCCCCTTAAATAGCAACTGGTCATTTACCACTGCAAAATCTGGTCTGTTAGAAGGGCTCTGCCTGAGTTCTTGAATGATAGTTTCTAACTGTGAGTCTGTACAAACTTTTTCTGCAAGAATATCTAGTTGTACTACTGCAATAGCTGATATTGCCATTAACTCGGTGGAAGAGCTGATGTGGGAAAGGGCATCGACAGCCTTGTTTTCACTTCTCGGTCGATATTGAACCTCAAATTGATAAACCATTAACGTAAGTAACCATTTATGATACTCTGAGTTCACTTCTCGTTGCCCCCAATAAGAATTTTAAACTTTTCTGATCCGTTCGCACTTAGAAATTGTGACCAGGCAAGTAGTGTTTCCATTTTTGCACCGCAAACACAATCGCCATCAATTCTCTTTCATAAGTTGACTTTACCTTCCCTTTTCGATTAAGCGCACAACTATAGTATGCAATAGGATGATGGTCTTGCATTAACACAACTCCCACGCCAAAACTCGAAGCATCTGTCTCCACTATAAAGGGGTGGTTGAAGTCCGAAAGGGCGAGGACTGGTACAGATGTCATGGCTGTTTTCAGTGTTCGGAATGCTTGCTCTTCATCCCAGAAAAAATTATCCTTGCATAACCTTTCTGTTAATGGCCATCCTAATTTACCGTAGTCCTTCACAAAATGGCGATAATACCCTGTGAGCCTAAAAAATTCCCTCAACTCTCACAATGAGCGGGGACTAGGTCAGTCTACTATGGCTTGAATCTTTGACTTGTCTGCGGCCACTCCCCGGTGTGAAATGCAATGCCCCAAGTATTCTACTTCTGGTTGATCGAAGCTACATTTCTTGCGATTGTCGTACAATCGATGTTGTCTTAGCAACTGCAAAACTCTCCTCAGATGCTCCGCGTGATCCTCCAAACTTTGACTAAATACCAAAATATCATCGAAAAACACGAGAACAAACCGCCTCAACTGTTCTTTAAATACTTCATTCATGAGTGACTGGAATGTGGCGGGTGTGTTCGTCAATCCGAATGGCATTACCAAGAACTCATAATGCCCTTCATGGGTCCTGAACGCCGTTTTTAGGATATCCTCCCGTTTGACCCGAATTCGATGATAACCAGCCTTTAGATCGAGTTTAGAGAAGATTGTTGCCCCATGTAGCTCATCCAACAATTCGTTGATCATCGGAATGGGAAACTTATCCGGTACCGTTACCTTGTTTATGGCTCTATAATCTACACAGAAGCGCCACCCTCCATCTCTTTTCTTCACTAATAAAACTGGACTTGAGAAAGGACTGGCACTTGGCCTGATAATCCCAGCTGCTAGCATTTCTTTGACCAATTTCTCGATCTCATTTTTCTGAACATGGGGGTAACGGTATGGCCTCACACTTATAGGGACTATTCCTGGTTGCAAGTGGATGGCATGATCCTTGTCTCGTTGCGACGGCAACCCTTCAGGCTCTTCAAGATCTCGGCCTTAATTTCTGGAGACAGCCCATTAATGAAATGGTCCTCCAATATGGCCTTTGAGATTTCCCCGATTGGCGCTGCTAATGTCTCAAAGGCAACACGATATTCCATGACTGACCCTTCTTGTCAGAGAGCCAGGAAGCGCTCCTCCATTGTGCCTTCCAGCGTCAACCTGAACCTCGCTCGCAGCAAGAACTTCAGCGTCTCCCAATTTTTTATCCCCTTCCTTCTTTGCTCCCATTGGTACCAGGTGAGTGCGTCCCTTTCAAAACACAGTGCCGTCGACTCCAATTTCTCTCCTTCTATCAATTGATTCACCCCGAAATACCGTTTGGCTTTGAAGATCCATTCATCTGGATTTTGTCCCAGAAAAACAGACATCTCCAGTCTTCTCCCCTTAAGTTCCGGTCTCCAGTGGTCTCCCGACCCTCCAGCAACGACGCGACAGCTTGTTTCTATACCTGAGGAACCTTCCAAAGGCAGGTCATACTCCAATTCCTTCCCTCGTTTTTCCCCTTTGCACTCTCTCTCTCTCTTTCTCTCTCCCCTTCTTCCCATTTTGTTCTTATGAAGGTGAACTGCTCCAGGATCATTCCCATATTTTTCTCAAAATTCCGCACCCTTTGCATTTCCACCTGCATCCTATCGAACCCATTTTGCATGTCTTCCCTCTAGCCTTGCAATTTCTGGTTAACCCCTTCCAATTCGCCCACACGATCCGATAAATTCACCATCCCGATCGTAACGGCTCTGATACCAATGATAGATCCAAAATAGAACAAGAGTTTTATTATGAGAATTTAACCACCAAACAGTGATTACAAGATGAACGAACCCGCGATCAGGGAAGCAGATTCTTTATTTCAAAAAAGGGAAAAAATAACAAGATCAATGGACATTCGAGAGGCCCACACTCTCCCAAGGAATCTCCCAATTTCTGGATGCTAGTAATGTGATTATTTCCTTTATTTATACTGCAATTGGAGCTGTAATTATGCAATTGTTCCTGCAATTGTGCCCATTTGCCTTCATCCTTGTAAAATTCCAGTAGAAATTTTTAAAATTATTTTTCTATAAATATACCATTTTCCATTCTTTTTATCTTCATCAATTCTCTTCAAGTATGTCCATAACATGTTGCACAAAATATATAACTGTTATGATATGGAATAAACGAATACGAATACTACAGGTTATCCAAAATCCACACCTGAAAATAAGATTCTTAAGTATAGATTCTGTAATTACCAGTAAATGAAAATATCAAAGTTGTTAAAGTTTTACTTCTAAATCAATTCAACCCATTATCTATAAAATTGTTCTGAAACTGAATATACTGATATTATTGGTAGAAAACACATGAAAGGGAGTATCTATGTAATATGATCTTACGATCCATTTTACACATTCAGATAAACAAAATATGAGAAATATGTGTTTTATTTTCTCTTGCAATCTATAGCATGAGATTAGCTCTAGGGTCTTGTGCCACCAGTATGAAGGCATAGTTCATGTAAAAGAGAGTGTATGCAGGACATATGTTAAATTGAAGAAAATGCATCAAAAATTGTAAAACATAATTCCTAGAGCTTCATGCTGCTAATGCATTTCTAGTTAATTAGAAACTGTAGGGTTAGTTTGCTTTTCAACTTTTTTGGGTATTTGATATTATAAATGGAATTATAAATAACAGATGAGGCAAGGATGAGCCTCAAACCTCCAAACATTTCTTATGAATTTAGATGAAACATTGAATTGAGACATTAGTGATTCTATCAATGTTGTGCAATGGATACAAAAAAACGTTTTCTTCTAATATTTGAGATCAGGTAAAATTCAAGGTTTACAATGGGAGTAACCAACACTTGGAACATTGTGCCGTTTATTCGGAGACAATTGAAGAGTATTTTTCTGCACAAGGCACAAAATGAAACTCCCAGCGACCATTGAAAAATTAGCAAATAAATTGAAAATGTTGACATTAATAGGGAAAAAGTACCTTAGAAGATGAAGCTGTACAGCTATTTAAGGGTTTTGAGAATGTAGCTGGCAATCTGTGGGCTTCTTTAATGTGGGTGGGAAAAATAGAGCCAAATGCCGCGCTTAAACCAACCACTGCTTCCTTCTCAGCTCCATTGACCCATATCTTGACCTTAACCTGAAAAAGGAGTGAAAAAATTCTCTCAGTATATTCCTAACAAGACTTTTTTTCGTTTTTCTCTTCATGCTAATGTTTCCCGGATAAACATGCTTAGAATAAGAAAGTTTTAATTTTCAATGTACAAAAGAGAATCTCTATCTTATATGTGATCTTCAAATAATAGAATATAAATCAAAAAATAAAAATTTGTCTGATGAGGAAGATTCATTTCCATCACCAAACAATAGATAAGAATGCTAAGTTCCAGTCATCTCACTCCATTTTTGAAATAGTTCTCAACAATATATAGAATCATTAAGCCATCGATCAAATCATTTCTATTGTACAGTTGTAAATCTTTTCACTTCTTTTCCAGTAATTCTGTTCCCTTGAAGTTTTAACTCTAACACTAAAATTCAAAATAAAAGAACAGTTTGAAGTTTTCCATTTTGTTGCATGTAATCTTATGTTTCTCGAGTTACAACACGCTCTTCAATTATCAATTTCCATTAAATTCAGCCACATTTTCCAAACTTCACCTATATATTGCACCTATAGATAATAGCATAATTGTGATTATGCAAAAAAAATTCAAGTAAAATTAGAGGTTTGAATGGCCACGGTCAGGACAATCCACTTCCATGCAGGCATGGCAGATCAATAATTTTCATTCCATTAAAGAGTGTTTATTTTTATATATATATATATATATATATATATATATATATATATGTCAAATCAATTTTAAAAAGGCTAGGAGCCTTCACAAACTTTGAAAAGCTTAAGTTTATTTATCCATAAAAGTGTATTGTTTTTATTTTTAGTCTGCTAAGATACTTACAGGGTCAAAAGAAAGGTTATTATATACAAAGCCCCCGCATTCTCCAAAAAATACTATTCAAAATTCTGTAATTTCTCCCATAATGGGAGACAAACAAGCTCAAAACAGACTGGAAGATTGTTACAGTTCAGTACGGGCCCGGCACAAAATCAAGGGTTTGACGCGCCAGCAGTTATAGGGCCATGGACAGACTTGGGTCTTATCTAACATCCACAGCTGACTAAAAGACTGAAACTCTCAAATGGTCAATTGATTCACTGAAAATGAAGCTGAAAAATCTAATCAAAAGATTTAAAATTCCAGTAGAAATTTTTAAAATTATTTTTCTATAAATATACCATTTTCCATTCTTTTTATCTTCATCAATTCTCTTCAAGTATGTCCATAACATGTTGCACAAAATATATAACTGTTATGATATGGAATAAACGAATACGAATACTACAGGTTATCCAAAATCCACACCTGAAAATAAGATTCTTAAGTATAGATTCTGTAATTACCAGTAAATGAAAATATCAAAGTTGTTAAAGTTTTACTTCTAAATCAATTCAACCCATTATCTATAAAATTGTTCTGAAACTGAATATACTAATATTATTGGTAGAAAACACATGAAAGGGAGTATCTATGTAATATGATCTTACGATCCATTTTACACATTCAGATAAACAAAATATGGAATAACAACAATAATACCAATTACATAATGATTAAGAGGATTTTAATATTGTACCATTATGTGGGGGTTGCTGCAGGAGCTAGAAGCATTGTCGGAGGCGGCGCCTGATGAATCACCACCAGCTTCGGCGACTGATGATGTCAAAAATAAGAAAACTCCCAAATGAATTGTAATTATGAAACCCATATAAAATTGATAAGAAAGGGTGGCCATGAATAATCAATTATACGAAAATAAACCGTTTCTTTTTTTCTTTTTTTTCAATTCTATATCATCTCCAGATTGGCATTGACGCCATTATTTTTTACGCATAGAAGAATGTTAGAACATCGCGTGTAGAATTAACGAGAATGCGATAACTGGAAGAAAAATGGGGAAGAGGGAGAGAAAAAGCGGGAGAGGCTTATAACTGTCTGTGTGATTATGAAAAGCGATATAAGGCCCACTGCTGATTTTGGATAATCGATTTTAAAATAACATTAATTGTAATTAATTGATTATTTTTTGGGGGAGAATTTCACAAATAGGAATGTGAAATTTCAAATAGAGTTGAGCCATTAGATATTGATATCCACTAATTATCGTTTTATACATACCTGAAGAATATAGATATTCAAAATAAAATGTGACTTCACGTTCAGTCGAATTAAATATTAAATCGTTTCATTTAACACCAAACTTATTTTTCGTTCTTAATAAATAATAAAAAGTTCGTGATAGAAGAATCGATCTATTAGTCCACATGCATGTTTGAACACTAATACACGGAAGATGATTAATTAAGTAATATCGTGTAACTTTTTCTATGTTTGGCTCAAGTTCGTAAACTATTTATTGTTGAGAAAAAACAGTGATTTGTGTGTAGATAATTAATTAACATAACAAATATAAATAATACAAAAATAAGACCAGAGTTAGAAAACAAGCTTTAAGAAGTCACGTTAAGGACGCTGTCCTAAAGTCGTGTTGCCTCTTCCTCGTGCGAATAATTCCAGCACTATACAATTCCAAGATAAAATTCATGTAACACACAATCGATTATCCTTTCATGAACATGACTATATGGAGATAAAGAACGAGCCTTTATCTATTTGCTAACAGTATAGGAAAATATAGTATAAAAAATAGATAGAGTATTTTTATGTATTCTAGTTTTCTTTTCAAGTTGTAATTTCCATGATATGTTTAACCCCGTGAAAATCACTCCCTTTTATAGCGAGAAATTCTACCCCCACAATAATGTAAAAATTGATCCTATCATAACATACATTCAAATATTTAAGTATATGTTACATTATAAATTAAGGTTTTAATTAAACTGAAAGCGAAAAATTAAAATGTAAAACTTAAGATAATTTTCAACAATCTTCCACAAGTTTTAAACTTAAAATCAATAAATAAATAGTAATAAAAATTTCAATTTATGGGAGTCATAATGGACTAAACCTTAAATTATAAGTCTCTTTGATCAAACTTCAATTGTATTATATACAATTTCAATTTAGGCTTTAATTCGTAGCGGACAGTATTATTAATAACCATGTGCTCTAATCTCGATTTTAGTAAGAATCTCTAGAGACTAGCCCAATCTCATAGCCATCGCCTCATGGTAACCCTTACATAGGTGAGTCCCCCAAGGATGCGTCGTAAGAATTTTCATCTCAGTATTCATTTAGGGTTAAACCATTCTTAACATTACATTCATATGTACTATCATGATGAGCACAAAAATACAGTGTTATCAAAAAGCATAACGAATTATTTCTATCACATCGAACATTTTTTATGGAATCTCCAATCACAAAGATTGTGTTACTCCCACAACCTTTTTCCTTACGAGCTTAAACTCATCACACTCGATGATTTATTTATATATATGTCCCTCATTGACAATAATTTGGTACCATCTATTTGTAAAGCTCTTCCCTCTACCATCTACACATCCGCAAAATCTTTATGGGAAATTTCCAAAATATCAATACCACATATTTGAGTATAATAATGAAACACAACGAATTTTTTTTTTTTTAGTAATACATTTGAGCAGACACCTCCATTCAACTCATGTACTTCACATGAAGTTTTTAGATTCAATTTGTACACTTTGCTCTAAGAGTCAATTTCATGATATCCGAAATTTTTAAAACTCACACATTTCAAAGATATCCAACTTGAATCAAAGATATCCAACTTGAATAGGGTAAACATATGATCTTACAATTTATCTCTTTCAATAAGATCAAAAATTGTGAGGAGATCATTGATGTACATGTTTATCAACCCTACACTTTCTTGACTTTCATCATTTAGTATATTAATAAATCCTTCTTTAAACAAATTCGCAAAAAATCGGTCATAATGCTAATGAATGATCACTAGATTATAAATCAGAGATCATATCATTTTGTTAAAAGTCAAAGAAATGAGTGAAATGCATAAAATAATCTTAACTTCAACTTTAAGCAACCTAGTTTGGAAAACACACACACACACACACACACACATATATATATATATTCTTTTCCCCTTCAGTGGACATCAAGTAAACAGATAGAAATTAACATCATAATAGTATTTCACCAAATATGTTCTCGTAATAATCATTGACTAGTTAACAATAGCTAGAGGAAACAAATTTAAGAGTTGAAGAGTTACACTAAAATGCTTAAAATTTCTCCCATGTAAAGTATGGTCCAGCGGGGAGAATATCAATATAGTCATTACTGAACAATATTATAATACAATATTCTTGATTTGTATCTATCGTCGTCAATGTTATTCAAATGCCAACTCCAGAAATACTGGACCACCTTATATAGACTCTAGCATCACATATAGCCTAGTCGTTCAACACATCTCAACCTAAGCAATTGGATCTTAACGCATTTCTCATCTTACTTCCCAAAGGGCCCTAATAAAGTATGAATTATGTTTCACACCCATTAATTTTGTTAGTGTTTCGCGCGGGTTGTCGCTAACAATTAAAAAGGGATCAGACGATTGTAAAAGGAACAAACCTCTTGAGACAAAGCCCCAAAAATGAGTGTTTTATTGACGATGACTTTACAATTGGAATTAAACAGAATGCCTCCAAAAGGCGCAAACACACGAGTACTGAAAAGAAATGTTTTAAGTCTAAACTAAGGAATTGAAATTATATATTATTTGTTTGAGAGTGTTTGATTCGGGGTCCTATTGCTCTATGTCTTTTCTTCCTTTTATATTCCATTAATGATCTTTTTGTGATCAACCGCTTAGAAACTGCTTAATTACTTTATAACTGCCCACTTTCTTCATGGTAGCCAACTTATCGTGGAACTGCCGTCTCTAACTGCTGCCACTACTTTTTGTCGGTCAACCGTTTTCAACTGAATTCCTTGAATCGTGGAACGTGATAAGATTACTCAATAATTACTTCGATAATTGCACTTTTGGATAACCATAACATCTTATGTTTGCTAAGATCCTGGGCGATTTGAAGGTTTGGGTGAGAACAAGGTCATAATTCTGGGCGACTGCAAGGCACTTCATTTGCTCAGATCTTGGGCATCTTGCATCTTGCAAGTTTGGGGCGATGGTGTTACCGCGTTCGTGGGCTTCCACTGCATTCATTAATAATTCTATTTGGGCCTTTATCCTGAATTGCCTAGTTGGACTTCATTCTTTGAGTTATTTGATTTGGGCTGCACTTTTAGTGTGTTAATAGTTAGTCTTCAAAGAACAAACATCGTAGGAAATGTTACATAGCATGTGAGCCATAGTAATAATAGGTTTCTGTACACCCCAACCTTAGAGACTATAATGAATAATGTGGAGAATGATAACTTCAAACATCGCAAAAATTAGTTAAGCATCAAATTAACATATATATTCCACACTTTTCTAATTTCTTTCTCATATTGTAACATATAATAATTTCTTTCTTTCTTTCTATATATATATATATATATATATATATATATATATATATATTTCTTTGAGCTAAATAGCTATATATATGCATCGAATTTCCTTCCTTACTAACGGTCAACAGAACCAACTCACCAGATAATAGAGTTATTTGAGGACAATTTTGAAAACCAGGGAAACCATTGTGAGTAATCAATTGCAACTTACAGAGTTACAGTTCAGAGAATTTCAAGTTTCAGTTTGCTGTCTAAATTTAATTGATAATTTTATGAAACAACTATCATATTTCTTTTTCCCATAAATATCGATCTACAGTGAACATGAAATTTTTAAAAATTACTAGGAGAATGTAACGAGGCAAAAAATAAACATTTCTCGAAGAATTATAAAAACTCACTAGATGACAATAAAATCGCTAATCTATAAAGAAGAAAATGGATCACCGTAGTAGCGTCTGAATCAATAGTCCAGATACCAACTTAGGTATGAAGGTAATGAAATATTTATTTTAATAGAATTTGCAGCCAGTACAAGCAAAGATAACTACTTCTATGCTAAAAAAGAGCACCAAGGTAAACTAAAGCATCAAGAGCATAATGTAGAGGATCAAAGTTCTATAAACTAGTTAAGCGAACTTCAGTAAATAATTTATTCTGTAGTCATATAACAAAGAAACATTGTATACATACAAATCACTCAACATGATTTTAGATTGTTGAAAAATAATGGATGATTTGCGAGTAGATAATCAATTAACATAACAAGTATAAATAACATAAAATAAGAAGGGAGCTAGAAAAGAAAAATTTAGGGAGTCATGTCAAAGATGCTGTCCTAAAGTCATGTTGTCTCCCCTTCATGCGGATAATTTCGACACTATATAGTTTCAAGATAAAATCCATGTGGAATGCATTATTTGATGATGCAGATCGGTGGAATGCTACTGCTCTTTAGCTTTGGTCAGACTTGGTCTCAAAAGCTTATACAAAGACTTGTAACATTGGTTGGCAAACCAGACAAGTATGGAAATTCATGATAAAGTCCACGTGGCTCACAGTCGTTTTTCCTTCTATGTGTATGATTTTATGAAGGAAAGAATGAGCCTTTATCGAGTTGCCAAAAATATAGTAAGAAAAATAGAGAGAGTGTTTTATGTATTCTAGTTTTCTTCTCAAGTTGTATTTTCCACGTTATGTTTAACCCCATGAAAATCACTCAATTTCATAAGGAGAAATTCAACCCTCACAATAATGTAAAAATTAATCCAATCATAACATACATTCAAACATTTAGTATATGTTACATTATAAATCAATGTTTTAATTAATCAGAAAATTGAAAATTAAAATTTAATAATTTTGGAAGTTGTTATAATTTCCAACATTTATAAACATTGATTAACATTTCAAGAAAATTATAAGTATTAACTACTTACTTACTACTTATTTTTATTTATTTATAATCTAAACGGTATATAAACACTCTCAGATACTTTAACTCTATATTTGGGAGGAATAATTTAATCACTAATTACTTATGATATGCTAAAAATGAGAAGAAAAGACAATCCGCAATTCTTCTCTTCCGTTTTATTTTGTTTTCCATGGGGAAGGCAATAGGATGGGTAGGCCATTCCCACCACCGTTTCGTTGGATATTTTTGTCATCTTACTCCATCCCCATATCCGATTAAAATGGGACAGGTTGGGTTCTGTTCGAGGCGAGTTGGGGCGCGGTAGATCCACTGTCCCATTTATCACCCTATTTTTTATTTTTTTTGTTTTTTATTTATTTTATTTTTTATGTCTTTAGTTAATAAATATTATTACTTTTTTTTTTTAATTTGTTGAGAACAACTTATGATCTCTTTAAAAATGATAATACATCTTTTATTTTTGTTTCATAAAAAACTTAAATTTGAAGTTAACTTTAAATGGGGTAGGTAGTGGGGTGAGGACTATATTTCGGTACTTGTCCCATACCCACTCAAGGCAATGACCCCGCCCCAACCCTGGAAGGGATTACCCTCCCATTCGGGGATGGGGCTCGCAGGTATCGGATTGAACGAATTTTTTTTTGCCATCCCTAGTTTTTCGCGAAATTACTCTCTTCTTGCTGATTGGAGTGACCAATTCTAGTAAATATTTTGGACCCAATCTAACCCAAATACATACTCAACCACGTTTGATTTAGCTAAAAATCATATATTTAGTAAAGTATAATAAAAATTGATGATATATTATAACTTTAACTTGCATTTTTATCAATTTCTTCAACCAAATCCAACAACAACTTGAATAAGGGGGGTGTCTGGGAGCGCTTATTTTTAAATTACAATCAGAATTTCATCATTTATCTCCAGGAAAGGATTCCCACAAGGTTGCAGCAATTGTTGACTGCACCAACCGATCAATTATAAATGATATTGAAAAGACCATGATGTTCCTACACTTTTTAAATTCCATACCATCACAAGGATAATTTTGACATTTCAAAGAAGAGGTAAATGACGGCTGCAGCTTTTGTCCTCCTTTTTTTTGCCAGAATTCTTGCAGATGTGGGGCCCATTAACCTTGAGTAACGGTCAAATTTTCCATAAAATTTTGGTTGAAAGCACTCCCAGACACCTCATTAATTTAAAAACTACGAGAGTGTTTGGTTTATGTTTCAAGTCATTTTTAATTTTTAGTTTTGCAAAACCATAAGAACATGTTTAGTGTGATATTTCTGAAAAGTAATTTTCGGGATAAACTTATAACATAAAATTCAAAACCCAATTTTGATATTTTGAGTGTTTTCAATAGAAATTCTGAAAACACCAAAAACATGGAAAAAAAATTCCAAAAAATAATAAATTACTAAATTCTAAAAAATAAAAAATAATTGTAAGGGAATAAAATTCTAAAATATAAATAATAAATATTTTGAAAAAATAAATTTATAAAAATTGTAGAAATATAAAAATAGTTCAAGCTCTTAATAGTTATTTACATAAAAATTCTAAAATAATATTTAAATATTTTCAAAGTCATTAACTATTATTTTTATTTCCCATATTTTGAATTCAAGTTATTATTTATTTTTATTTTACTTTCATAACCAGGAAAAAAAATATTTTTTAAGGTTCACCAACATCAAAAATGTATATATTGCTTGAAAATATATCAATATAAAATTATTCGATTTTTATGGAATAATCAACTTTCATGAAATAAAATATCATAAAATAATTTTTCAAATTCTCAAACCAAACGTGTTTTTAGCAATCTTAAAACATATCATCAAAATAAAAACTTAAAAATGAACTCAAAATTGAAAACTCAAACACAAATCAAACGGGCCCTACATTTCCTCATCAAATGCTTAGAAACGAATTTTGAAAATTAAAAAAACATTAGTTAAAAAATATAAAAACTGAAAAATAATCAAGATCAAGTAAAAAATTAGTAACGACAGGTCCCTCATGCTTTTGCTAAATTTGCTTTTTCGTGTGTGCATAATATGTACTGGGTTGAGCACGTCAATTGTTCGTAGAGAAGGGGTCTTCACCAGCAAATATTGCAAAAGAGTAGAGAGAGCGAACAAAATAACATTTATTACAAAAAAATTTAGTAAACAATATCATATTTTTTCTTTAAACAATACTAGAAATTGTCAAAACAAAAATGTTGAAAACCGTTATTGTCGACCCATCTCAGCATTACTATACCTACATTGATATTACAAGGATTCCGCTATCAATATTTTATCACCTAGCAAAGAAAGTCCCTTTTCTTTAATTTGTACTGATACACACTGGACCATTAATTTACCATTTTTATTATACCTTGACCAGTTATTGAAGTTGAGAGCTTGAGAAGTTGAAGCACGATTAGGTAAAAGTTTTTTGTCTCATCCATTTAGTAGCAGACCATTTCTCTCCCGACAATACTTCACATCCACCATGTATGCTACTCGGATCTGATTGTCCATCAAGCCCCTGTAAACAGAACATCATAGAGATAGAGGATAAATTTGAAGGTCAGACGATACCCCCTTTTGAACAACCTCGTTTAAGAGTTTAAGTTATCTGAAAGAACACAAAACATGGACATCAAGCTAGATTCATTTTCATCAAAAACCTAACTTGGGAACAATTATCATAAATGGATGGAGCGAAACTTGGCTATTATATCATGTTGGACCACCTCATCTAAAAGCTTAAACAGTTAGAAAATATCTCCACTTTCAATCAATAAGCATGCTTGAGCATTCAATTGCATGTTCTTTATGTAGTTTCTTGTTCTTAAAATTTTTAAAACTGCTTTTAGCTTCTAGCTTATATTTCTTTCATCAAACAAATGTGCCAGACCCAATATCACCATGCAAAACAATTTTACAGCGTTTACGATGAGGACGCTGCCAAGAAACTTAAAACTGAATATCAATGGAAGCACAAGTATGAATAGTTAGCACATATGAACTTTTTAAAATGGTTAGTTTTGGGGTTCAACTTTATAGATGATTAACTTTTATCACATCATATAACGACTGTCAATGGCGAATTGAGATATTTCAAAACCAGGGGAAGAACACAAACCATGCTCCAGAAAAGCACAGCATCTCCTTTATTTGGCTTCACACACAAACCTTTAACCATTTTCCCACCACAGCTACACTCGCCGGATCCAGCCTAATAACAATGAGAATTGAAAAATTGAAAGAAAATCATAAAAGGAGAGGCAGCTGAAAGATACAATCAGACAATTGAATACACAGATAGTCGAGTGATGATGTTTTTCGGCAATTCAATTTTTGCACTTGAGAGACTCCATCGGTGTAGATATTCATCCATAAAATGTATTATAGCAGTTAAAGATGCTGCATAAATAAATAATTATAATACGAAGATCCTTCTCCTTCCTTTTTTCAGAAGAAAACTCATGCAGGATAATAGTTTAGTATTCATGCTTTCCCCACATTTAAGCCATGGAACCTAGAATAGAGTTTAATTGTTTTAACATCACCCTTGTATGTACGGTTTCAGAGAGAGAGAGAGAGAGAGTCATACCAGTAATTATGTGCATTCTGTATCAATAACACTATTGGCTTGTTTGTAAGGTGGCTTGTACCCATTATAACAGTATTAAGAAAGAAAAGAAACTGAAATCGATTTCACTAGACTGTGTAGCCTTGTCCAGTACTTTGTATCAATAATGCCGTTACTGTACTGTCACCAGATCTTAGTTCAACAATTTGAAGCTACAGGATTCTTACGAGTCTACCAGCCACTGAAAACTTGTATCTATTTCCTTGTTTTAGTTACCAAGTTGCTAAATACTTGCCTTCATTTGGGGATAGTTATTTTAGTAATCATGCTTAACCTGCTCAAGTTAATTGTCAATTCAAACATCATAGAATCATGTTTGTTGTCTATCAGATAACCCCGTGTATGTCCGATCTTAGTTTAACCTTTCTACATAAACTAATACTATAGTTCGAATAATAACAGATAAAAATTTAATTTAACATGGAAACACTAACTAATAGTTTAGAATATAGCTACCTGTGGGAAGAATGTTTCACCTCCCTCAACATTGTCAGTTAAATACATAAGCATTGTTGCAACTCGTTGACCACCCGACTTCAAATTAAACTGTTCAAGGAAGCATTCTGTCTTTATCAACACGTGACAGCCTTTAAAGATGGCAAGAGCTAAAAAGATGAAAGAGATGCAGAACATAATAGGAAGGCAGAGTAAAAAGCACACCGTGTCGGAGAAATAGTCATGATGGGGGCTGTAAAACTGGTTTTTTTCATACCTGTGCTGCAGCACATTTTAGCTTTGATATTAAAACCAATAAGCCTTTTGTTTGAAATGGTGAAATGGAATGAGCATGAGAAATACACTCACCTCAATACTTGTATAAGCTCCCCATTTTCTGCAGGTACTTGAGAATAGACAGATATTCGTTTCTCAATTGTCTGATGGTGAATGGCAACATAATTGTAAGTCTTATTGTCAGTAAAACATGGTTTGCAATAAACTGTAAAAGCTTTATATGCATGTAACCATTGTATAAATTTTATATTATGGAAATTGTAAAAATGAAAAGAATAAAGAACTACAATGCATGAATCCTTGAAGACACATGTTCGTGCACATGACACATCAGCGGACGTTATTACAGAGTTTGAAACAAGTTAACCTGTATCAGAGGGTATTTCCTTTCTTCATTGCTAAGAAACATACCAGAGCTTGTTCTAACTTTACTCTTGATACCCTGAGACATTATATAATATACTCAAGTACATGTGAGAAGTCGGCAGAAATTTGTTATAAGGATTGCAACAGAAATCAAAGCAAAAGAAAATTTAGATAAACTAAGCCAAACAGAAAATGATAAAAAGCTCAATGATCAAACTAACATTACGTATCCAGAGGAACTGAAATGCTAAACCACATCATGACGTAAATTTATGAGTAACTAGCTAACGAAGATATCAAGTATTAATAGAAGATCATAGCAGACCATTGAAAAAGAGAGAGAACATATCATACGGAGTAAAGTATGCCAAAACATTGTTGCGTCAGCGCAAGCAACTATTGCACATCATTTTTGGTAGATATAATAAAAATAAACATCACGAATTTAACTGAGAAAATAATGCTGGATAGAGTACAAGAAACAACTAATGTTGTGTGAACCAGCAACGTTATGCTGGAATCTAAGCCCTGATAGAGTAGATCCAGTTTTCCAAATAATTTCAACGTCTAGATTAAATATTAAAATAAACAATTTAAAATATGACTTCTAGAACAAGGATCAACAAACCATTATAGGAAAATAACCAGCCATTAAATTAGATTAAAATATTTGCTTTCTATTCACCTTTCCAGTTTTTGTATCCACAACTGTAGAAACCTGTAGACGAGGCTTGGCGATTGCTATAAGATAATCACATTCCTGAGAAGTAGAAAATGACTTCCCATTCTTAGTTGTCTTTCATAGAAAAATAGACATTATAAGCACTCCACAATTTAAACAAGCTATTTAACGTATACTGCAAGGCCAAATTGTCAGAATATAGCATAAATTCAACAGAGATACAAGAGGATGTATACGTCCTCAATATTTTTCATTTTTGGTCTATTCTTTTCCTTACAAAATTTCATAGTAAACCCAACAGCTTGGACAACATAAACATACTCGGATGAGTTGCAAAAAATAAAAAAAAATACAAGGAGATAAAGCTGAAGTGGTCACGGAAAATCAATTCTTAGGATCAACTCAAGAACAAGCAAGGAAACTAATTAATGGTCTAGATCACAGAAATGGAAGAAGTATTGAGGAAAATGAACTCATAAGGGTGACTTCTTTGGTCAACGTAAATGAAAAGAAAAATATCTTAGAAGTCATTCATAGTGGCGGAAGAAAAAATTACAGAGGAGCAAGAAGCCCAGCAAAAGGAAGAGAGGTATTTTAGCTTAAATCATGATAATCATTTAAACTCATTAGGATTAAGACCCTATGGAACACTTATGAACAGAAATTGCAAAGCATTTTATTCAACCTGGCTAGCATCAAATACTGCAGTATACTTTATTAAAAGGCTTACTTAATATGGAACACAAAGCCACAGACTGACAACAAAATGTTAGAGATTCCTGGATGCATAGTCTTGTTTCAACATAATGAACTAACTAAAGGCCCTAAAAGGATCTAATAATCAATTATGAATTACATTTTCCAGCAGTACCGTAGAAAAGACCAATGTAAACACAGAATTACACTTTTTATTGAAAATAGGAACTATAGATCATATAAACCATGTCAATCAAGAAAAATAGGATCAAACTGACCTACCTCTGTACTTAAGAAGTTATGAAATACAATAATGCGTGGTGACCAGCTAATTATTTCAGGTTTGACCTGCACCAAAAAATGAATGAAAATCATAATATGGAACAATTCTTAGCATCACGAAATATAATAAGATAGGGAGCTTTATTAAGTATATGAACTCATGTGTTCAGGCTTTCACTTTAAGGGTAATTAATGACAAATTTTGGTGCCATGTTTTTAACAAAATGCATCTTTGGTAAAAGACCAAAAGCTAATTAGAGATTTGAGAACAATGAGAGGAACATACATGTCCAAGACGTAAAATCAAGGCTTCTTTGTCCTCCCAATGAGAAATACCTGTAAAAATAAATACAGAAATTCATCGATTTCCCATGAGGTATTTATAAATATGCACAGGAAAAAGGTGTGTATCATTTGGGTTCAATTCACTTTAAAGGTAAAGGTATACCTCGAGTAAGTTGAAGACCACCTTCATTCCGAGTTTCACTTAATCTTCTCAAGGAAGATTCAGTACCTACACACCAAAATTTTCTGAAAAGGTCAAATGATAAGAGTACTTTTGTTCAGAATTTCCATAAAACTAATGCAGGGAGTCTACCATTTTATTACATCGGTAAGTTCACAGTATAGAACATAAGTATAAAAATGAGATGCATGGACAAAAGAGGCAACATATTGAGCAAAGTATAAAACACATCCTATTGTAAGCGTCAACATAAAATTAATATTTTACCATCATGTAAAATCCTCAGTTCTCCCAAGTAAGGAGCAGATTACACAACAAAATAAACACGGAAATGCACTCGCACTCATACAGAGTGATAAGTGTATTTTACACACTTATTCAAAACTTTAAAACGATGATATTTAGTTGTTTCTCGGATGAATTATGGTCTAAATTGTTGCATTTGGTGTTGAATAGGTAAAATTCAATGATGGTACAAAAAATTGGAAGAGGCAGAAGTGGGCAAAATTGGATAAAAGGGTTAGGTTGTAACAGATCCAAAGTTTAAGGACTAAAGTGCAAATACTCAAAAGTTGTGTCGGACCTCATGATGAAGATTCAAGAGTGCTCGGACTCAATTGGATAAAGAACGACGTCAAAGGGATGAAACATAAACAAAGTATGATCACACATTGATTTCCAACCGAAAAAAGTTATGCATCGATTTTCAACCTCATATTGAGACCCGTTTTTGACATAACAAATGATCGAATTTGAGAATGATGTCTGAATAAAAGTTGTAGTCCTTTAAGTTAGCTTTCCCACACATATTGAATCGTTTCAATCGGACATCAGGAGAAAAAGTTATGATAAAAATACTGCAGATGCGCAGCCAGAATTTTTCACCCGAAGCCAAAACAGAGCCTTGGCGCCATTCAGGGCGTTGAGGCGCCGTTTGGGTACATCTAGGGAACTTTTTTGTCCATTTTGAAATCCATAAAAATCCTACTTTCTACACACGCGAGAGCCTACCTATAAATACAAATTTCTCACACTTTTGAAGGGGATTCCACACATTGAGAGGTAAGAACACAATTTGAGAATTAGAGGGCAAATTCAAGAGGGAAAAACAACAATTCAAGGGTTGAAAATCAAGATTTGGAACGAGAAGAAGAACTTGGTGCAAGATTTATCCACTCCTCCTAAATTTAAAACCCGGTGATGGAATCCACTATTGTTATTTGTTTTTTTCTCCATTATGAATAGCTAAATTGATTATTGAGACGAATAATGTAACCAATTGAGATCTTTTATATTTTCTTATTAAGATTATTGATTTTTATTGTAATATGTGTTGATTTTACTATGAATTGAATGCATTAAATTACTTGATCAATAATTTGATAATTTTGTGAATATTTTACGAATATAGATATGAATTTTGTATTTAGACCATGTAGTAAAATTTAGTAAATTAGTATAATGAATAGCGATACATATACCAATTATTGCAGTCATAATTGAATTCCTAGGACAAAAAACTCATTTAACTAAGTTGGATTTGCATAGAAATGTGGAATTTAATTAGCTAAATAGGCTCAATGAGCGCTCAAGGGGGGTAAATTGAACACAATAGGAGAATTCGACCGAATACTACATTAGATGTGAATTGTAATTTGCGATGTAAAGGTGACCAATAGGTAAAATTATTCTGCCGTAACATCCATTCATAATTTGATTTTCAAACCAATCGAGTGTGCATTCACTTATTTTCTCGCATTTAGATTAAAACTCAAATTCTACAAGTTTTCATTTCATTAAATAGTGGTTAAAGAAAAATCGAATTAAGTGCTAGAGTATAGTCCTCGTGGGATCGACAACCCAGACTCTTAGGTCCATTATTACTTGTTACGGTCCGTACAGTTGCGGAAATAAAATTGACAACACAGAGCTCTAAAGTTATCGAAC
>NC_036243.1:1870272-1931083 GCF_002742605.1 Olea europaea var. sylvestris | reverse complement strand
AATAATAATAATAATAATAAATCTTCTTCGTCTAGATGCTAGTATTATTATTATTATTATTATTATTATTATTATTATTATATAGCTTAAATTACATTTTCTATATATTTTTGGAGTCAAATCTAAGGCCTAATAAAATCATCAGTCATTGGCGCTAAAATTACTCATTTTTGCATAAATAAATTTTTACAATAACACCATATCTTTTCTTCCTCTTATTTGTTAAAACTGTCAGAAAATAAAAATCAAAACTCAGTCCGGTACAGGAATCTATCACAGAAATGCTCAAAATAAAGAATTCGGAGGAGTTACCGATTATCATTCCTACGGTGACAAATGTAAGAAGTGCGAAGACAAATCTCGTAGCTGGGGAAGCCATCGGAGACGGGGAGACTTCAAGGTGAGATGTTTTTAATCTTTTACCTGGGTTTTCCTACTGTTTGGGATTTTCAAATATTTATAGTTAATAGTTGAGAAACGGTAAACAAGCACAAGTGGCTGATATGTACTGTATTGAATTAGAGGATAAGAATATAATTAGGAAATAAGATTCGGAGGAATGGGATCGAGGGAATGCATTAAAATGAATCGAGGTGGAAATTGCCATTTGATTTGGTCGTATTTTCACAATAGCCTATGATCATTAAAAATTAAAATAGAAATTTTATAAAACATTTATCAAAATTGCCCTCATCTTCAACGAAAAAAAAAAAAAAAAAGAAGAAGAAAAAGAAGAAAAAAAACAGAGAATAAAAAGGAAAAAATTCACTCAGTTTTTACATTTGGATATGATCGAAGTTGTCACCCAACACCGATCACCACAAAACTCGATCATTATCTTCAATAAAGATAATTTTTTTGTGGGTTTAATAGATTGATTTTCCATTTTGCATGTTTTGTGAATTTGTGTATTAAATTGTTATTTATTATGCTTATTCTTCATTATTTAGGTAGATTATTGGGTTCAGAATGGATTTTGGCCAAAAAAAACAAAAAAAAACATTTTAAGTCGTCGAAAATGACAAATTTCAAAGAAAATTGACTTTGCTCACTGACTATAAACAGTTGATCTCATTTTCGAAGAAAATTGACTTTGCTCACTGACTATAAATAGTCGGTTGGCCTACATAGCGATTGTTGTTCCATTTTATTTATTTATTTATTTTTGTTTTTTCCCATATGGGCTGAGCCTAGCCATCGTTTGGGCTGAAAAGTCGTTCCCTTTTTTTCCTTTTTTAAAAATTTTTTTTTCTCCTCATTTGTTTTTTTCTTTTGTTTAATTTGTTTTGTTTTTATTACAATTTGTTTCGGAAATAGTTTTTAAATTTCTTAATTATTTTGTTTATATTATAAATGACTTTTTTTAATTCTTTTTTCTTTATGATAAAACTTAATTTTTTTAAATTTTAATTAAATAATATTTGTATATTCTTTTTCTAATTTTCATAACTTTCTTTTGTTTATTTTGTTTTATTTTTTATTATTTTTTTGAAATAGTATTAAAATTTCTATTTTTTTATTCATATTATAAATAATTTTTTTCGATTTGAAATTGTTTTTAATTTTTTCAAATTTAATTAAATAATATTTATTTTTAATTTTAATTAAAAAACTTTATAATATCTTTTTTTTTTTTTTTGCTTGTAATTTTTTTTCTTCTCTTTTAATTCATCAAATCATTTATTTTTTATTAGCATCATTGTAAAATAATCCACAGTATAATAGTTACAATTCGATTAGCTTAATTTTCTAAGATTATACTTTCTTCCATTATCTCTTGCTCAATATTCTAACATTTAATTTTTTGTAGAATGAACTACCATTTAAATGCTGAGTTGAGATGGATGGCACGGAAAGCTACTTGGAACAGTAGCTTTGACAGTTTCATTATCGTACTAGAGTTGTTAGATGATCGACACACGAATATTCTACGTCAATCCTTCCTCTGTCCCTAGTATCAATTAAAGGAGGTACAGTAATCCGGACAGATCATCGATGCACAGTGCACTACTATGTTGGCTACTTAAGCCCATCGATAGTGATGCCTTCTGCTTTGACCTCGAGGGCAATGTCGCAACTTTCACCATGTTCGAGTTTGCTGTAATGACTAGATTGAGGATTACACAAATAGCTCGTGACGATACTCAAACAAGCAATAGGTTGCACGACGCATATTTCCAAAGATAGGGATAGGTGTTTCTACCGCATCTAATTGGCGCAATCATGGAGTGCGACCAGATGTTAGACAGACTGAAGCTATGACTGGTCTATATTCTTGAGAGTATGGTGTGATGTCATCACAAGAAAACTACAATTGACCTTCTCCATTTGGAAGTTGGTGACGATGTCGATGCCTTCAACAACTATTCCTGAGAACGAAAATATTTTAAGGATACCGTACACGTCTTCATCATATCACACTCAAAGCTCAAAGGGTCCATGCATAAGTACGATACTTATGGATTGTCTCTAGCAATGCAGGTAAATTTTTAACATAATCAATATTAAAATAATTTTTTTATATGAAATTTATATATAATAATTATATGTGTTACAGATCTAGGCATATGAGACTATCCCCATCTTGGGTACATAGTTTGCGAGGCAAGGTGGGACACGCTGCCTTCGAATACATCATTGACAAGCATCCCGAGCAAACTGATGTCCATTTAGTAAACAGTTATCAGCTCTCCTCAAAGGCTCTCAGGTGAGTATCATACTTTTACGATTTATAGCGAAGGAGGTGGGCACATTGCGATTTATACAAAAAGTAGACGATTTATCCTATTATGTTGGAGTGCTATGTGACCACTTCGTAGACTTTTAACATGGGCAAGGGATGGGGTGACAGGGAGGGTGACAGAGATAAGAGTTGTGGCCAGATAATATTGCATTAGAATCATTTTTGTTATCTATAAAGCGAAAGCGAGTGGCCCCGATAGTGATGGCAGAGGTGGCAAATGACAGGATGATGGATGGGATGGTCCTATTAGGGACAGGAGAGGTGGCGGAAGAGGGGAGGACAGAGGGGATGGCCTTGATGGCGGAGAAGGTAGGTAGCCCTGAGGAGGGGAGGTCCCGAGGATGGAGGATGAGAGAACGCTCGTCATGACTGAAGGTAAGAAATGTATTGTTGACATGTCAGAGCAGGTAGTCGGCAAGAAGTCGAGATTACCGTTATAGTACATTGCTTCTCCCTTCACAACTAGGTGAAAAGAGTAGGTTTCTTGACGAGATGTACCTTAATCTATTTCGGGAGGTAGAACATGATAAGTGGAAAGCATTCAAAATCAAGTGGAGAATAATTATGCCCGGCTAAGTATTATATAACTTTAGTAAAGTACGCTACGCTAACTCATCTATGCTTCTTTTAACATTTTCTTTTTTCCTTTTTTAGAGCTACCTACACGATAACTCAAAGGAGGATCTCAGAAGCTTACAAGTGGTTTCATGACATCACCATTTCGAAAGCTTGGCTCGTTGACTATCTAAGTGAAATAATCATATTGTTATATATTATGTATACATAATTTCTTGTTTATTAATGCTCCAAATTCTCTGAACTCAGAGCTTTAAAAAAAATCCCGTTTGAGCTCTTTAATGTTAATTAAAATAACTTGTAAATAAGAAATACTTTGGAGTTTGGAATATATATAATGGAAGATAATTGTTCGTGTGATTTGATTTTGGAAAACATTAGAGGGAATTTCAGAAAATGCTAGTTGTGTAACAGTGAAAAGAAAAAATATGTTTAGCATGACAAACGTCGACTAAAATTTAAATTTTTTTTACCACAAACTATAACATTCATATACATACAATATATAAAAAATTGGGGTCTCGACGACAATGTTTGAAGGACGAAAATATTTTTCAACTAAGTTGGATAGTATTTTGAAAACTAACCCAACACTATCTACTAAAACGGACATAACCTTTTCTCTAGGTAAGATTTTTCAGGTTAATTCGAGGTGGACTCCCTCTTTTTTAATTGGTGTTTCCTGATGTAGAACATCGACTTGGCCATGGACTTGTTGCACGGTTGAGCTCAAAGATATCAAAAATCATTTGACATTACTGACCAAGTTATATTGAACACCGAGTTCATATGTGCTGTTACCATTGAGTATCAGTTGCTCTTACTTATAAGTAATGAGTATTTGATACTCAAATACATGATTGAGTGGGTTATAGGAATGTCGTCGAGTGTTGGGAGGGTTATACATATATGTACATTCCATTGATCGCGAATCATCACTGCATTACTGTGAATATCGTCTTTGCTAATTTCACTATATATTTGTACGAGTCGAATCATTTATGTTTGACACAAGGTCAGCTTAAGTAAAACCTAGAATCAGTGGCTGTGATCGTCTCTCTGATGCTAGAGCAGCAAGGTTGATTGTGTAAGACAAATAAGCCATCATGCGGGACACGACGACGAAGAGACAGTCAAGATCGAAAGTGCTTATATTGTTTTTAACTCGAAAACTTAGTTTTTAGCTACATAGTACATAACTAACACGTTATTGTTTGATTGCAGGGGCAATTATGACATGTTCGCAACAAAGTATATTGAAATTTTGAGCAAAACACATAAAGTTAATAGAATTAACAAATCGCGTATATAAACTTAGAAGAATAAGTTAGCTTATGATTTGTACGAATTCAATTGCAATCCGCACATATCATATATTCAATAGTTTATTTAGTTATGAAGTAATTGTAAACATTATTAAACTTATATAAACAATGTACATTGTAATTATTTATTTAATTACGAAATATTGTGCACATTGCAAAAATTTTGTAAACACTTTATATTTAATTACGAAATAATTTTAAATATTGTAAAATAAATGTAAATATTGTTCATTTAACAATGATATCATTACACATCAGTCTATCTGTCATTTAGGGAAATTTAACTGATACAAAATTGGCAAGTATACCATATTGCTCTACACCTCTCCCACCTACGAGGTCGGGGAAACTCTATAGTAAATGGTATTCTAGATGTATATGGATGTCTAGGACCATGCAGTTTAACTTCTAGTGACAACAAACTATTAAGTAGGAGAATATGGTTGGGAACTTCTCACTCAACTTCATTTCGTAGAGGAAATATTGTCTCAGCATACACTGATCTCCAATATGCATTCATGTAATAAAAAAAGCATAATGTTCTCGCTGTAAAGCCTTTATACATAGCCACCGTGACTGCGTGCTCGCATGGAAAACTCTCCAACTAAAATCAACTGCAAGTGTATGTTTTATCAGTCAAGTCTACCATGTATTCCATGTTACGTGTACATTTCATGGAGAAGCGCAGCTCATCCAGTGGTTTCACATTCAACTTTTTTTGCAATTTCTATAGCCTTGAAGAGTTTATCCTCTTGAGTTGGGGCTAACACGCTCGTGCAGCTCTGTGATTTCACACGTCAATCGTGCTACAGCTTGATAAGAGAATTGGTAGCTTTAAATCACTTTTGAACAACGCATTGAGAGACTTTGCATTATTTTACGTCATCATATTGTATCGACATCTTGAATAATGCGACTGTGCCCAATGTTCAATCCCGATTTTTGTTAAACAATCCAATGTCGGGAATGATTTACTTCTTATTTCAACCATTAATTTATCACACTTTTCAACATTATAAGTTTCGACCGCTCTCTTGAACAAGAAAACGATGTCTTTGCCCCGATACCTAGTATTCAGATTGCCTCGTATACGGTACACGCAATACACATGACGTGCCTCAAAAAAACTTCAGTGATACCATTTATTATATAGGGTCTTCGATCAAGTACAAAGGCAAAGTTCTCAACTTTTCCGATCACTTCCTTTAACTTTGTAAAGAACCAACACATCGATAAAACATTCTTGTTGTTGACTATGCCGAATGTTAGAGAGTAAATTTTGATGTTAGCATCTTGACATGTAACAATAATCAACTTGCATTGGTCTCTAGCTTTCAAAGTTGTACTATCTACTCGAATTACAGATCGAATTACGTTTCGAAATCCCTAAATATATTATCCAAGAGCCTTGAAGAAAAACTTAAAATAATTCTCGCCCTTCGTATCGATAAAAAATGTCGAGACATGATTAGTTGTCCCCATGTGTATGGCAATCCTGTCCAATATAACATAGCTCTCATCGGTCGAGCATATTAAATATTCAAACACACATTATTTAGCCTTCTAGACCTTCTAGTTTATCACGATCACTCCATACTCTTGACGAACGTTATTAATGATGTCCATAAGTTTGTAGATCGTCTGTGGGTCCTGATACTTGCGCATTATCTGTCGAACAATAAATCATGCTTGTGTTTGCCTGTGATCGTTTCGAGAAATTCCCGCTTCGTAAGTATATTCCCGTATATACTTGTATACAAATAA
Organism: Olea europaea var. sylvestris; assembly: GCF_002742605.1. Lineage (NCBI taxonomy): Eukaryota > Viridiplantae > Streptophyta > Magnoliopsida > Lamiales > Oleaceae > Olea > Olea europaea. The sequence continues at coordinate 1,924,675 of NC_036243.1, read as the reverse complement.
CTCATTTGTGTCCATCTTAGTCCCTTGCAAACGCCAACTGCAATTGTTATTGACGTGGACAATTGTCAACAATGACTTATTTGGTTTATTTACCCTGAACTCAAAATTATATTTTAATGCCATCAAATGCACGATTTCGTGCAAATCTTTCTTTGTTTCAAATAGTTACTCGATTTGCAAATCCTCATCATTGGAAACTACATGCAAAGAATTGGAGGACGGTTCACTCAATCCAACCCCTGAGTTCCCACCATGTTCATGCCTCTGACTGGATAAAGCAATCAAATCCTTATTTGTAAATTCATTTCCATTCTCATTTTCGTAAAATACCGATGGAATTTTGTGCGTAACGGTGAGATCATGATGATGAGCAATTGTCTCGGTAATATGTCCCAAAAGTCATTAGCATTGTCATTCATTCCATCTAAATCTCTGTGTTCACCTTCGGTGACATAAAAAGTAGTCGTGTGTAATTTGTTCAATTAAAATAGATAATTCACTTAAGTATTAGAAATAACCTTCATAGGTGGAATCAAAATGGATGAATGGTTGTTGAATTAAAATCTTAGTATCATATCGTACTGAGAGGGATCAACATTCAGCTTATTTGGTAAATCATTGTACACTATCGCGTACGATATATTCTTTGTTATAGAAATTGAAATACCACCACATATATCACTTGTCCATTTCCATACCCAATCGAGCCTTTTCATCTAATTCTAAATCACCAAAGTAACAAATTTGGATTACAATCATACTTGCATGACAAAACGGAATTTTTAATTATAAGAAAAAGTTAAGAAAAATTTGGCTTAACCACAGTGGCAACAGACATTTATTCCAAAAAAAATTACAACCAATTGGTCCTACTGTTGCGGCCGACGATTAGCCAACTGTGTTAGCTGTTGTACAGGTCTGAAAGAATTTATATATGCAGATGAATTTTTTCTTGTTCATGCTTAAAAAATTATAGATCTATTAAAAAATTTATTTACATGTTAATTTATGTCGAAATAAGATTTATCGATTAAAAACGTAAAATGAAATTAAACATACGTAAATATACTTACCGATTCGAAGTGGTTAATATAAAGAAAAAAATTTCTTGTTTAGCATTCAATAAATTTATGAGATATTGAGGTTGAAAAGGTGGAAAATGAAATAGTTTGTATATGTATTGGAATAAACAAACAGGAAAAAGTTAGCTGATTTTGAAATTTTAAGTAAAAAGTGTTTGATTTTTACTTGTTAACTAAAATGGTAGTATTGCCTTTGAAATAAAATAATATTTGGTAATTGTATAATATACGTAAGGGCATATTTGCCTTTTACCATTCAAAAAGTGATTGTGAAAATATGAAAGAATTGAAAAGTCAAAATGGAAAATAAGGAGTTCGACCGGGTCATCTTTAAAAGTACCCATTAAAATTTTAGGCAATTACAATAATATTTTTTTATAAGAGTTTTTGTGATTTAAATTTTTTGCATGAATTGTTTTTACTAATAAGTGAAACTTTTAAGTAAATTGTTTATATATGTGAATTTTTAATTATAATTAATGTTTTATTTATAAATACAGTTTTAACTTATAAGTGATTTTTTTCTTATATGTGATTTTTGTACTTATAAGTAATTTTATCATATTTTAAATGGATTTTTAAGGTATAGATGACTTTTTATACATATAAGTAAATTTAGTAGTTCTTAATAATATTTTTCACATAGAAGCAATTGTTACATAAAAATGAATTTTGGCCTTATAAGTGAATCTTTATTTATGAGTAAAATTTTCATTTATAAAGTAATTTTATACTTATACACGAATCTTTCAATTATAAGTAATATGTTTTACTTTTGAGCAATTTCTTTACATATACATGAACTTTTGTCTTATATGTGATTTCTTGCTTATAAGTAAACTCTACAGGTATAAGGTAAATTTTGCACTCACACTCGATTCTTTTAGTTATAAATAGCATTTTCTAGGACTTTGTCTTCACTTATAAGTAAATATTTTAGTTATAAAGTTATTTTTAATTTATAACGAATTTTCTACTTATGTAAGCATTTTTATAACTTATAAAAATTATTTTTTTATTCAATTCATATGCATTCTTTTTTAACTTCTGCATGTAATTTTCAATTAAAAACGAAAAATTCACTTAAATTCGATACATGTCTAATATCGCACAATATTTTAACATCATCAAACATTTTAATTCAAATATTCCATATTCTAACAACTTTGCAAGATGCATCATTATTCATCAAAATCGAACAAGAATTTACTAATCTATAGACGTCGAACCGACCTTTATAGTCATGTAATAAAAGCATGCTAAATCTAGAATCCAAGAATACGTGAAACGATCTGAATAGGACGAAACAAAAAACATATCACCGTCACGTCTCTCTAAATTTTCTCCTTCCATTGTTCACAGACTTTGATGAACAATTTTCCTCTCATAGTTTTCTTTATTCTTCTCTAGAAATCTGTGTCTTTTTTTCCACACTTGAAGCATGTATGTCCTTCCTCTTCTTGGATTTAGATCAATTATTATCATTCGATACATATTGTATCTTGCATCTCCCACGCTCTTCATTACCTTCGACGACAAGTCCTTCACCATGAGATCTCTGACTTCCGTTAATGAAAACATAATAGAACACCAATGACCTCTCGATTCAGAGTTTCTTTCCCCCACGTCAAAATTATAACCAATTTTTTGTACAAAATAGAAGCTGGTAAGGAATCAGTAACCTCAATGTCTTGTCTTCATCTTCGAATTTCACATCAACTCGCTTCATATCTATAATAATCTGGCTGAATACGTTGACATATTGTCTCAAATCCTAGCCATTCTCATCTTAAAATCGCACAATTTCTACTTAAGATAAAGCTTGTTCGTCATTGACTTGGACATATGCGAACTTTCTATGTTAAACCAAATTGTTGTTGGTGATTCCTCATCCATGATGGGATACATCACGTCATCAGCTAGACAAAGCAGGGTAATTGCAACAACATTCGCTTCAAGTTCTTTCCAATCTCTATCATCAATGCTTTCCAGTTTCTTTCCTTTTAATATTGCCTTCTCAATGTCCTGATCGTGCAGAGAGCATTTACCCTTCTCTATCATAATTCGAAATTCCTAGTTTTGTTGTGGAAAATGTAATAAAAAATAAAAAAGAAAAGAAAAGAAAAGAAACAAGATCGACATACAAAATAATCCACTAACACCAAATATGATTATTGCTTATATAGAGCCTTAATCTCGAAAGTAATCTTACAATACCATATTGTACAGGTGTGAAATTATTAAAAAAAAAAAAAGAAACAAGATCGACTTTTTTTATTGGAACGAATTAAATTATTAAAAAAAAAACTTATAAAAAGGATAAATTCGATTCTAGAGTTAGTTGTCCATGATTTCGATTAAAAAATTAGAATCTTTCAAGATATGATCGTTTCTCAATTCGATTTCGGTTGAAATGTCCACCACTAGTTATATTACAAGATGATATTATATTTTGTCAAATATACTTATAGTGGATTGAAATGATGAATCATATAGTCGACTTAAAGTCAATTGATTGTGGAGTGTGTTGAATTTTTTCTCGCTCGACTAGAATAATAGTGGACAAACCCTAATGCCTTGATATATTTGGATATCCAAATCTTCATTTCCATGTTAATGTCGACCTAATCATGGTTATGGCATAACACAAGCTTCTAGAAGTGTTGACTTTTAGGGGTTTTAAAATCTAATCAATATTATTTGTGGTACCATAAATTCTTGACCAATAGAAATCTTGTCTAAATTCTCTTTTATATTGGAAACTGTGGATCCGAGTTTAAGGCATGGTGGCAATTGCGGGTGGGGCACTGAGAGAGAGAGCCCAACATAGACTAAATTATTGTTAGCAATTTTACTGGTGTCCGTACGCACATTCTAAAAATGGGACGACTGTTTAATTGGGTGTCTTATGCAATAAAATCTCGGTAAATGAACGTTCGATAAATTATTAATCTCATTTAAATAATAAAAAATTCTTCGGACCTGACTTGGATCGATGTACTAAATTAATAACCCTACTAAAAACATAAAATAATAATTATTTTTGTGATAATTACATACAACTAGGACTATAAATGTTAAATCCATATCTGATTAGTTATGTTATCTGATAAACCGATCCGAAATTTTAAAAATTAGAAAAATAAAAATTTTATCTATTTTTTCATTGAAAATCATAGCCTCAACAAGATTTTGATTAATTATTTATTTTAAAAATTATTTGAACTATTTTGATGGACTCACTTATTATATAGAAGGACCAAATCAATTATTTATCTATTTATTTTTATTTTTTAATTCAAGTGATGCTCCTTTTGACTCCTTTCCAAAGGAGACTCATTTTGAAATGTTTTACTGATATTCCAATGTGGGATACTATATTTTTAAAGAATTCTCATCTTCCAATGATTTAGTTATCTTTTAATGTGGGATACTAATAATAATCATTTGTCAATTCTAAGTGTGTACTAGTTTACTTTATTATTTTCATTAAAAATCATAGCCTCGATAAGATTTTAATTACAAATAATACCAATTTTAATAAAGTAAATTATTTTGAACATATTAATCGTTAGTTTTTTATGTTATAGAACAAATTACTATGATAAATCTAATCAATAAATTAATTATTATTTTTATCTTATTTTAATTAATAAAAAAATTAAATCTCTTCAAAATTTTCAATTAAAAATAGGACAATTCTACTTGTACATTTTTTTTCACAGCACACACACATACAAGTGGGTGAGGTCCACGATTAAAATAATCGTGGACCCCACCTTTGTGAAAGGAGTGTGAAAATTGATGTGAAAAAGTGACGTACAAATAGGATAATTGTTAAAAATATTATACTATTATATAATATTATTTATTATTTAAAAATTATGTATAAAGTATAATACAATTTTCAAAATGGAAAAGGCTATGTCATAAATTATGCAATAATGTAAAAAATATAATCTATTGTTATAATAAATTGGATTGGGTTGTTATCGAATCAGATTGACCTATACCCATATTTGATCCATTTAATTAATGTATTATAGGATTCGGATCTCAATCGGGTTATCCGATTGAGACTCTAAATTCATCTCCCATTAATTTCATCGAATTCGGATCGGATTCAGATCAAAATATAATCCATTGACAACCATATATACAACCAGAGTTTTAAACTTTTTAATTCAAATTTAAGATTTACAAATACTTCTTTCAACAATCGGATAATTGAAATTTTTAATATTAATAATAATATTATAAATTAATTTATATATTCAAACCCTACCTTCGTTCAAATTCTAATTCATTTTCTCTTTCGTCGTTTCCATTCTCTTCATTCTTCCTTTCCCGTCTCTCTCTACCCTCTTCCACACATATGAGCAGTCGTCGTCCTCGGACCAGGGGCGGATCCACAGTGGGTCCTGGTGGGTCACGTGACCCACCAACTTCCAAAAATTGAATTATTATTATTTTTGGCCTTTAGCCGTCTTTGCCCTTTGCAGTAGAACACAGAAGAAGGCTCACAGTGTCAGTGTCCATATTGAAAAATCAAAACCCATCCCTAGTTCCCTTCCCTTGGAAAATCAAGAGCCATTCTATTCAATTTTGGCTTTCTTCTTCCTCATTATCATCATCTTCTTCTTCTTTCTAATATTGATGTTGATTAACATTATTCCACCGATATATCCTACTATAAATGTGTTTAGTTGTGTGTATTGTGTATCTATCACGTGCAAAGAAAGTTAGAGAAACTGAGAGTGGAAAGAGAGGGTGAAGCCGTGAAGGAAGAAGGATGAAAGAGAGAGAGAGTGTGTGTGTGTGTGTGTGAGTGGTGAGTGGTGTGGAGAGACTAGAAAGTGACTTATGCCACATTGTGTTTGGAATGAGAAATTTTCATTTGGTCTTTGGGTGTATAAAATATTAGATAGTGGTTCATTTCATTTCATAAAATTTTATTTTTCATTTCTAAATTCAACAATGATGATCTAGAGTAATCAGATGGAAATGTTTTGGTTATCCATATATATTGGTGACATTTTTTTAGACATTTTGTTTTTGTTTTTCCAGCATCCTATTAAACCATTCTATACCATGTTTGCATATCAAATGTTTTTTTTTTTTTTTTTTTTTACAACTTTTTTGCAATTTTGATTGTGTTAGGGATGGATTGATTGGACTACGAACCAGACTAATACGTAAATATCAAATTTTTTTTTTTTTTTTTTTTTTACAACTTTTTTGCAATTTTGATTGTGTTAGGGATGGATTGATTGGACTACGAACCAGACTAATACGTAACAAACCGAGATAACATGTAACAAAAAAATAAAATAAAATAAATTTACACACACACATATTTACTTTAAAAAAAAAATTTGCCCTAAAAACCATTAAGTGAGCTGAGGAAGGGACTGGGCTACAACCCAGCCCCCTATATCTGCCCTTGGATTGTGCCCCACTAATTCGAAATTTCTGCATCCGTCACTGCCTTGGACGGAGAGTGTCGTCATCGAAGACTACCCTATTCCCTGTGCAGCGACGCATCTTTGGGTCCGAATTCAACTCTTTTAAAAACACTAATCTCCCATTTAATGTCCTCCTCCAACGAGTAGGTGTGGTGATTAGTGGCTTACGGTGGTGTGGTGATCTATGGTGGCGGTAGTGCAGTGGTGATTTGTGTGTAATATGGTGTGTGCAGTGATGTTAATGAAGTTGTTGGATGCGGTGGGTGGAGATGGGGTACAATGGCGATGGTTTTAGGTTGATTTCTTCCTCCATGCTTACGTAGTTTTAAGGAAGTTCGTTGATGGTGATGTTTGCGGTAATAGTGCAGATGGGTGGAGAGTAACGTGCAGTGATAATAGTTTTTAAGTTTCGGGTTGGTTTTTTCCTTCAATATGCTTAATCGAAGTTTTGGGGGGTGTGCAATGTGGTACAGTGCGATGTTGGGTTGCAGTGGTGGTAGTACAGGTGGTGATGACGGTGCTACAGATGGTTGGTAAAGTTAGTGGTAGATCTAGTGATGGCGGTAGGGTGTTGGTTTTCATTTTTGTTTTGGTTGTTGGAGTGATGGTGGTGATTTCCATATTTTGATGTTATTAGGGGTTTGGGGTGATTTTTGTTGGTCGTGTGGGCGGAGGTGCTGGCGATGGTTGTGGATCTGGCGGTGGCAGTGAGGGTGGCAATGATGATCGACGATGGAGCTAGTAGTGATAATGGTGGTGGATGTGGACATGACCATAGTGTGGTAGTTGTGGGTGGGGTGCGTGTGACCAATTATTTGGTTGATTGCGACTAGTTAATTGGTTCAAATGTACCAATAAATAATACGTGACAAGTTATTTGCGTTTGTGACTAATAAATTGGATATTTTGTAATCAATAAATAATATGTAATTGTTAACTTTGAGTGGTGACTTATAAAATTTGTAATTTGTAATCGATAAATAAATTGTGAAACTTTTTGTATTGATTATCGATGAATAAATTGTGACCTGCAAAATTTTTATTTGTGATTGTTAAATAATTTGTGACATATTAAATTTCTTATTCGTGATCGAGAAATAAGTTGTGATCTATTAATTCGATAATATGTAATTAAATAGTATAGAATCGTAACCTTAATATATTTAATTAATAAAATATTTATTTAATTAATTATTTCATAAATAAAATTTAATTAATATCTAATTTTTGAAGTTTAAACCTTTTTTCTTAGTTTTGAAATGTGCCATAACCTAAGTCCCAAATGTATATATAAAATAATAACTGTTTAGAAATACTAACAAAAATTAACAAACTTTTGATTTCACAATATTTTTCTCAATTCACATCTTTTTCAAAATATGTATCTTAATTTTTTTGCTTTTTCTTTGCTGCCAAACCAAACTTAACTTCATCCCTAATTCTTTGCAATGCACATATTACATTTGACGCATTTTTTTCCCAACTTTGTACTAAGTAATTATTTAAAGTTACAATTGCTTGAAATGCCTCTTTTGAAAAAAAACATTAGGTAAAATAGTAAAATTTCACCATCATCTTGATCATAATCATCATTGGTAAGTGTATTGAGTATCTCTTAAATAATATTTTCATTAGTAAGAGATTCATCACCTTGTCATTTCCTCTAGGATAAAATATAATACAAGTTATAAAAATATAAAATACTCTATAAAATAATAAATATTCATTTATCGATAAATTAATAACTACTTTGAACTGATAATTTCTCTCGGTCCCAACATTACTATTTTACAGAGGGTTTGCCGTACTTTTTTAACAATTCCACTAGCTACTAGAATCAAATAATATTAATGTCAGATTGATTTGTGTAAAATCCTTTTTTATAAGGGAAAAAACCAAGTGTACATCATTTTTTGTACACTATTTTTCACAGTCCTCTCACAAGGGTGGGGTCGCGATTATTTATTTTATTTTAATTGTGGACTCCACTCCTGTGTGTGAGAGGGCTGTTAACAAAGCTGTCAAAATTAATGTAATTATAGCACTTCTCTTTTACAAGAACATGCGATAAACGTATTCAAAATCTAATATTTAAGAGTAGGTCGGATATAAATTGTTCATCGATAAATGTACCAGCCACATATATGTTTGATCGATTCTATAATCTTTTGAGATTAACGAAAAATGAATAATTCACTACCAACTTCATATTTTTTTATTTGTGGTTTATTTAAAATTACAACGAATATTTATTATATTCTTAAACCTATGTAAAAGAAAAACTAATAAACTAAGGTGGCATACAGCATACTCATTTGACCATACTATTAATAATTTTTTTTGAAGACTCATCAACCGAACCTATTTAAAAATAATAGTTATAAGCGATTTTGGTTGTCAAAAAATAAAAAATAATAAAAAAATAATTGCAAACGTAATGCTTCAGTATGAATGGTGTCATTTTGTCATTTCATTGCCAAAACTTTTGACCTAATTAACTATAATTCATTCAAAAATTGAGCTGGATTTCATGTATTTGGAAATAAAAAAAATAAAATAATAATAATAATAATATGGAGATCAGATCCCATTCAATCGGATTGGAATCAGATCTACTTAATAATTACTTTATTTCGATATAAAATCATAATTAAATTTTACCAAATAAGATATTAACAAATTCTTCCAAACATCGAAAAAAGGAGGCAATGAAAATATATAACAATTTAATTAAATTTACAGTGTTGAAATTAATTAAATCATGAAAAAAAATTGTGAGATTCTGACTATAATTTATCTTAATAAATTAAACGTATAAATATTAGATACGATTATACATAAATATCACTAGAAGAAAATATTAACAATAATTATACACAATATTATATAAAAGTAGTTCTTATAAGGAAAATGAAAACCAATCAAATCGAGTATTATTTAAGATGATAAAAAAATTTAAAAAATAATTGAAAATACTCTATAAGCAATGCTATGCCCTTCCTCCCTCGATAGTACTTATCCCTTCACCTTTGAATAAAGAAGTTCTTCGGGCATCTTGATCCAAGTGAAAGAACAGCTCGAAGATTTTTAATTATTGCAGTACGACTTTTTATTTCTTGTTCGATCTTCCAATGAGTAGCATGTTTCAAGACGTTGAGTTCTCCCACCATAATGTATATCATTATCTTAAAGTATTACCATCATCTTACTTTCTATGTAAGGATGGGAATGATATCAAGAAATTTTGGAAGGCAGAATCGAGAGAGGTATAACTTCTCATTTATCATCCTATTTAATTATTATCTTTTAAAAATATATTTCTTATTTTTTGAATACGATTGAAATTGTAAATATAAAAATAAAAAATAAGGACTCGGGACGAGGTCCATGATTCTGTCCCCATCTTATTTACTATCCGTACGAGTCGAAGAAGGGGAATTTTGTGATCCCTATTTCTATGATTTATCTTCCTCTTATCTCTATAAATTGGGTTGATTCGTTTTCCATTTTGGATGCACCTAACATAATTCTAATTTTCCAGATTCACTTTCTCCAAATACCTTCGAGGCATTAAAAAAAAAAAAATGAAAAAAAAGAAAAGAGGAAGGGCAAAATAGAAACTAAGGCCTCCATCACTATGACACAATGATGACGTCATCACATGACCGGTTCATGGGTGATATTTGGGTTCCACGTCAAAGTTCTCCACGCCTCCAATTGAATAAACCCCTTTTTTTATTCTCTTCCAACTGTTCACCTTCACAAATTTTCTTTATAAATAGATAAAGACAGACACAATCCATATAATATATATAGAGGAACGTGTAAGAACTTAGAACAGAGACAGCCTTAAAGTTGAATTTGTATATGAGAGCTGTATCTACATTCTTCACAATAACCAGAATCAACACGACGAATAGGAATACAGTTTCTTGTTTTTTCAGAAAGATCATCATGTCTGCATCAGATACAAATACAAGTTTTGGATTTGAACGGCCCAGATTGGTTGCCAAGAAAATCTTGGCCAAGCCTCAGAGTGAAGGCGATGGTGCTGTTGTTAGAAGAAGCATTGGAAGGTATTAAATACACATATTTTGATGTTTTCTTGAATCTTTTTGAAATTTTGTCAATTGGGTACTGTTTCATTAAGGTTGTTTCGGTTTTATTTATACTTTATAATATGTTTTGGTTATGGAATTTGATCAAGCTCTCAGTATTTTCTTTTGTTTAGCTGTCTTTAAACTTGATATATGTGTATTAGTATAGTAGCTTACAGATTATAAATTGCAGGCCTGAGTTGAAGTCTTTGGATCCCTTTCTCATGTTGGATGAATTTGCAGGTGAATTATATGATTATCAATTATGCCATGTTTGGTAGGTAGGATTAGAGAGTATTGGACACTATTAAGAAACAAAAATAAGCCATATGAACGCAAATTGCATTCTTGATATTCTGAAATCGGTTTTATTTCTCGAATATTGATCTTGAACTGAAAAAAAAATAAAAAATGAAGCCATTTTGAAAAGAATGATAAAGTTATTTCAATACTCTGTTATGAAAATTGTATGACTTGATAGTTTTACTGTTTAATATTGCAGTTTCACCGCCTGCTGGATTTCCTGATCATCCACATAGAGGTACTTACACTATTATTTAGACTGTTTCAATATTATTTCTCAGATTGTTTTCCACATTTCATCAATCTCAGCGAATTTTTACGTTGTCTTATAGGTTTCGAGACTGTTACATACATGCTACAAGTAAGATATCTTAGAGCTAATTTTAGCTTAAGAGTTACTTATAAGCAATTTTATTCTATTGGAGAAGTTGAAATTTTGTCGTCTACGTCTAGGGGGCATTCACTCATCAAGATTTTGCGGGCCACAAGGGTACAATACAAACAGGTGATGTGCAGTGGATGACTGCAGGAAGGGGTATAATTCACTCGGAAATGCCTGCAGGAGAGGGTACTCAAAAAGGTTTGCAGTTATGGATAAATCTCTCATCCAAGGACAAAATGTAAGTTATCATAATTTCTCCTTTTCTTCTTTATCCTTTAACCATTCTCAGAGGCCAAAAGAGTTGTCACATAGGCTTCTTCTGACGACCTCTCGGTGCATGGTTGGTACGCTAAGATAAATAGGATTTAGACAGAATCAAGGAAGTTAGACAAACATTTGTTAGTTACGACAACATGCCATCAGGTCCTTCTTAAAACGAAATTATGTTTAGGGGCAAGATTATTTCTCCTGTCCAATCCAGTATTTCACACCAAACATGTTATGTGTGTATGTGTCCCCAGCACATGTAGGTAACACTAAAAAACATTCATTATGTTCATTCTACAGGATTGAACCTAGGTATCAAGAACTTCTGAATGAGGACATCCCAAAGGCAGAGAAAGACGGGGTCGAGGTCAAAATCATTGCAGGGGAATCAATGGGAGTTCACTCTCCAGTTTACACTCGAACTCCAACATTGTATCTCGATTTCACCCTAAAACCCAATGCTCAACATCATCAAAGCATCCCCGAATCTTGGAATGCTTTTGTTTACATAATTGAAGGTGAAGGGACCTTTGGTCTCCAGAAATCGGTGCCCATAAAGGCTCACCATGTCTTAGTTTTTGGTCCTGGCGAGGGTCTAAGTGTATGGAACAAATCTTCCAATCCATTGAGATTTGTTTTGGTAGGTGGGCAGCCACTGAATGAACCAGTGGTTCAGCATGGTCCTTTTGTGATGAACACACAAGCTGAAATCGACAAGACTATCGAAGACTATTATTACAGCAAGAATGGTTTCGAAATGGCAAGACACTGGAGATCTCAATGAGTGGCTAAACTCTAAAGCTCCAAAAGTCTATGCAGAAATAGGAGTTACAGTCTTTATCTATCAATCATGGAGGGCAAGAGCTTCCAGAAGCCTATATGTGCAACCACTGCTTATATGTCATTATCACTCAACTTATTTTGGTTGTCTTTACTTTCTCAATCCAAAAGATGATGTATTTTATTTCCTGATGTCTTGTCATGATTTTAAAATTGTATTCTTATAATTAATAAACTTTTCCTTTTAAGCTGATTTTTTTTTTTTTTTAGATGGCCTATCAACTTATGAGCAGTTGGGGTGGACTTTTAGGCTCTCCAAATATCCACTTTAAAGCATTAAATAACGAGGATAATTAGATTTGTGTTATTTTATTTGAATACACTTTTATGTGTTAAGATTAAATAAGATCATATTAAATTTACCTTATAAATATGATTAATTCGATCTAGTCCTTATCTCTTAGTCATACTTGTACTAAGAATATAAGAGCTTCCATTGATGATGATGATACTACTCTAAATTGCATAGAGGATGTAGGATATGTGGAGGATCCTACAGAAGATGACGTTGATGCGATATATACATCTTAAGGGTGAGTAGGGACGCTATTTTTGACAAAGAAGAGGCCTTCAATTTGAAGCAAAGGCGATCAGACTTATCTTTAAACAACTATACAAAGTTTCAGCATCTTTTTCTACGACACCATCAGGTCCAATCCAATGTACCAAACATGCAAAATATTATACACTGAACAATTTTCACCATTCTTAGATTACATTTAATTTCAAATGTTCTTTTGCAAGACAAGAATTACTCTCTAATATAAATATCAAAAAATGAAATGTCATTTTCAGCATCACCATAGAATCCTTCTATAACATATATAAAGTAACGATAAGAAATTCACTGGCTATTACACATTTGAAAATGAAATAGGACCCTTTCACCTGGAACAACAAGAGTACGATCCTTGATTCTGCTTAGATCCATCGCTGCCATCTTTGACGAGGGAAACCCTGTTCTCCGATAATTCTGCTTTGTAGGAATCGGAATTCAAGACCTTCCTGCTGACATTATTGTAAATCTCACGAATAACAACTTCAAAAGCCTTCTGAACATTTGTTGAATCCAATGCAGAAGTCTCCATAAAAAACAACCCTTCTGTTTCTGCGAGGCTTTTGCCTTCTTCAACTCTGACAGCCCTTATATTCTCCAAATCACATTTATTCCCCACAAGCATCCTTGCAACGGTGGAATCAGAATGAGCTGTATGAAAAGTACAATTTGGATCACACGTCATTAGACATTTAAAGAATGAAGTAATATAAGATAGGTATAAAAGATGTAAAACTGGAGCATAATGTGAAACCGTGCTCAAGAAGCATGTAAGACCAAACAAACATTGTACTAATAGCATAATGTAAGTTAAAGGTGCATCAATAAAATTTTCTGAGCCATCAGGCGATTATTCCTACCGTGCATTCCTTTTTTCATCAGTGAAATGTCATTTTTGTGAGCAAACTATGATTATCTGAGATATGCCATCGAAAAGGCTGGTAGATAGCAACTGTTTGAATATTCATTGGATAATCTCTTATATTATATGTTCGAGATAATAACCATAACTGATACTCATTTGATTCTCTCAGCTTGAGACACCTAAGCTCCCAGAAATCACAGAAACTAAGCTCTCATTTGGGCTCCATCAAAATTAGTTGTATTTTGGAATATTGATTATTTTGGAGAACGTGTGGTTAAAAAAAAAAAAGGAAAAATTTTGGGTTTACATGTAATATTATTTTATTGATGAATGTATGGTTGAAAATAAGAAAGAGAAGAATGCATTAAAAATAAAACTGGAGGCCAAATAAGGGCTAAATATGATCTTGAATCTTGAAGATTAACTAGATGGATAGAGAAAATTCAACCCATAAAACGCTCTAAATGATGGTCTCATCTTTTCAAGAATTAATAACACGGTGCATGAAATTCATCCTACAATATTGTTAATGCAGAAACCATTTAAAGTGTTGATAAGGAAAGATCCAATTCATGCTCCAAACTAATCCCTTCTACAACAAGTTTTTACAGCTTACAAAAGTAGAACTCCACTATGGACTGTGCTGTATCATATCCAAGGCTCCTAAATTGCAGGTTAATTTATTGGTCTAACTCTTCATGTTATTGGCATCACTTTGTGAATAAGAGTTTCTTTAGATATACGTAAGACATGCCCTAACCAGCCCTGTTAGAAACAAGCAGGTGTTCATTCATTTTCAGCTGGCCCAATTGCTGAAAAAGAGGTCTCCTCATGAATAGGTTACATGCTGGTACCACTAAAATGGTCCTACAATGAGTAGTTATATTACAAAAAATATATAATAATAGAATAAAATAAAATCATGAGCCAAACAGCCAACTATAGATTTAAAGTCGTACTAAACATTGAGAAAAGAAGTGAAAGACTTGGATTTAGATGTTGCAACGGACGAGTTTTTAATTGCTCACTTTTCAAGAATTACAGGAGCTTCATTTCATCCTCCTATCTATGCAATTCTCTGTCTTTGTTCGGGAAACAAAAAACTTAAAAGAGGAGTACTAATGTTACACAATTCCAAGCAAGTAGCAAGTGTCAATGTTTTTTTAATCTGGACTCACGATGTATAAAATTAAAACACATTACATTTCTTCCACATACACATGTATAAAGATATCAATATTCATTTTTACAAGTGACATCTTACACATTTCATAAGGTAAAACCCATGTCATGCAAATGTTACTACCATTTACTTGTTCACCTGATACTGTTTTATGTCAATAAGCTCTGGTAGGGATATTTTGTCATAAACATTACCTTAGTAGTCAAATCTTAAGCTTTTCTCTTTCAATGTGAAAGATTCAGCAATAAAATAGATCCACGTGCCTTTTCTCTCGTTGAGGTGAATGATCCTTCATTTTCATAGCCATATTTTTTATTATATTCTTCGTTCTTACTTATTTTAAAAGAGCATATATAAAGGTACTGCAGAATATAAACGGTTAACAAAATACCAACAAAAAAAAAAAAAAAAAAGGCTAAGTTGTTAATCTTTAAACAACCCTCCATTAAGAAAATGTAAATCTTTGCTTTCCAACACACAAATTACCAAACATGTTACCTTTTCCCCTTTACACAAATAGTAAAAACACAAATAACTTACTCAGATCTGTATAAGCTTTAACCAGCACAATAACCCATGTTTATCACATCACATACAATAAAGGGTAATAAATTCAGATCTGGCTTCATTTATTGTTGCCTATGGGTCCATCACACTAGCACTTACATTTTTATAAGAGTAATGCTATTTAGTCCCATCGGGGTTGCTACCCCAGTCTAAATAGCGTTAATGTGACATTAATTAATAGGTAAAATTAGTCTAAATAGCGTTAATGTGACATTAATTTAAAATTAAATGAGTCCTTTCATTTAACTAATTATCTAGTGCCACCTAGACTGAGGTTGCAACACAAAGGAGTTATATAGCATTATCTTTTTATAAATTTATATAATATAATTTAACACTTAAGGGGCCCGATTTCGCAAAAAGTATCTCCACAAGGTATATGCAATATACAACATATCTGCCACTTAATAAACCAGACAAAAATGTTTTCATTTCACCACCATACAACATAAAGTACAAGCCATTTAGCCAAAAGTACAAGATGAAAATTTATGCACATCTTGTACCCTGCTCCTCTGATGCAAGTCTTTCGATATTTTCTAAAAAGCAATAAATTCAACAATGTACAATTAGTGAAGCACGATGTGCAACTCCCCTAAATTCTCGTGCATATCTTTTCAATCACAAAATGGCAATCAAATGTAAACACAAAAAAATTGACAATCATGAAACTTCAGTCTTCATCTATTTCTGTTATATTGGCATTCAAAAATCGGTAACCTAAAAAATAGAGACGAAATTCAACATCTAAGGATAGACATACTCACTCTTGAGTTCATCAAGCCATCGAGGGATACTCTCAAATGTAGAGCTTCGACTAATATCGTAAACAATAAGAGCACCAAAGGCACCGCGGTAGTAAGCAGAAGTGACGGCCCTGAATCGCTCTTGGCCGGCGGTGTCCCAAATCTGAGCCTTAACTTCTTTGCCATCAATTTCGAGTGTTTGTGTTTGGAACTCAACTCCAATTGTGGCCTTTGAATGCAAGTTGAACTCGTTTCTGGCATAGCGAGATAGCAAATTTGACTTGCCAACAGCTGAATCTCCGATTATCACTATCTTGAACAAATACTCCTCACCCTCATCCTCCGATGAAGATCCCATTTCAACAGTCTCTTTCCCTCTCAGAGCTGGAAATGGCAGAGACAGAGTATCAAGACAGGGACGCGCAAGTGGTGGATGGATTTTGATAATAACGGCTGCAACTTTTTGGTGCATCACTGCATTAAATTCTAAACTTTTGCCAGTTACCAAAATAAGGTTAAAAAGTACTTTTTACAGTGAAAAGCACCAATTCGGAAAAATTGTCTTTCATTAGGATGAAAACAACCATTTCAAGTGATCAAGGGTGAAAGTTGAAGTGCAATTATCGTATTTTGAAGTCTGTCGATGAGAAAACTGTAATTTCATGTTAAATAAAATATAAGTGATAAATAAGTCGAAATTACGTCACATGTTAAAATCTTGATTTTTAGTTACACAAATGTCATCCTTTTTTCTGAGATTACAAATATGGCAATTTATGAAAATTTTGGACTAATTTACCCTTCTGCATAAATGTTTAACCTTACAGCTTTTGCATTAATTGTAGATTTGACTAGACAGAATTGTGTCAGGGAGGAGGTGTGAGGAGAAGAAAAACAAAGAAAAAAAAAGCAAGATGAAGGAAGAGAAAGCCAAACGTCGAAACGCCTCTCACCAAAATCACCGACCCTCTCTCTGCAATCGCCGACCTCACTCCCAGCCTTGGACGACGATCATCAATGTCGAAATCGCTCCCATTGTCAGTCGAATCGCCCGAAGCTGAGCACAACGTCGAAGGCTGACTTCTCCCTTGCGACTGCCAGAGAAACCGAAGAAAGGCAAAGGTAAATCCACCCATCTTCTGACTTCCCACTTTTTTCATAGGCATCTACCCATCCACCCATTTTTTGTATAGTGCATTTTGAGAACCGGGAAATTTTACAGTTTTACACTTTCGCAGTATGTAAAATGAGATGTAGGGTTTAACATGGCCGTCCATTGATTGTTTATTCTGAATGGTTATTTCTGATTTTTTGTTATTGAGTTTAACGCGTATGTTTTCCCCTCCCTATGAAGCATTGTGTTCGATATTTGTCGAATAGTGGGTGTGACTCTTTGTTGAATAGTGGGTGCGATACTTTATTGAACATATTTTTTGTTCTTATTGAAGCTAGATATATATTTTGTTATATGATAATATTAATGTTGAACAAATAATTGAACAAGGATTCCATAAAATTTTGTGATTTCTTAACGTGTGTTCATGTGTTCATGTGTGCAATAATGAGTTCAGTTGTATGGATGCATACTATAATAAGAAGCTATACTTTCTATATTGTGTAAGTGGAGAATTTGAAGTGGCGTTTGCAAAGGGGGTTTTGATGGATTCTTAATTTTCATTGAAGGAATAAAATGTTGCTTACTTTGGTTTACTTTGAAGTGATTGGTTTTGTTGAGTTTGAGGTGCGGTTTTGAGTTTGTCCAGCCCAGTCTTGTTTTATAACAATTTGAAAATTGTGTTTCGGTTTTGCTGTAATTTTATATTTATGACTTCTATGAGTTATGATTTATGTTCCCATTTAATTGGCAATTTGGCATTCAAATGAGAATTGTGAATCTGTGATTTCGGATACATAATTTATGTTGTTGAAGAAGGTGAAGCTCAAAGCCATATCGTTTATGTTTTCTTAATTATGTTGAAATTTTGAGTTCTGTAATGTTTCAATATTTTACTTTTTACTAAAATCAAGATTAGTTAGATGACCTATTCATCTTGTGTTTGATGAATTGATTTAAAATCATGTATTACCTGAGTTTTGTATTGTACATGAAATTATTTGGAGTCTGGCGACGTTTCGTGATTTGCTTCTAGTATTTGTGAATTGGGTTGGATGATGGAATGATATTAGTTTTGTGAAAAAGTGCTTGCATTCGTTTATATCTTTTTCTTTATTTTTTTGTTAGTTGCTTTATTTCTGAACAGTTTGTTTTGTGATGGCTATAAAATCCAGTATTCTATATATGAATGGATAGCTTTTGACGACCCACATAGTTATCTTAGAGAGATTTTACGTAATTGGAAGTGATTTAGCAATGATTTAGAATTTCAATGCCTTCCACTAAACTGTCGTTCCCGACAGTAGAGCTCAGGTTTTCTCGACAGTTAGGCCAACCTTCTTGCATGTCTGGACATCAACTGTCGGTATCGACAGATCTCGACAGATCATCTGTCGGTACCGACAGTTGTAGTCAGTTTTTCTCGACAGTTGAGTGTGTCCATGCATTAGTGTGTTTCATTAAACTGCTATTTATGATACAATAACTTTAAGTTTATCCAGTAACCCCATTGAGTTTTATGAATGCATCTTGCAGGACACAGGACTGATGGAGTTTGATTATTGTATTCCAGAGGAGGCAAGGTTGCGGGCCCACATTTCGCAGAGGAGCAATTTGAAGTATGTGAAGATAGTGATGGACCTTTTTGATGACCGACAGCGCGACGAGTTTCGAAACTCCCCCTTCGGGTATCTGGCCGAGGTTGCAGAGATTCAATTCTCTGCCCAGCTCATCCAGCAGCTTGTGTTCAGAACCATTCGCACTGACTAGGTTAACGAGCTTTAGTTCAATGTGCAAGGCAACATGATGAGATTCGGTCTACAGGAATACACCCTTGTGACGGGGTTAAGATGCGGTGTATTCCCGGAGGGTGATGAGTTCGATCGAGTGCTGGAGAGGAGAAGGCTGAAGGAGAGGTACTTCAAATCCATGGAGAAGATATCGTTGGCACAACTCTAAACTACTATTGCCCGACCTTCTACGATCCGAGCCGATCGCTACAAGCTAGGGCTCGTGCTAATAGTCGAAGGAGTTTTCAATGCCCCTGATAATAACGTCGGAATTGATTTGCGTACACTATCTATTGTCGACAACCTAGATATCTTTTTTGCCTACCTTTGGGGTAGAGTCGGCTATCGGCGTTTGCTGTACGAATTCCGGGGTTTTTGGGCAAAGAAATTCCTGAAGGCGAAGAGGAGGCAAGAGAAGGAGGTTACATACACTATTCATGGCTTTCCCGTTGCCATGCAGGTACACAAGTTTTTAATAGTAGCATATCATGCTTTATTTGTTTGCTGTCATGTAGCATCGTGCGTACCATCTCAGTTATTTTATTTCTGTTTGTCTTGATGGAACAGGTTTGGGCGTACGAGGCAGTTCCCGAGATTGGAGAACGTTTTGGTCAGAGAGTTGGGGAACGAATGCCACGATTGCTTAGGTGGTCCGCACGAAAACAACCACAGCATCGTACGTATGATGCATTCTTCAAGAACGTGCGGGTATGGATACCACATGTGTTACTTTTGTTATTCGCGTTTCGTGTCATTCCTGAAACTTTTCGTTTCTAATGTATAACCGTACATTGCAGTTGCATGTCTATGCCACACTTCGTCCCACCGATGCTGAGGCGGAACAGCAGTATTTCTCCACTCTCGTGCTGTACGATGATCCTCCGGTGCCTGTGCTGGATGAAATTGCCAGGAATGTTGTGGGGCCGTAGTTTAATGCATCACATGGAGGTAGTGGAAATGGCGGCCAGTTGGTGAGGCAGGAATTTGATGACGGAGTCTCCAGTGGAGGAAGTGGTGAGGATGAGACGTCTGGAGATGAATGTGTCGATACCGAGGAAAGTGGCGAGGGCGCCAGTGAGCGATCCAGCGTCGGTGCGGATACTTGTAGAGGGCAGACTGGTGCGTCTTCCACACCTCCAGCGATCCACGTTTCTTCTCCAGTGCGAGGGCCGACGATGGAGACACGGCCAGTTGGCACATCCGGATCAGGCCTCACCAAAGAGGAGGTGGAAGAGCTGTTGTTCGACCAAAGAATTCTCTTTGAAATGCGACTCCGCACCGTCAAGCTTGAAATCAAACAGCACGTGACATCCGAATGTAAAAAACTAGAGCTTTCTTTGCTACCCTCGTGGCCCCACCTGCTCCGACTCCCATTGCAGCCGCGATGCCCTCCGATACCGAGGCTGGAGTTTCAAGTAGTATTCCGCAAGGTATGAATGTTCAATACATAAACCGTTTGGTTTATATTTTTCATCTATGTTCGACAGTAGCACATGCACCTGTAGCTCACATTTTTTTCCATACGACAATTGTGAGTTAGAAATACATGGAGGAGAAATGGAGCCTTCCCTGGACGAGCGAGACATGCGAGCAGATACAGGAACTGCACATGTACAAGGTACGTGGGTTATTTATGAGCGCATTGAAATTTGTTATTTGACGGACTTTGTATGTTGTGGAAGTTGGGAAACCTAATGTATTCACACAATTTTCATGTTCTCATCAACAGATGGAGGAGACATCGCGGCTCGCCCGGACAATGTACACGACCCACTGCCCGTAGCAACCGACGAATAGATAGGTACGTTGTCATGTGCTACGATTTTTCCCTACTATATTCGATGGGAATTATTTTTCTCATTTTTTTTCTTCCTGTACGCTTCCATTATCTTCCAACTGCAAACGTCGAACACATATACAGTTACATATGTGTTGTAATATCAGATGGAGGAGCCATGGAGCCCTCACATGCAGCCCCGAGCAACGATGCTGACTTACAGGGTTGCGATGTTACGGATGGTGATGGTAAGTTCATTCTCTGCATCACTTATTGTATGTTACGTATGGTACGTGAAGGGCATTTATGGTCACTAACTCCCCCCTCCTTTGAAATTCTCATAGGCGATCTCGCTGAAGTCCCTGTTCCCACCAGTGTAGCCAAACCAGGACACGGAGTTCCTACGACGAGTCGGGGCTCGGCACGGGTACGACGTCCAGCTCCTGCGGCCAGGACTCCATATACAAGGGCGGTGAAGCGAACAAAGAAGTAAAAGGAGTATGAACTGTCGGGACATCATGACGGTGGTGTTGTAGTTAGTAATACCCTGTCAGCGATTTGGTGGAGGTGGTGACGGATGTTAACTTGTTGGATAAATAACTTTTGTTTGAATTCGTTTTACATTACATTTTAATTACTCTTGTGTACCGTGGTGATACGTGGACAGATTCCTCATATTTTATGTTGCTTGGCTGATCGGTAGTTGTAGTGTTTATGAATTGTGTCTGGTATTCTAACTTTGTTGATTGTATCAGTCATGTTCATTTTGTTGTTCGATATATATTTTTGTTGGACATATTGTGTGCGCTTATTTTCTTTTGAAGGAGGGGAACAAGCGTATGCAATATGTCAATTTTTCAAAATGCTTTGTAAGTACTGTTTTGTTGATATTCGATCCAATCTTATTATAGATGTAGTAATATACTTCGAGTCTTTAAGATTTTCTAATTTTTGTTACGCTTCTTACACCCGTGTTGCTTATGTTAAATAGTGAATGTTTTAGTGAATGTTATATTTGATAAATTTATATAGTGGACATAATATGATGTAAACACTGTCATAATATGCTTTAAATACATGTGCAGGTATGTGCGCATATTTTTCGTTGCGTGCTTATGTATGTACTTATCTGTTGTTCTAATTATATCTAGTCTTCACTATAGCTTTAATCTGGGACGATATTATTATGATAAATTCTCAAAGTAAGGCATTAAGGCACATACATGAGATGCAACGAGAAGATGAGTCATTACAAGTGTCAAGAGCATGACAACCACGGTAAAAGTAATTCATAAATCAATGAATTGAGTAAAAATAATTATTTCGTTGTTCGTCTTCCATGTGTGTTGCGATGATGACCCGTACGTGTGAGAAACTATACTATTACAAACATAGCAAATTAAAAGTAGGAATTTGATTGAGCAATTTTTTGTTGCAGATATGGACATTTTCTTAATTGTGCACATGATTAAAGAGTGTTTAACATTGTACTAAGTATGGGGAAATGGGGGATAAAGGTACACTTCATTTATTCAACCATCACACCAAGTGCATTTCAAATTTACAAGGAGATTGGACTTGGTGGTTGGGTAGATGGAGACCATAATTGTTTCCCCTTCAATTAGCTTATAAATACTGTGGAACTTCATTCTCACTTACAAACAAGTTCCTTCAAGACCATTGTCACCCATTCACCTTCTCACAGACACTTATCATTCCTTCAGTACTACTATACGTTCACGTAATGAGTTCTTCCACAGGAAGCAACGAACCGTTGAACATGAACGAGCCACTGCCAGTTCTTGGTTCATCTCCGCTTTTTCCAATTTATATTTCGTCAGATGAGGAGGAAGTTAACCCTCGTATTGGGAGGGGAGCCATTTCCCCTGTTCCTTTTCCCAACTTAGAAGTTGTTTCCAACGAGGGTGCGCAATCACCGAATGGAGTCCTCAATGAGGAGTTCGAGCTAGATGCCGGATACGAGGAGGATTCCGACGATGAGGACGACTGGATGGCATATGATCCCCCAAATGCGGTAATTATCATCTCTTCCGACGAGTTAGGTGAGGATAGCGGGGACGGTGGTTCAGTTGTGGACGACGACTAAAGTGACACCCATGGAATGTAGTGAATAAGTACTGTATAGTAAGGTATTTTGTAGGGATGACTTTAGTTAAGACAATACCAAAAAGTCCACGTGAACATGTCCCTAAGATGCAATTCGTGTCATGTATTTTGCGTTTTTCGGTCGAACTGTCGAGAATTACTGAGAATATCTGTCGTGTACGACATGTCAACTGTCGGGCAGTAAGGATAATATGTACAAAAATGGTTATGTATTTTGCAGTATGTAAAACGGCTATTGTGAAAGGTGTGTATCATGGACTAACTTTAATCCATGATTTACGATGACGCAAATGATTGTACATTTCTTCGGGATTCAAGATTGTTTTTTGCACTTCCTTTAATTTCGATTTAAGATGATGCTAATGATAGTAAATCTGTAGGGGGATAGAAGATTGCGTTTCGAAATGGAAAAAAAAAATATATGTACAGTATCAAACATTTTCCGTTCTCGTGCTTAGAGGTCACAACATGTATGTGTGACGCAAATCGTGAGTGCAGTGCAAGGTTCCGTTAACTGTCGAGAATAAGTAACACATCTATCGGGATCGACATTTGAACTGGGCGGGATGTTTACTACATGCTGGATAGAGAGTGAAATTTTTATGTGCACAACAGGATGCGCAACATGCAAGAACATTAATGATCACAAACTGTAAATCATAACTTCATAATGTTCGATGTAGTACGGAATAATTAACATACAATGTTTATTAACTTGCAATTCTTTAAGGAGCATGTGATACACGGGGGTTTGAACACGTGGTCCGATTATGACCAACTCTACCTCAACAGGTACATTTTCTCGTAGACCATGCATACGCATACCTAGAACGCTTACGGCGGGTTGGTGGTCTACCTGGAGGACGACGTACGAGTGGTGGGAAAATAGGAGTACATGTAATTAAGTTCGGAACAACCCAATCCACTTCCCTCGGAACAGGATATATAGTTTCGCTGTAGGCACCCTTCCAGTAGTCCGATGAATAATAACGGGAGCAAAGCTTGTACAACGTCTTCCCTCTAAAGCAAGCAGCACGACTTGCATGAACACATGGCATACGGTTTAGTTGGAACTAACGACATGTGCAGGTTTCTTCGGACAAGTCAACTATGTCCGTGTCGTTGGATATTCCAACTTGCGTCAAGTTGTTTGTCAAGACATGGGCTCGAAGCCTAGTTCCATTTTCGAAAGTCGTCCGTAGCTCGTTCTCCATCCTTGGTGTCAATAAGGTACTGCATTCTTCCGCATTTGCTCGACGTTCGTAAAATCACTTCTGAATGTACTCCGAATGTGTTCAACCAAGCAGGTTATTGGTAACGACCGGGCTTCTCTCAACATCGAGTTCAACGACTCTGCATTGTTGTTTGTCATAATATTGTAACGGTGTCCAATAAATAGTGCTCTGGACCAAAATGAATATCCCGCTCGCTCTAAGTACCCGTGCGCTCTTTTGTTCACTCTACGAATCTGTCCCATGAGTCGTTCGAAGTCCTCGACCCGAAAAGTTGTAGCAGCTCGTTTGAATAGAAATAATAGGCTTGCTTTGTTATACCGCTGTATTAGGTTCTTTTCCATATGCCATATACAACAACCATGCCGAGACGACGGAAACAACTGAGAAATAGCTTTCTGAATACTCTTTTTCCTGTCTGAAACGAACACGAGTTCTTCGGAATCCCCTATAAGGTCTTTCAAGTTCGACAAAAACCACTTCCACGATTTATTGGTTTCAGCATCCACGATCCCCCATGCCAACGGATAAATCTGTTTGTTACCATCTTGGGCAGTTGCCACTAGGAGTGTACCTTTGTATGGACCTTTCAAGTGACTGCCATCGACACAAATAATGGGTCTCAAGTACTGCATGTATCCACAAATGCTTGCACCAAAAGCTACGAAGAAGTAACAAAACCTATTACAAAAATCAACTTCGATGTGGGTAAAGGTCCCCGGGTTACTTTCTCCTACGACGTGACAGTACGAAGATAATTTCTGAAAACTGTCCCTTGGTGTCCCATGTAGCATATTTAAGGCACGGAGCTTCCCCCTACGTGCTTTGCTATAACTGATTTTCACACCAAACTCACGTTCCATATCACGTGCAATATGAGTAGGCGGATATGATCGGTATGGAGTATCCAATTTTCCCAAAATGTGCTCCGCAATTACAGCACTAGTGGCATGTCGATGTGCGTTACGATGAAAATCAAGGGAATATGTGTGAACTGCAACGAACTTACTGATCATGAAGATTGCAGATTGCTTGACAGTAGAAGCACGTAGCATCCACTTGCAATTATCATCCACACAGACAACTGTTAACATTTTTAAGCTTGACCTACTTACCCGGAATTGGAACTTCTCTTACAAAGCAAGTACATGAAGCTTCGAGTACAACTGTTTCTTGGTAAAGAATATTTGCTTCTCGGCGAGAACCGATGTATTTGCAGCTGTAATCCACTCATCTGTGCACGAACGTCTGGAATTTGACGACATTGTCTCGTCTATTTCAGCAATAATAGCACGATCTGTACCATGTAATGGGTTCTCTAAGTGTTCGGCGGATGCTGCGGCCTCTATATGCTCAATTGGAGGTTCGGGTGGTTCCATTTGCGACACACTGTGCTGATGATTCATCTCGTCATGTTGTACATTCAGTGGACATTCCGTTGGGCCGAACAAGTTCCCTTCACAGCTTGCATTTGTTGCCATACCAACAATCAGGAGCTCGGATACCAAATATGTGATGCAGAGTGCAGTTTCCTTATGAACAGATATGTACCACTGTAGATCCTCATCGTCGCATATCTCTGTCGGAGGTAGATTCAAGTTCGGGACTTTGAACTTCAATTCGATTGCATTGCGGGATTCAACGATACCAAGTTTCTCCTTCAATCGTAACACAAGTTCTGCTACGGTAATACTTCTCGACACTAAAATGGAAGTGGTTTTGTCCCCTCTCCACTTCCATTCATCATCTGAGTGAACGAAGTTTCCTCCATGCGACACGATGAATCTGAAATCATGACTCATACCTGAAATGTTGGGACTGCAAAAGTGAGAATTCTGCACATTCATGTGTCGTCATTTCATAACATCAAATTGGCACACGAAAATACTTACATCCATGTACTACCAAAGATATAAAAGATGATCAGTTTTCAGGTGTCGAAATCGACAATTACATTTTCTATCCCGACAGTCGGTAAATGTCGAGTTCGACAGTTAAAATATCTAACCCGACAGTTTCCAAGATACTGCTCGACAGTTCTACTGCCATAACTTTCGAGAAAGATAAATTCCATGCGTTTCACTTTTTGACGAATTTATTGAAAACGGTAAAGGCCATAATAAATTATGAACTACAATATCACTGTATCTTTTTAGAAATGAACAAGGTATCACTTAATGCTTCATTAAATGTTGAATTATATATGGAATACTTCACATTTTCTATATATATTGGTATAATTTTTCTTTCTAAAATATACAAGAAATTAACTACATCAATGAATAATAGATTGAAAGGGTTCATTTAAATATGATCATATTGTATTGAACATTTAAAGTAGTCAACTATGACATGAGATGAATTTTTTTCTACTACCTCACCTTTCAAATTTGTCAATGGCTTTCCGTGTTTCCTTGTTGATGATGGAGTGGAGATGATGAAGAAGAAGAAGCTCTTTCAATTCGTATGTGTGTGTGTATTTTGTAAAGATTTCACCACTTTTTTAATAAAAAAAATCTTATTATACAATATAATATCATATCTTCAATATTAAACTTAAAGCAAAAATAAATTAATCATATCATAACATTAATTGCATTCAAATCAAACATTTATTGATCCAAAAAGGTGTTAAAGGGTAAAGTGGACATTTTGTAGGGAAAAATTGACATTCTTGGAAGAAATTGGTGAATGTCCAAATTTTTTTTTGCATTTTCAATTTTAGTGACATTTATGTAAATTCCCCATAAAATAATGAGAAAATTGTAGCAGGGGCTCCAAACCTTTAATATATTAGCGGACTTCCTTCAAACCTTTAATTTGTTGCAATCATCACCCCAAATCTTTAGAAACATTGCAGCGGAGGCCCTTTTAGAAGGTTTTCATCCAAATGTCTGTTAATTGACTAAGAAATTTAACTTTGACCATTATTTTAATATTTTTGAAAGGGTAAAATAGTAAATTTTCATTTATTACATTAAAATAACCTAAAAATTAAATTAAAAAAATAAGAAATTAAGAGAAAATGTCGTCTTCTTCCTCTTCTCCTACCCCCACATCAAACCAAAATTCATAGGGTTCCTGTATATCAATCTTTGAGTATGTTGAGATTCAGCAATGGATTGATGAACACTCTAGCTCCAGAAGGAGCCAATAAGTACAATTTTATAGTACAAAACGATGGAGAAGTCGTGAAACTGAAGACTAAAGTCGTGACAGCGACTATTAAAGGGACATTGATTGATGAAGATCCATTGGCTGTTTTCAAAATTGATCAGATTTTGCTTCCAAAAGAACTATTCAAGGAGACGCCGCTTGCTCCGGCTCCAACATCGCCAACGCCAGCCAAGTCTAAGGCTAAGAGTGGTAGTGAGGAGGATGCAGATGCTCCGGCTCTCAGCCAAAACAACGACTCTATGCCGACCGATGAGACGACAGATAGTAATGCTGCTGCTGGAATTCATGGCGGGTGGTTTATTAAAGGAATTCTCAGTTGTTTCTTGGAGTTTTTGTATGCAATATTTGATTGGGGAAAAAATATTTTGGTTTGACGTGGAGGTGGGGGTGGGGTGAGAGGAAGAAGCCGACCTTTTTTTCTGATTTCTTATTTTTTGAAAAATTTAATTTCTAAGTTATTTTAATGTAATAAATGGAAAGTTACTATTTTACCTTTTCAAAAATATTAAAAATATGGTCAAAGTCAAATTTCTTAGTCAACTAATAGATATTTGGATGAAAACTGTCCAAAAGGGACTTTGCTGTATTTTCGAAAGGTTTGGAGTGACGATTGCAACAAATTAAATGTTTGGGAAAAGTCTGCTAATATTTTAAAAGTTTGGAACCTCTGCTCCAATTTTCCCTAAAATAATATACATAAATTTGAATTCAAAATTTGACTATAGCTGACATCACGTGAAATTATCCACGGTTGGTCAAATGATCATTAATGAAATGTTAAGAGCTACTTTTACATTCTATCGCAGGCTCAGAATCCAACTCGTGCAAGTTTGCAAACGTTTCACATGAGAGAAAAGTGTAGCTTGCTTGTTCCATGACTCGCATCAGGGCAAGTAGATCTAGCTTGGTTCGTATTTCAGATGAGTTGAGTCGATGAACAACTTAACATACCTGATTTGAGCTTACACTATTGCAATAATGGTTAATGCCTATAAATGCTATCAACTCATATGATATTAGTGTTAGTATTAAAGATAGTATTAAATTAATGTGAATTTATTGAAATAATTGTGAATTCAAGAACCATATATGATTAAAAATAAACAAATAAATAAAAATTAGTGACATATTTTGAAAGTTTGATGAGTATTTTTGGTGTAGCAAGTCTCAAATTTATGATATTCCGTTGCACGAATTTCGTCAAAAAAGAAGTCATAGGCGTGCAAATCTAGAGCAAGGCGAATATTTCCAGAAAACAAAAGCGCTAGGCCCTTGTTACTTATTTTAAACAACAAGGCTACTTTCCATGCTAACCCTTATCAGAGATTGGATTGCTAGCTATGACTTATCTGACAACTAGTAAAAATAGAGTGGACTTTTTATTCCTACTATCTATATCAATAACATCCTTAAATTTAAATTGCAAGTCTTTGACTTCAAACTCCTTTCGATGCCTTTCCAAAACGTCAATGCAACTAGCCTTTATTCATCTTTGTCTAGAACATACAAACAGCCTCCAGGACACATCTCCAAGTGGTAAAAGAGGAAGGTGGAGAAATTCAGTTTTGCTTGATACTGCTGCGTCAAGGGTTCGAATCCTGAAATATGGATTTGGCTCTTGGGTAAGTGCAAGTGTACAAGTAGCCTTTCACCCTGTACCCTTGAAGGCATAACCTGCGATTTACCTCGCTCACGATACTCCAAGACAAGGGTGGTGAAGGACCCTTAAGGTTAGGGTTTAACCTTTTTTACAAACAGCCCATCATACTCTCATTTGTGAAAAGAAAGAGCTTCACGTCTGGAAAAATCGCCAAATCCGCTTTTAAATAGAACGAAGAACTTACCCAGTTAAATGGATCTAGACCATATACTTAAAAAGCTGTAAATTTAATTTGTTATAAATTTAAAATTTCGTAGAAAATTTTTATTTATTTTTTATTTTTTTGGTTAAATACTCGATTCAAATTCAGCACTACTTTCAATTTTAGATATTATAATAATAAATTTATTTTTAAGCTAATTTACAATTTGCGATTTGAAAATTTATTAGCTTTATGATGGTCAAACTTTCAAAATATATAATTGACTTAATATGAAATAAACAATCTCAAAATAAGTTACTTTCCTTATTATCTGTAAGTAGTAGTAGTAGTAGCAGTAGTAATAATAATAATATTAATAATAAATTTAGACAACCATGCTCTCAATATGCACTCATTTGCCTGCCACTGTAATGGAATTGTGCGAGGAATGGTTTATTGCAATTTACCCTTCAACGGCCAAAGTAAGTTGGCTCACATTTAGCCTGCCTTAACGTGATTTCACGTAACAGCATGATTATAAAAGGCCTTTTACTATGCATATGTACGATGTTCAATGAATAAATAACAGTTCCCACAGTTATTCTATAAAAATTCTCACATTTCAACTTCAAAAACAATAGTACAATTTCACACACTGCGACAGGGAAAGGGAATGGGAATACGGTCTAAGGCAAGAAAAGACGATCACTTCACGTCATCCCCAAACGGCACTGACCTTTGCCGGAGGATCCTCAGTTCTCAGTCGGTTATTGAATCCGAGAAGTTTATTCAACGCACCAACATAGGCTCGAACACTCGAGATGACTATATCCATTGCTGCTCCGGTTCCACTGGCAGTAAAGAGAAAATCATTTTGTTCAATTATTCAGTTCAAAGAATTGAGCGACCTAAATTATTTTTGAACTATGGAAGTAACAAAGTAAAATTTCCTTCAGCCAATCCCAAATTTGTTGGGAGAAGTAGTTTGCTGTTGCACCATGGAGGAATTTTACGAAATTCACTCTGCCTACCTGAATGCACGATCCACAGATTGTCCCGTATAAGCACTGGTTGAAGTGATGCTGTCATTTCCTCGAATTAGAACTCTAGTGGTGGCTATAGCATCAATACCTTCAGTGACAGCATTCATGGAATAATCCACGAGTGTTACAGGAACCTACACAGTGATGAAAAGGATGAAAAATAATGGCTCGGACCTGACAGAATCTAGTATGTATATGAGAGAACACAACAATGAGCATTCTCACTAGAAACCAAATGTGGAGAAGTTGTCCTCTGGAATAGCATGTCTATTTCATCAATTTTGTCACCAAGATTTGCATTTTAATACTCAAAAAGCATTTTTGGGAGCATGCCAGATATTTGACGGGTTTTGAGAAAAGCTTTAAATAGTTGAAGCTATTCCACGTAATATATTTTTTGTTCGGTTGGATAATCTAACAAGATTTACAAGACACGGGCATGTTTGGTACCCAATGCTGAATTGGAGTACACAAGAAAATGAACAAGAGTTTACAAACTTTTTCCTCCTGGATACTTTCTGCTACTATCATCCATACCAAACATACTACACGGGGAAGTGGTCAAATCATCAAATGTTAACAAGAAATGTGGTGCGGTCAAATAAATTCAACTTGCACACGCACACCAACAAAATATAGAAAGAAATAATACACAAATAATGTGATGTCACGGTGACTTTTTAACAAATACAGGTTAACATGAATAACCTAGATC
Organism: Olea europaea var. sylvestris; assembly: GCF_002742605.1. Taxonomy (NCBI): domain Eukaryota; kingdom Viridiplantae; phylum Streptophyta; class Magnoliopsida; order Lamiales; family Oleaceae; genus Olea; species Olea europaea. Next base: position 1,893,545 of record NC_036243.1, on the reverse strand, counting down.
AGGCTTTGCGTGTTCAATTATCTGTGAAGACCTCTTGATTTATTTAGCATTATAGAAACATACAGGTGAGTTCAGATACTTAGATATACTAGCAATAATCCAAAGAAATCAAATAAAATTTCAAGTTGTGAATTTCAAACCTTTACAATAAGATCAACCGCCTTGTATGCTGCATCAACTGGCCCAGTTCCAACAGAACAAGCAATATGTTCTTCACCATTATCATCAATGAGTTTCACTGTTGCAGTAGAAAGGCCAAGCGTTCCACACGTAACCTTTCCATTGCACATATACCAAGTGAATTGAGGGGAATCATCCTTTTCCAGTTAAATCAAATGATCAAATGTTATGCTGAAAACATTTAGAATGTAGACATGCCTGTACATCTCCAAGTTTCCATACTTCTTGGGGCTGGAAAACTTCATCTGACACCAGGGCGATGAGGTCATCATCAGTGATATTCTGCATCATCAGTAACGAATTTAAACAGATAAGTATGAACGTCCCAACACCAACAATCGCCCATATGAAAGCAAGAAAAATGCCTGGATATTTCATCAACCTTTTTGTTTCCTGCAACAGCTTTGAAACGTGTAAACAGATCGTCAAGTTTATTTCCATCAATGTCATAACCAAGCTGTGATTGTGTTCAAAGAGTCAAGTTGATGCATAGAAGAAAATAACCAACATTATACCAATCCTTCATGAATAATATCAAATTCAAAATCTACCTCCAACATTTTGGCTTTCAAAGCATGGCGTCCACTGCAAGTTGTTCCAAAATGGGTCAACAACATTCAGAAATTATATCCACATAGTCAAACATCCAGAAGCACCATAGAGAGACGGACAATGATTAACGACAACAATGGAAATGGTGAAAAATTTATGCCATGAGAATAATGCCCAGGTGGCACATAATATCAAGGAAAAACTTCAGTTTTCATCTCAGAAATATTCAAGATAGCAGTATTTCTTAGACAGATGGCCTTCAGGGAAAAAAGGGGGAAAAAAATTCTTCTCTCCTCCCAGAAGAAGGATAAGGAAGCTTCATGCAAACAATAATCTTTTCGGCCAGGGAAAAAAAATTATTAACTGAGTATGTTCTTAATTACTTGGCATGGATAATGGCAGGAATTGATTTAAACTTTAGCATGGGAACATGAATGCACACCTTCGGGCAATACGATTCAATGTACAGATAAGCCTGCAGCTCTTTCTGTTGTCCAAGCAACATTGGAACAATAATTGAGAATCTTTATTACATTAGCTAAAACTTATTTGTCTTTGTTTATTTCTATTGCAACAAGATGGAGGAACCTTCAAAAGTCACTAAGATTGACAGGCTCAACATATTAAAATATCCCAACTTTACTGCAAATAAGACAATGACACCATACAAGAAGCTAATACACTACTATATCTGATAAACAGAACGTATAAATCCAGCATACAATTAAAATTAGAAAAAGTAAAAAGAAGAAAAAAAATCTGAAAAACTAGAATACAGAGCATGTTTGGCTAAGCTTGCAAGAGTCTATAAGCAACACCAAAGCAAACACGAAAGGAACGTTTCAGCATACCTCAGTTTTCCAAGGACGATACCAGATTCGTTAGAACGAAGAAGCCCAATATCTTCAGGAGATATAATCTCATATGTATTCTTATGTTTAAGCATTCCGTCCTAGAAAAATGTTAAAGATAGGAAAAGGAGAAAGGATTCAGGGGAATAAGTAGCAACAGTTTCAAAAGGTGGACTCAACAGTCGACCAGTTAAACAAACTACAAAATAGTGTTTCGACTGAGCAAGAAAATGGATACATTTAAAAGATAAGGGAAATGAAATACCATTTAAAACTAAGTAGGGGAAAAGAACAAATATCAAGTGAAGCATTAAGTATGTGTTGTCTGCTAGATTCTGTTCCTATCATTCATCATTGCTTAGGTCACTATGTCCTGACCCAATGAGATGTGACCCTAATGGGTAGGTTCGCACAAGACATAGTGACATACTTTGTTTATGTTTTCCCGCATTGTTTCCTTCTCTTATTGTTTTGTTATTCTTTTTAGGAAGAAAAAAGCCCAATAGTCTACAACTCCATAAAATGATAAATAGAATTAAATAAGTTCCTAAGAATAGAATATGGATTTACAAATTCCAACAAATTAAAATGGCTATGGTATGCCAAATAGACACAGCACAATCAAAGCAAAGTGTTTAAAGCTCTTAGGCCAAAGTAATGTATCCAGATATATTAGCTTGCAACATGAACCTGATGGATACCACTCTCATGAGCAAAGGCATTGGCTCCAACAATTGCTTTGTGTGGCTGCACGCGCAGCCCACTATATTCTTCTACCTAGAAACAGTGTAAACTTAGTTACAATAGAAACAAATTAAATCAAGAAAAACTACATTAAATTCAAAGTATTCTTAGGAGACCGCACCATCTTGCTAGCCATAACAATATGTTGTGTATTAATCCCTGTATAAAGACCATCTAGTACTTGCTCTCCACGGCATTTGAAGGCCATCACAACCTGTAATGAGAAAGTAAGAAGCAATCATCTAAATTAAAAAAAAAAAAAAAGAACGACTTATAAGCGTTGAATGTTAAATATCAATTAATATATAGAAGGTAATGTTGAAGGGAGAAGGAGAAAATTTGAGGTAATAGTCATAACGAGTTTCAAATATTTTGGTGTCTGACCAGACACAATGACCCTCTTAGAGATAATCCTACGAATAACGAGGCAAAGAAGTATACACTAATTTCTTATTAAAAATATGTTACTAACTATTCACCCATAATAATAGTTCTCACAATAATTCTGAATTTAGCAGAGAAGGACGACTAAGAACAAAGGTAATAGGAACAGCTCTTAAATATTTAGGATATTTGGAGTATATAAAGCATGTTAGGCTAAGCCGAAGAGTTACTTTTCAAGAAAATAAAATTATTATTTGAGGTTTGTTTGAGCCCCATTTTTTGGGAGAATAGATTTTGTAATAGTGATTTTTTTTTTAAGAAGGTATTTAAAACGTAGGGAAAAGTTTTAGGCTTATATGAAGATTTATTTTATTTGGAGAATGTAGGATTGAAAATAAGTTCAGCAAAAAATGAGTTTTTAAATAATGAGGCTCAAACAAGGGCTTACTTTCTAGAAAAGCAAGTTTTGTTGGTAGTAAAGTCAACTTTTTATAAGTTACAAATAGAAAAAAGTTGTAATTTTTAAGCTGAGCCAAACATGCTCATAGATCAATTGTGAGTGAGTTTCTGCTGTTTGCAGTAAAAGGGTTACAAAAAAGAAGGAAATCCGTGGCCAAAAAGGACCACTCACCTCCTCTAATGAGGCATTACCAGCTCTTTCACCAATGCCATTGATGGTCACCTCTACTTGCCTTGCACCAGCACATGCCCCCTTAGAAAAATGAGTTCCAATGTAAGCACTAGCTGAAGTGGGTTATGTAAAAAGCTTGGAACACAGCAAAAAGAAATACCAACCGCTAAAGTATTAGCAGTAGAAAGTCCCAGGTCATTCTGACAATGTGTAGATATAATTATATTCTCAATGCCAGGAGTATTGACTTTTAAGTCAGCAATCAGCTGCCCAAATTCAGTAGGCAAAGTGTAGCCTACTGTATCAGGGATGTTAAGAGTTGTTGCCCCAGCCTTAATAACCTCTCCCAGAATTTGGTAAAGAAACTCTCTGTCAGATCTGTAAGAAACCAAAGGAAGAGAAAGTGAGTGAATATAATGAAAAATTCTATGTCGTCCTTGTTGTAGAGAAATTTTAAGCACCAACTTCTCTTGTTTTAAGTAAGGAAAATAAATGTAAGATAATAATGTGGACTGGTGTGGCAAACAACCATTGTTAATACTATGCTCTTCTAGTATCATTTTATGTTCACATTTTCTAGTCAAGAGCATGTAACAAAAAAACATTTACAAATTCTATGAGTTCTCAGGGTTAATCACCAATTATACATTACATTCAAATTATTCTATAAGCCCAATCCAGACCACTTACAATGGAAGCACCTATCACTTTCATGCTTCTAGAAGTATAGCTTTGCAATGAAATTGACTATCATTCCAAAGTTGAAACAAATACCATAAGAAACTAGAAGAAGCCAACATAAGAAAGCTTCCGGACTTTCCAATGGAAAGGGGAAAAAAATATCTGTGCTTTCTGGTCAAATATATTCCCGAAATGCGTTTTGATAATTTTAACCATATATGGCACATCATAAAATGTTATGAGAAATTAGCTTACATTTGACTTACAAGTTACTTGATCTATTTGGTTTAGCCATTTATACATAGTAGGATTTTTGATAAAAAAAAAAAAAAAATAATAATAATAATATAAAAGTATTTAGTGACAACATTTCAACGAATATTTAGTGAATTAAAACACATGATTCTCAATATAAAAGTATCCAAAACAAATGGATGTACAGTTAACTAGTGAAGAATTTTATAATTATAGGATATATTTTATCATAAGCACTGGTTCACCAATTCTACTTGAAACTAGAAAATAGTGGCAGAAACAACTAAATTCTAAAGGAACATATCCTCAAAGGTAACTTTCAGCCCACAGACGGAACATCATAAGGAAAAAAAATGGAAAAAAAAAAAAGAATCATTTTGTTCACTGTAACAGTCACAGGAAACAAGGAAGAATAAAACATTTCTTTGAATGTGAAGGATATTTTCTAAAATTTACACAGCTTTTTCATTAACAGATGAAAATTTCTGTTATCCTAATGTCCAAATCATTAAAAGCAAAGGTTCTTTTATCCACCTCTGCATATTCTAATTGCTTTTCACATTTAAATATCAGGTACTGAATAAACTAGATTATCCTCCATTTCTTTCCTTCATACTCCGAAGTTTACATGCAAGCTCTTTTTTTAGGTATCAAACAGATTGAAATCCCTATCAAACTTATTTTGATTATTGTCATCAAGAATTTATTTTCTTTTTTATTGTTTTATTTAATTAGGGCGTATATTTGTCATTTTACATGAGAAATTTGATGAAAATGATGATTTTCCCAATAAAAGGTAAAGGCAAGGGTAAAAATGTCAAAAAATAAAAGATAAGGACGTTTTGCACAATAATACTGGAAGATAAGGGACATTTTGTGCTAATTACTCATTCAAAAAATTATGGTCAATTTGTAGTTAATTGGGAATTAAAAAGTAGAGTTAATCATTCGTTAGAGAATATACTATTTACAATCACTCACTATCGCGATTGTCCTACGTAACATACATGTGATGGTTAGTGATTTGATATATGAAGTAAAAAAAAAACTATCATATTAATATATTAAATCACAAACTGCCATGTAATTTGTCATGTAAGGCAACTATCGCCATGGGCGGACCCAATGGGGGGGTCACTTGACCCCCCAACTTTTGAGATCATTTTTTTTTAATATATATAAAGCCATGTTTGGTATCGATTGAAATTTAAATTTTAATGTAAATCAAAGTTAATAATTAGTTTTATTAACATATTTCTTGAATTCCTTAACTTCTAAAATTTTATCAAAATTTACTAAAAATCAGACTTTAATTCCCATCAAACAGTAACAGAATCACGATAAATTTGAATTTTCTCTCTTTTTCATTGCTATATCATATTTTCTCTCTCAAACCTTTTAACAAAATTTTAACTCTTCTAATTTTTTTAAAATTTGTTTATAATTTCTCTACAATTATCATATCTATTAGAAATTTTCATTTTTCAATCAAATTTTCCACTGATTAGAATCTAAATTTGTATTTTCTCCTATCCTATTTTTGTATATAGCATTATCTAAACTAATTATATAAAATTTAACTTATATATAATGAATTGTGTTTATTTGACTGATTATTAGTATCGAATATTAGTTATTTGTTTTTCTTTCGATTATTTGAATTGATTACTTGTATCAAATACACAACTTTTTAAAATGTGCATTTTCTTGTAATGAGCAAAATATTAATAAAGTTATTGTTCAAAATCAAATAGATGAAAATGATTAGCAAAATATTAATGAAAAAATATTTTTGAAATGTAAATCTAAATTTTTTTAGGTCAAATATGAATCATTTAAAAATAAAAAACAAAGTATTCGATTTGTACAAAATTTGATTGTGTCCCCCTAACTCAATTTCTCCGTGCCCGCCCCTGACTACCGCAATGAGCAACTATAAATAACATTACTTTTAATAAAAATTGGTGGAGCATCCCTAATTTATTATCCAACAAAATTATGTTTCATTTTAATTTTAATATATTGATCAATAAATTAAAGGTTCATTATTACCTTCATTTGTGATAATTTCTACTAATAACAAGTAACATTATTAAAAAAAAAATGTGTATTCTAGATTATGATGTTGGGTGTTGAAGATGTGTCTCGAAGCACTTGAAGCATTTGTCGTTTTTATAAATTTTAAGAAATAAAAACTTTCTAATGTAAAAATACAAGATAATCGATATGTTGATGGGAAAAAAAAAAGGAAAAGGAAAAAGGAAAGGGACTGCAGAAAAGATTGATGAAATAATGACCTCGAATTTGACGTGTGAATATGCAATGGTGAAAATGTTAGAATTTTGACATAGTAGTGTCTAACTAAAATATGATCGAGTTTTTCTATTTCAAATAGAATAGATTATTAATGTTTCTATCTGTAACTTGACTGTTAGAATCATTTTCTTTGTGTTTTATTTATTTCATTTCGTAAAATAGTCATGAACTTTCTTGAAGTGAAACTTTAGAAAATTTATATGATTTTATGAAAAAATTTATCTAGTGGAATGTTTCTATATTTAACAGTCAGTGACTTTTCTTCAGTTTGAAATGTCTCGATTTCCAAAAAGTGATATCAGGGACTCGGGTTGTTCGAAGTGTAAGAGCAAAGAAAATACAAGTTAGGTGACGTGGATAAATTTATGAGAGAATTAACACATCGATTTCTTTGTGTTTTATATATATCAACCCTCATTTTTCGGTAGACTAAACAACCTGAACACTTTAATAAAAATCATCCAAAAGGTATAGCAAGTTCAAAATTTGCAGGATATTAGTGTATGGAGATCTTGATTGTTACGCTAATAGTTTGTCACTTTCTAAATGAGACAACTATACTTTTTAGGGAAGAATACGTTCATCTTTATGGCATGACAATAAGTTGTCTTGGTAGATGATGTATTATCTTAGCGAGTCCACAAACTTGTACATGGGCATTGATGCATGGTATGGTGGAATTTATGTCGATGACTTATGAACTCCTGAAAAAGTTAAAGACGGAGGTTGATCACAATTTTTAGCAAGTTTCTTCGTCACAAGCTAAGTTGAAATTCTTATAATTTGTTGATCCTAAGCACATATATTATTTACAATCTTGCTATATGATGGATGAACATCCTGGTTTATACTCCGAGACTTATCAAATCTACAATTGACATAATCTCATACCATCTTTCACATCTCACATATTTAATACAACCATTACAATCTTGTCGCATTACTCATCTATCAACAAAGATGTCAAACTTAATGTACAGATAGCTTGATTTTATTCTTTATGGAGTAATATATTAATTCTCTGTTGTGAGAATTTTGGCCAAACAAGAAAGTTTTCATCAAAATTTCTCAAGCGGAGTGACCAAGAGGGTGGAAGAGACATGACTACGTTGGAGATATATAATTTCGATTTGGGGGAGACGTGGAATAATGCCTATTTGTAGACCTCAAACAATCTAAAGAGAAATTTAGTAAAATATATATAACTGTTGGAATATTGTTAAGGAAAAAGTGATTCATATTAAGAAGTGATTTGTGGTGTTTTACAAGGAGTGACGTAGCTCGGCAATGCATACAATGAATTGCTTAGCTTGGCCCTTTTCGGGGAGTCTTATAAAGAGTGTTTTAGCTGTCTCCGACATTGTCCCTATTTAATAGGCCTTTTAATCAAGAGCTTGTCATTTTTGTTTCGTCCAGTTACAGTGTTGACCTTATTTTATATGTCATCGCCCTTTTTTTGAAGTAATTTAGCTCTTGTTTGTTTTTCGTTCTTTTCCCATTAAAATGAAAAATATGATCGTTATTCATCACATAAAGTTACCAAATTTGAATTTCCATTTCTTGTGTGGGGGCACATAACGATTATATTTTTCATTTTCATTTTTACAAAAATGGAAAATAAACACCCCCTTAATTGGGTGTTGAGTTCAGCCAATCATGTAATCATTTCTAAGTCATGATCGCCCTTTTTTGAAGAGATTTAATTGGGTGTTGAATGATGTATAACTTGATTGCTCCAAATTAAAAAGTATAGTAACTCGGTCATTGTTTGGTCCTCATTATTTTCAATATACATTTTTCTCTTTCTTATTTTCAACTCTCATTCTTTAAGTAAATAATATTACACGTAAATATAAATTTTTTTCTTATTTGTTAACCACAAATTATTCATCAAAATATTATTCTAAAATGCATTTTGAACAAAGGTGTTCGATAACAGTTAGGGTTAACATTTAGAGACCTTCCATGTTATTAATATGTTGTTTGTGATAGACAGACGTTTCGATAGATTCGACGAAATGCCAACTTACAATGGTTGACATATTAATGGATACCAAAATGGAGTGACCTAATTATGTTTCTAGGTTAAAGTATAGTAATTTGATTGTTTTAAATTGAAGTTCAATACTGAGTACACGTATGATAAAATTTCGATCACCTCTATTGTTATTAACCCTTGAAAATTTGTTAATTTTTACTTTAGTTTTGCATATGTCCTTATATGTTTCCTTTGGGTTACTATTAAACTTGAATAGTATTTTGAGCATGAATTTAAAATACAAGGTAGGAAAAATAGAAAATTCATCATATAATTTATTGAAAACAACAAGTAAAATCTAACTAGAACATTCATATCAGCGTGCTACTTAGGAATAATAACATTTTATAATAGATAAATATACGAATATTAAGGGCCTGTTTGAGACACATTATTTCAAAAAAATACATTCTTAAACAGTGATTTGATATCGTTTCAACTACACATTTTTCAATAAAATGATATTACACACAGATCAAAAACTTTTCCTTATTTTTTAACCACACATTTCCCACCAATACATTATTCAAGAATGCATTATTACCAAAATAATGTGACTCAAACACCCCCTAAATTCATAAAGTATATTCATATTAAAAAGAACATTAACAAAGCAATTAATTGAACGACACGAAAGAAGCAAAAAAATTGATTGTGGCGATTGGATATGCATAGTTACGATTGCTTATTCTATCATATGATGATTGGACATGCGCAATTTGGTTATTGGATTTCAAAAATTTGGACATAAAGAAAATTGGGCAAAAATCAATTTGCTATGTGACACTGAAAATTAATTGGACAGAAATCAATCCATAGAAGTTAAATATACATGTAAGCTACATAAAAAATAACATACATAATTTGGGATTAGCTATAGATTACATTCAAACTAATTGCTATAATTTTGAGAAAATGGTGCTTCTGACGTGTTATAAATTAGGAAAAATGATATGACAAAAGAGAGACCAATAAACCTGTATTTTATTAAGAATCAATGCCCTGTATTTATAGGGTTCAAAAAAAAAGTTACAATTGAAATGAAATAGATCTTTTGGAGTAGATAAAACTAGTCTTGTACATCAACTGACGTACAAGATCTATTTTATTCAAATTGTAATTGTTCTAAAATGCATTTTGAGCAAAAATGAGGCTCAAACAACTGCTCGATTGCAGTCAAGATTAATGTTTAGAGACCTTTCATGTTATAATCTGTTGATTGTGATAGACACAAACATTTCGATAGATTCGACGGAATGCCAAATAATTCTGGTTGCCATATTAACGGATGGCAAATGGAGTGACCTAATTAAATTTCTAGTTTAAAGTTTAGTAATTTGATTGTTTTAAATTGAAGTTCAATAATGAGTGCAAGTATGATAAAAATTCGATGACCTCTATTGTGATTAACGCTTGAAAATTGTTAATTTTAGTTTTGTACATTTACTTCCTTGTATATTTCCTTGGCTTACTATTAAACTTGAATATTTTGAACATAAAACTCATATATAAGGTAGGAAAAATAGAAAATTCATCATATAATTTATTGAAAACTATAATTAACAAATGGGTATAAAATAAAGAAAAATCACTTGTACACCATGATGTACAGCTCCTTCACATGTTGAGGGAGCCCACATGAATAAAACAATTGTGAGCCCTCTCATTGTGGGATCGAGTTACATAGTCCACGTGAGTGACCACACGATTGACATAATACACACACATTGGAGGTTGAAATTATTTTATTCATGAAGAACCCACGTCGATCATGTGAGTGTGCAATCACCGGAGTGTCAATGGCGCGAATCATTTGACTTGTTCCCTCATTGTGAGGGTGCCGCAAGGTGTACAGTTTAAAAAAAAAAAAAGCTGTAAACCAAGCACTTCCGTATGATTGGTCAAATAGCATTTTGTGAAGTCCAGCTGTTCCCAAATTCCAACCCCATTCATGCACAACTCCTTTGACTTTCTTGGTTCACGTTTTATTTTTTTAAAATATTTTTGGGAAATGGGATTTTTATAAGTTTATATGTGTAAAATAATTTTATTTAAATAACATGTAATTAAAAATAAGTCAGAAAAAAAATGAATAAAATAATATTCAGCGGACATGATTTATATTTTATACATCAAAGTAGGTATCAAATCAAAAGGAAAATTTGAAAGTTCTCAACTTTTGTAATGTAACAAATATACTCTCAATCTTTTTTAGCATAATCCATCGGAACCTTTCAATTATGTAATAAAACTATTCGTTGATTTCATTTTGCTCATTAATGATGGAGTTCAACTTAATAAAACAACAAAAATTACGAATGAAACCCCATAACTTTTGGAAAGTACAAATGAATCACACTTAAAATAATTAAATACATATTAATAAGAAAAAAAATTAAAAATTTTGGCCCAACCATCTTGTCCAAACCAAAACCAAAAGGAAAAGGAACGTTGCTTCGTGGACAGGGATGGGGACAGGTGCCCCTGTCCCAAATCCTGCCTCCATCCTCTGTCCATATGGTTTTTCTCAAGGAAAAGAAGATAGAGTGCATCTTCGAGGCAATCGGTATGGGTATTGCATATGATGACCAAGAGGATGCACTTCAATGCAATTGATACAAGCTTGGGTGCTACTATATGTTATTAGGAGTCAATTGACATGATTTTGAAGAATTTATAAGGCTCAAAAACTATTCTAAAGTTTTAGTCCCCGTTTGGTCAAATGAACCATTAGTATTGGTCAATAAAAAGTCATTTGAACCATTAGTATTTGCCCTTTTGACCTTTCTCGATGATGTGAAGTAACCTTGTTGATTCAGTCAGTTTTGTAACAGTGTGTGAATGGAGTCTTGTTCTTGACTTGCAACAAAATGGCTTCAGAAAGTGAAAAAAAAAAGTAATAAATAGTGGATGCTTGAGCCATATTATTTTTAAAAAATGTATTATAAAATAATAGATTGATAAAAAAATATGTGATTAAAAAATAAAGGAAAAATTTTATATTTGCATATAATAATATTATTTTATTGAAGAATGTCTAATGAAATAATGTCAAATTACTGTTAAAATTTGTAATTTTTTAAAATAATGCAGCTCAAACAAGGCTATGATATAAATAGAAAACAAATATTAGTTTTGAAATTACCAAGACAATTCAGTTAGTAATTCAATAAAAGAACGATCCATTAAACTAAATATCATAAAAAAAAGTAAAAATTGAACATTTGTTCTAAGATTATGGTCCTCACCTGTCCCAACCAATTTTACAAGAACCTTTGCTATATCCCCTCCAACTACCTAAACTTACAAAAAGCCCCAATTTTTCATCTCACTTTTACATTTTTCTCTTCGCTTCTCATGTCGACTCGAACGCGACGAATTGACCACCCTCCGCAATTGTCCTCTCCTGCATTGCATGTTGTGTATGCCTGTGCTCCCCTTCGTAAGTGACGATCAACATCGATGGATCATCTGTGGCCCTCTCCACGTGCTTTCTTGCCGGGCATCCCCTTACGGTACTGCACTTATAGTAACCCCTAAACAACAAGAAAGGTTACATCAATCTCGTGAAATGGTTGTACAAAATCGTCGTCATCATACAATACGATTGATGGTTGCATAAAAATTACCGCGGGAATGGCGAGCCCTTGATCGGCTTTTGACCATACTTTCTCCACGAGTACTCATCCGCGGGAATATCTGCGATTTTTGAGCTAATGGCCGGGACCCTAATCGTCCTCTTCACCTTATATTTCCTGTCCAATCGATACATAATTAATGAATTTTCAATGTAAAAATGGTCTTAACATGTATTTAAATTACGTGTTACAATTGTGACAACTCGATTAGTGAACGCTACCTAAGTTTGTATTTTGATTTTAGACCCAAAAAAGAAATTTATTTGCACAATGATTTAACTAGTTCTTAACGTGCGCATACGCACGGGCCTAATTCTAATGTGCGCCGAGTCCAACAAAGAAAACGACAGACTCAGAGAGTCAAAATTTTACGCCGAGCCCTCTAACGAACGCCACAGTCGATATAGAAACATTTTCGTACAACGTAACTGTCACGCACGACTTTGGTCACAGGCAATTGACGTTATCACGGCAACTTAGGATGCTATTGTCTGCCCGTGGGCAGACTTCTTTTGGCTTTTTCTAGGTTAGACCACGACTTTTCTTTTTTCATAATAATATATAATAACTAAAAATTAAAAAAAAATAAAAAGTCAACAAAATCGGATTTTAGCATGAGAAATATTTAGCAGGTTTAAAATTCAGGAAAATTAAATAATTTTTTTATTTAATTGCCTAAAATACGCACCTCTTCTTGCAATGACACCGGCCGGAGACGTTTTCTGACTTTGTGTGCTCCCGGCACCTCTTCCCGGATAGTGGAGGCTTTCCGGCGGAAATAGAAGGGCCTGCAGGAGCCAAAAACATAGAGGACGACCCACCTTTGCCGTTTGACACGCTCCCGTCGCCGGTTATACACGAAACAAACGTCGTCGACGAGTTTCCTGACGTTGACATCGCCGCCGATAAACTGAAACCGTCCTTGCTCTTCAAGTCATTACTAATCTCTTTAACAAAAGGCGTGGAACCGACCACGCTTGGCTTCATGAAATCAAGGGTAAATGCTGGTTCTGGCACCACCGCAGCCGCCGGAGTTGCAGGGAAAAGATTGAGATTAAGATCCTGAAGCTGAGGTTTATTAATCCCAGAGACTGGAGGCATTTGACTAGACCCAGAAGCAAAATTATGATTTTCAACGAAAGTGAGCCGCTCCGGTGGTGGAGTTTGAACCGGAGCACGGCGGAATCGGGCATGGCCAGATCGATTTAGAATAGAAATAACCTTTTTGAACTTAGAAACAGTAAAATCAGTTATTTCTGTACAGTCGATTTGCGGGTTTTGTTGTTCCTGGTGAGAGACCAGCCGGATTAAATGGTCCATGGATTTCAAACCCGCCGTCGCCGCCTCCTGCAACGCCACTTGCTCGTTCATTTCACCATACCCCATCATTTCCACCGCCGTTTTTCCTCCAAAGAGAGGGGAAAAAATAAATAAATAAAAAAACTTCCCAATCAAATTTGAAGATTTACTGAACCCACATCAGAAAATTACAACCCAAAAACCAAATCAAGAAAAAAAACTCAGCGAAAATGGATAGAAAATTGCAGTGGTGTGTTGGGGTGGGTTGGTATATAAAGAAGAGGGAGGATGACCGGAAGACTGGATGAGTTTAATCGGACGGTTGAGATTTGTTTTGAAGACTTCAATGCATTCTCAGTATGAGACAAAATAGAGGCCTTTGTATGTTGGGTGGGGCCTAATTGCGGAAGTATTAGGAATTGATAATGCCAGCGTCAAATTCTATTCTTCCAGCATAATGTACATTTCTTAGTGCATAAAGTACAAATAATATTGTAGTGAAAATGGGGTGATTGGGGGTGCTTGAGTAAGGAAAATTTGTGGGGCCCAACTTTGAAAATAATGAATATATGAAAGTGAATTTCTCGTGAAGTTGAAAAGAAAACGCTGGCGAGATTACAGAGTTGGTGAGAAAAAGACAAAGTGGTGATTAGGATATCCTTAGGCACCCAACTTGTAACATTAATTAACTTTGTAACGTATATTAATTATTGTGGTTGGGATTATGGCAATCTCATATGAGATTTGTGTATAAATTATTAGGGAAAAAAAAGATTAATAGCTTCTTCTTCTTTTCTTTTTAAATAGCAAATTGGTTTTTAATTTATTGAAAAAAAAACTACGAGCATATCATTTTTTTTTTTTTGGGGTGCGGGGTGGGGGGAAGGTATATACAGTGTAAAAAGAAAGACCCTCTTGTCTAGTGTAGTCGGGTGTTCAGAAAATAAATTTGTTATACATTTAGCTCATACTTGAGATTTATTTTTTCAAAACTCATTTTTAATTACACTTTTTCATAAAATAATTTTATACGTAAATTCAAATTTTTTTCATACTTTTTAATAACATGTTCTTTAAAAAATCACTATTAAAAAATATTTTTTTGCCCAAAGATTATCAAAGTTTCAAATTATATTATTATTAGAGAATAAAATACAAATTTCAAAATGAATTTTTAATGGATGAATTGTCTAGAAATAAAATTATTTTTAATTTTCACGGGGCGGGTTCAGGGAGGGACAAGCCCTCGCCAGCCCATTCGGGGTGAATTTTTTTGCCATCACTAATTACAAATATCTTGAATGGGGGTTATGGCAATCTAAAAATAGAGGTGTTACCAAGCATGCAATGTTCAAATCGTGAAGCTAGTCGACATAATAATGTTAGGAAGTATATGAAAATCCTAAAAAGATGAGTACGAAATTAACTCGCAATTTTTGTATTTTATTAATTAAATATTAAATCATAGTAAATATCTTCTTTCTGTTTTTAAAATATTTATTGGTGATAATTTTGTTGGGTTTAATAGAATTTTGGAAAGAATTTATAAATATTACGTAAAATTCACGAAGGTGATGTCGAGACACATCAATGCATCTCCTTCATTGGCATTCAACTATCGAAAAGAAGCAAGCTTGCAATTAGAAAACTAAGTTTCGGGCAATAATTTTAAAATTGGGTGGGCTATTTTTATTTATTTATTTATTTTTATGTCGGTCCTTTGACGAGCCCTTTGCTCAAGCTTCTATTGCACCTTTAGAAAGGTTTATTTATTTATTTTTGGGTGTTCTTGTGCTACCATTAGCTCCTCTTTGGATTCGCCCTTCGAAATACTGTAACACATTGTGATATTTACGTGAATTTCTTTATAAGATAGGCATAAATGACGGGTCATTACACTAAAAATTGTGCACATTCTAAAATTTTCTCATAATAGTTGTAGTAGGAAGTGCTAAAATTTCTTTCAAAACAGTTGGAAAAAAAGTCATTTATGTCATCTTGTAGCACTAAGAATCCTAGCTCAAATACTAATAGCAGTTTTACTAGAAGTTCTGAAACATAGCATATTTAACAAAATTATTCACACATATATCACATAGATTTCTTTCCTTGAGTTTCTTATATTGATTATGTTATACATATAAATTACATGACATGTAAATGATAGAGGGAGTTCTGCATATGTCAACTTGACATCAGTTATTCAATTGTATTGGACTAATTAATCAAATAACCTTATATTGTGCTTGAAACCCATTAACACACTTCCCTATATATATGTGAGTTCATTTGCAATCAATATGTTAGTTTAACTCTAGCCAAATTCCATCTCCCGTCTCTTGCACTCGTTCTTCTTTCGTATGATCGTTGACTTGATCGTTGGAGTGTAAACGATCACTAAACCTTTTTCTTGACCGACGACTTTTGCCTTCTAGTGGGTTATTTGAGTGCGCGGGTAACATCTAAGTGGAGGGGTGGTGGCTGAAATTCTTTTAGCGTATTTTTCAAGATCAACATATTATTTTGGGTAAAATTTCACAAAACATTTTTCATCTATATTATGTCGGGACAAGTACATTAAAAACAATTAGACGTACAATGAAATAATTTATTTGTTATTGTTTACTTGTAGGTCTGTTTAAAATAAATTTTGGAGGAGAATGGAAAATTATTTAAATTGTTCTTGTTTGTAGTTTTGATTGTTTGTATTTAGCCAGGACAAAAATTCGGGACAAACGGTTACAATCTAACGATAATCAACTACATTGAATATATTTTTAGAATAAAATAAAGTCCTTATTTAAGCTTCATCTTCTAAAATCTCATTCTCCGAACTCATTCTCAACAACATATTCTTTCAATAAAATAATTTTACACGTAGCCTCAAAATTTTTCATACTTTTTAACCACGCATTCTTGAAAAATGTCATTACAAAACTTATTTTTTCACAAAAAAAGGGCTTACACAGACCAAAGTAAAAAAATAAATAAACTAAAATAAATCAATCAATTGTTGTCAATCTTTGGGTTGAGCATCTAAATAGCAACTGAACTTTAAAAGTTGCCATTGAACTTTTCTAAATGTCTCCCAATTGCCATTAAATTTTAAAAGCTTTTCGAGTTATCACTGAACTTACTAAAATGTTATCCTATTTGCCAATCCGTCGCTCTTTATTTTAAAAGTTAACTGACTCGATGAACTTATCCAAAGTTATTTTATTCGTCATTCCACCTACCATGTCATCTAGTCCATTCATTTTAAAAACTATGAGCAATGAAATAACAGACACGATATCATTTTAGTGAGCTCAGGGACAACTCGAAGAGTTTTTAAAGTCCATGACAACTGAGAATTTTTTTGGAAAGTTCAATGCAACTCGAAAAGCTTTTAAAGTACAGTGACAATTGAGAAACATTTGAGAAAATTCAATGGCAACTTGAATCGCTCTTAAAATACATTGGAAAATTTTAAGTGGCAATTGAAATATTTAATCATGAAAATTTATAGCCAATAATAGATGTATAAAGAATGAATTTGATCAATATTAATAGGAAATAATAATAAATATGTTGGAGTAAATAAAATCCACGTGTTAATTACGAGACGAGAAAAAAGGCTTTCTTCCCGATAAATTGACATCAAAAATAATAAATTAGACATTAAAAAAAAGCTGACTAAAAAATAGTATACATCACATGTGAAATCGTTGACCAAATTTTGCTTTACCTACTGAACCCACTATAGCCGGTATCTCTCATATGAACCGTCAGATAATTTGAGAATATTCAACGGACGTGATTCTTTTAAAAGAGTTGACTTCAACCGTTGAGAGTACAATGTCGTATCACCGGTGATATGTTGCCACGTGGATCTCACTAGTGAATTAATCATGAAATTTGTTGGTTATGATTAAAGTGGGGGGGGGGGGGGGGAAGAAATCAAAGGGTAGAAAATTTGTTGAATTAGTCAACTAAACTATGGGGGGAAAATGGGTAAAAAAGATTGTGGATTGACTAGACTAAGCGAGTTGACTGACCAATAATGAGTCATGACTCGTTTCTTAAGAGTTGGAACCTTTGAATATTGATCCTCCTTAGACTTGAACATGGAAATATAATTCGTGTTAAGTCTTGCATAAAATTTGACTCGACTTAATATTGAGCTCCCGTTTGGCCCCCATTTTCGAAAAATGAAAATTGGAAGAAAAGTGGTGGTTAAAAAGAAAGGAAAAATTTTCGATTTACGTGTAATATTATTTTATAGAAAATTGTGTGAATAAAAATAAAAGAGAGAAAAATGAAATGAAATTTAATTGAAGCCAAACGAGGGCTGAATGTAGAATTAGGCCCCGTTTGTTTCTCATTCATGGAAGAATGAGAATGAAAAATATAGTTGTTATGAACCACACACAAGAGATAGAAATTCAAATATGGTAGCTTAATGTGATGAATAACGATCAGATTTTTCATTTTAATGAAGAAGAAATGGGTAACAAACAGGGGCTTAGATAGTATCTTGATTTTCTTGAAAGTATAATGATCTAGTAAAAATGAGATAAACTTGTTGATTTCAAACTTCAAATATAGAGTATATGATCGAATAGATTGGACAACTCTAAGCCGTGATTTGTATGCCATATCAATGCGGACTATTACATTATTTATAATGTCCTTATGTAGGAATAATCCAGTAAGTAGTAGACAATTTAGTGTATGATTGGTAAATTTTAAGTTATAATTTAAGCTTATCAATCATACTTTTTGTTCACGTATTTTATAAAATCCACAACTATTATTAACTTATTATCTACAAATTAAACAAGATCCCCAACTTATAATAACTTATTATCTACAAATTATCAAATCTCACTTTTTGCCCGTAAATTTTTTTATAAAATAATTTTACGTGTAAACCTAAACTTTTTCCTTATTTCGAAAGATATATATTGAACTATCATATGAATTATACGTATTTTTTTTTATATAATTCTTGATGGTCCAACTATTCACAAAATATGATAAAGTAGATCAACTTCTATAAGGATTAGAAAAATTTATCGTGAATCAGTATCCATTTGTCCGTTCTTTTACTTTAGTCCATGCTTGCCTTATTTTTAAA
Source organism: Olea europaea var. sylvestris (assembly GCF_002742605.1). Classification (NCBI taxonomy): domain Eukaryota; kingdom Viridiplantae; phylum Streptophyta; class Magnoliopsida; order Lamiales; family Oleaceae; genus Olea; species Olea europaea. The sequence continues at coordinate 1,874,857 of NC_036243.1, read as the reverse complement.
ATTCATTTTTCCACAAACTCATTTCAATCAAACATTTTACCTGACTCATAATTTTTATCAATTTTTCAATCACACATTTCGTTAAGTTTCATTAAAACATAGTTAAAATCTAATTTTTATCCAAACCAAATAGGGATTAAATTGTCCAAACTTTATTTAAAGGTTGAACACCAACTTTAAGGATTCCCTCACCGTCCCATCCCTAGAGTATCGTGAAAGAAGTTAATCGCGGGATATACTCCAACAGGTCAGGGAACAAAAATTATCTGTACACTGGTGCTCACAAAGAGTCACAATCCATGTTTCAGGAATCAAACCCTCACACTGCGACTGCCAGCAAGACTGAGTATACATCACCCTTGTCATTTGCACCACTGAGATATGCCTCGAGGAGCTAAATTGTCTGAACTTTATTTGAATCTGAATCCAATTACTAGAGATTTGATTATGATCGAATAATTCCTTTTTATTTGATTTGATGCCTCAAGAATATGATTCTTCTAAACGTGACGAAAATATTTTAATATATAGTGCAAACTAATATATTGCGTGGACAAATCACATATGTACAAAACGTTCCTTGACCCTGGTTAACCATTACGTGGTCTAAGATTGAAAAGTCAACACGACTAATTGGTAACAAACACGTTCAATTCATGAAAAGAGTGATGAGATGACCATTCATAAATCTTCTCGATGGTTTCTAGGTCTTCTATTTGACAATATTTTTATTCAGAAAACTTCATAAATAATATGTTTACTCTATCGATATCGTCTCAATTTTTAGTGTCAAAATAGAGGGATTAATTTGAATCGTTTTACTTTCATCCAAGTTAGGTTTAGGTTTGAAACATAGCAATAGCATGAATAACACTTCATCGTGAAGTAACCAATATTATGAGTCCGATCGCACGATCCGACAAATCATTTTTTTAGTATTTAATATGTTTTAAAATTACAAAACCATTGAAAAGGTGTTGGCTAAGTTAATTGTTATTTTTTTTTAAACTTAAAAATAATTCACATGTAGAATTTTTCAAAAGAGTTTTACCCGGCTATCTTCCAATTTGGAAGATAGTTCAAAGTCATTTTTTAGTTGGGCAGCTTTGACATTTACTCTTTGAAATTTTGAAAAATGCCTACTTCTTCAATTTTTTGAAAAAATACATCATTTTAATTGAAAATTGATATTTTACAATTTATCTCCTTTTATGTTTTTTTCATAGATTACTTCTTTTTCATTTGAACTATTTTAATTGTTAGCAGAATATGACAAAATTTACACGACTAACATGTAGCGTCATCGTATGTTAATTTTATTAAAATTAAATTTTGCATGTGTAACATATTGTATTATCATATATTACTTTTTATTTATAAACCAACATTTTACATGAATAACATAGTATGTTATCTTTTGTTACTTTAATTAAAAAATTAGCTTTTCACACGGGTAAAATATCGTGTTAATATATGTTACTTTTATTAAAAAATCAACGTTTTACAAGAGCAACATGTTGTGTATCCAATGTCTCTTTTCGTGTGGGTCATTTATGCATTTCTTGCATATTTGTTGGCCGTTTATGGATTAACTTGGTGTTAATCTGTGATTCTGTGTGAACATTTTTTTTTTAAGATTTGTGTGTTATCTTATATTATATCATCATCGCATGTTTATCTATTCTTAATTGATTACTGTGAATATGTGTTTCTACTTGGGTGTTCTTGACCTTTTTGGTGAGTATATAGAGCAAGTATGGTATGTGTTTCGAATGTGAAACATGAGGTAAGGTCTTTGATTTCAATTTTATTGATTATCTTGATTATAGAAGTATAAACTTTGTGTTTTGATTGCTTACAAATTTATTGGGCATTAAGATGAAGATTTGTTGGGTCTTGATACCTAATAAATCCGGACGATGATTTTAAATAGTTGAAAAAAATTTTATCGACATCATAGGCTTGGCTTAACTCGGAAACGACTTATACTTTTGGATGACCCAAGTTTGGGTTAGATGGTTTTTGGTTAGTTGAGCCATTTAGTTGTAAGTATGGACTTACATATTAGCTCATTAGTTTAGGTTAAGTGGCAACCTATTTGCATAAGTCTTGGCCCAATTGGGTGATCTAAGTGGTTTGGCTTTATATTCATTTCTCTTCTCCAGCAGCCGTGTGGTGTGTGCTTGTGCGCAAGAGAGAAAAACGTGAGAAAGAAAGGAGCGGCCGGCTTGGGGGAAAAGAGAGAGATCCTACCATTGTAGTATATTCTTCTTCCTGCTCTTGCTAGTATCACCAACATCAATTTCTCTTTGTGGGGTTTGAGTAAATCTTGGAGCAACCAAAGTGGAAGAAAGTTTTGGGTCGAGCCTTGGTGTTTTAATGTTCGTTTAGTTGTTTTCTGACCCCAAAATCAAGATTTCTCAATGGATTTTCGCGACATGATTTTTCCCTTCTCTTTCTTCTCCAGATAATATTGCATTAAACCGCTCCACTATCCAAAAACCTTCTACGGCTTCAAAACATCGAACAAGTCCATCCCACAAATCTCTTCTTAATTGGACAGAACATTTGGCATAAACCCAACATCTTTTTAAATTTTTCGAATTTCGGTGCTCTCTAGTATAGGTTCGGAAGTAATCAACAAAGAAACATGAAATAGCTGCACTATACTTTTAAGCCTTCTGCGAGACAAATCTTTAGAAGTACCTCTAAAATTCCACATTATTATATCTCGTTCCATAAGCCTTAGAAGACGACTTACCACCCATACTTTGAGGCCTCCTAAGAATTATTGGATGGTTGAAACTTTCTGCCTCCTTTACGGCCCATTTTGTAATGATCGGATTTTAATCATGCAAAAATTTCATAACTAAGAGAATAACTATTATTCATTTCAAAAGTAATAATACAAGTTTCAAATTTCAAAAATCAAATATTCATTAAACTTTATTTATAATTTAATTAATTAATTATATATTTTATTAATTAAATATATTAAGGTCACGGATCTAAAATATTTGGTCACAGATTCACAATTTGATTAGTCACATATTATTTTTCGATCACAAATCAGAATTTTTAATGTCACAAATTATTTTACGGTCACAATTCAAAATTTTTGTATCTCACAAATTTGTTTATTGATCACAGATCAAAATTTTATACGTCATTTATAGGTCACATATCACAAACATCATAGGTCATAACTTATTAAATAGTCACAAGTCATTAATTTTTTAGATCACACATTGTTTTTTGAATTTATCTTTTTTATTTGTCATATTGATCACAAATTAAGAAATTTAATAGTTACAATCGACCAATTAATCTGTGATCATCACCAAATAACCACTACCTCCAACATCACCAACGTTACCATCGCCATCGGAACCACCACCACCATCACCTTACAGCAACACCAATGTCTCAAACAAAATCAGCACATCATCGCCACACACCGCTACACCACCACACATCACCCTGCAGTAAGACCCCACACCACTGCCACACCACACACATCTCCATATCGTGCAGATCCGCCATCATCTCGCAACAACCACACCACATCTTTCCCACCATTGCGCAAATCCGCTACCACCCACGCAACCACCACACCACATTTACCCACCAAACACTATCTTCCCACACCGCCGCCACACCACGTAGATCCACCACCACGACGCAACTACCACACCACTGTAAGTATTATGCCCTAGGTCCAATCAACTTTGGACATAAATACTTTTATATATAATTAATGCAATTAAATGGCAGATCTATTATTTAATTAATAGACAATTAAATAAATAATAGAGTCCGTAGATTCAAATATTTGTAATTTGTTAATCACAAGGAGTTGTGATTGTGAGATACAAATTACATCTGATTGAATCTTAAATCATCCGTGGTCGTAAGTAATAACGAGATACGGATATCGTTATTACGGATAGACCATCACGTGTGTCATTTCTTACTTGTGAAGTAAGTAGCTGATCTCACAAGCTAAAGTGTGGTGACACTTAAATGAACACGTGGATGTTTGTTATAGAACAAAACATTGGAGACCCGTCGAGAGATTCCACATGGATAACTATCTGAGTGTCGGTGGTTAATCTCTAACGTTCGGTAGTGAAATTGGTCCTTTGACTTGAGGTCGTCATGGTACCTTATATGAGGACAGTCATACTTTGGCGGTGTTGGATGTTGCTTTGAAAAGGGCCGCTAATACGACATCGTTCGGGTACGTCAAGAATCGTATGAAGGTTGTGATTGATCAATAAAGGATTCGTCACTCTTAGATAGTAGGAGATTATGATCTGCGTTTCATTCAATTAAGTCAATGATCAAATCCTTGGCCAAGGTGTACACATAAGTCGAAAAGGAGTTTTCGATTTATATTGACTTAATAGTGGAGTGAAAGATATGATCGATGATCGAGATTGACACAAATCCATATCTTGTAATTGATTGGATCATATAGACGAAAGGATTATAGTTTCACGGTAAACGAACGAATTTGGTTTTGTCATACCACGTGACATTTCCCGTCACATGTATTGCCCTGACACATTGCTAGATATCAATC
>NC_036243.1:1869171-1869493 GCF_002742605.1 Olea europaea var. sylvestris | reverse complement strand
TAGAAAAAAAAAAAAAAAAAATATGAAATTTTTTTTTTCTCGTGCAAGGCTGTCTGCCGGCGGCGCGGCAGCACTTCAGCGGCGAGCGCCGCTGCTGTGTTTGCAGCAGCTTGCTGCTGCTGTCGAACGACAGCAGCAGTGAGCTGCTGCGCGCGACAGGAAGCTGTCGCAAAGCGGCTTCCTGCCGCAAGATGGTTAACCGGCGCCGACAGTGACGCCGGCGCCGAGGGGGGAGGGGAGAACCACAACCCAAAAGGAACAAAAAAAAATAATTATTTTTTAGGGTTTTCAGAAATCGGGTGGAGACGGGGGCCTCATCTGT
>NC_036243.1:1835795-1863513 GCF_002742605.1 Olea europaea var. sylvestris | reverse complement strand
TTATTTATATTTTCGAATTAATTAATTGGATTAATTAATTCACGGACCGGGTTTAATTAATTGGATTAATTAATTATTGGACCGGACCGGGCCGAGCCTATTTGGGTTTATATAAATATATAACTAGGGTTTGAGGTCCATTAAGGTTTTCATTATTCTTGCTAGCACAAGAGAAAACCCTAGAGGCTGCAATCAAATTCTCTGTGTGGATCACCGTTGGAGGCTGGACAATTGGACAGCTGTGGTGGCGAATCAAAGTTGTGGAACGAAAAGAAAAGCAAAAGAATTGCAGATCTGGAAAAGGTACAATCCTATCACAATTCCTAACCAAACACAATGAGATCTATTGGATGGGAATCGAAATATATTTTAAATTCCGCTGTGCATGTATAAGTAGATTCCCAACAACCGCATCTTCCCCAGCACCATGTAGATCTGCCACCTCCCACACCATCGCCACACACCACCACACCACACAGATCTGCCACCACCACGCAACCACCACACCACATCCTCCCCACCACCACATTGATTCGCTACCACCACGCAGATTCACCATTGCTACACTTTCTCCAGGGAATACACAAAGAAAGCGAGACAAGAGAGAATATTGAGAATTAATCAGGGTTTGTGTGTGTAACGAAGTATATATATTTAGTAAAAATATTAATTAAAATAAACTATTCATCTTATTTTAGAATTGTGAATTTTTAAAGTAGGGAATTATGTAATTTCCACTTTAATCATAAAACTTCCAATTTTTTTAGATCATGAAATTTCAACTTTTGATTTCAAGAAAGAATAGATTACGCCAACTTGTGAGTAGATTTCTCAATTAAATTAAAAATCGAATTCTAGGTCCGTTTTCTTCCATTTTTCTCCTCTTTTTATACCACCAAAATAGCCAACCCATGTCTGTATATAGACAAAAAGTGCTTCACTCCAAGTCTATCACAATTGGCTTAAGCGCACATGTAGTCCTTTAACTTTAATTATAATTATAGTTAAGTCCAAAATTCTTAAAAGTAATTGCAGTTGAGTTCAAAACTGTGCAGAGCTACCATATAGATATGTTCGAACATGTATTTTTTAAGCTCCAATAATTAGATATTTTTTGCCTGATTCTAGACCACTTAATCCAATTATTAATCTTTTCTTTATTTCAATCAAAGTAAAAAAAAAAATTACACTTTCAAAATATATAAAATCAAATACGCGAATATATATATTTATATTTCATCAACATCTGAGATTTGATAATTAGATATAAACACTTATGATTGTTTCGTCCATTTGATTATTCTCACTAACATAAATTCAATTTTCTTAAAAAGTCCAGCGAACCAACTATAGATATTGAAATTTAGTCATTTCTAAACTATTTAAGTTTAGATTTATAATCATTCAAGAAAAACACTTAAGTAGTCATTCGATCCATATTTAAAGGCGATTGTTCCCAACATGAATATGGTTATTAACTTCGCTCATTTTCAAGTTTCCAACTCATCGAAAATATTTGAACAATCAAATTTATCTCGCCCATTCATAAATTAAATAGCTATAACTCATGAAAAGATATAAACAAGACTGCCTAGTGATTTAGATGAATACTTGATGATCAAATGAAATTTAATTCTTCACGAGGTCATGCTATAAAATGAAAACTTAACACGTAGTCCATTTAATACACTCTTACTGTACTAGTGTTACCATTAAATTATTTTTGCAATATGACAAATTGCAATCTCGAAAAATAAATTAATCAACACTATCAACCTTTATACATTGTTTTGAATGATTTGATTATGATCGATCAGTTGTGCCACATTGCCACATTTTGTTTCTCCACACAAGCATCCAATTTATAATATCACAAGTGATCATTGAGACATTTATTTGTATGTTGAATATTAAATAAAATTCAATACCTCTAAGCCCTTGTTTGATTTAGCTAAAAATAAGACTTTTATCAAATTTTGATAGAAGTTGTTTAAATGTGGGATTAAAAAGTTAGTAAAATTGTGGGTTCTATAAAATGTACGAGTGAACATGAAAATCAATTCTCTACTAATTAACTAATATTTCTTTGAAGAGATGGTATTTTCGTTCTATGAGTTTAACCTTCTGATGACTAATTGGTTCTTTAGAACTTGCCACTGCCACATTGTTGTAACAACATATTGTTAAAAACAATGCAAATGTAGGCACCAACTTCATATCCATTTGGAATTTCTTGAGTCATACTGCCTCTTTAGCAGCTTTACAAGCTGCCACGTACTTGACTTAATTCTCAAAATTTTCTATATTATTCATTTCTCAATATTCACATGTGTATATCAAAGAATTAAGAATATCAATCATCTCCCACTTGATTCCGTTGTATCAAAATAATATCAGAAAACTAGATATAGTCGTGTTTTTTTTTTTTCCGTGAAATTTAGATGGAGAAATCATGTGATACAATGAGTTAAAATAGGTGTCTCTACAAATGCTTGCACCGGAATAATTGATAAAGATTGAACAATCGCATCAGCAAAGAGAGGTATTGAAGCGCAGCTAATGAACGGTATACTATCACAACATGTTGACAATCATAGAAATGCGGTGGTTGACAAGTTGATAAAGAACGACTTAGATGGGAAGACGAATTTTCGACACTGAAGTCGACGAAGATACATATTCTAAACTGTTGAGATCTGATACCACTTGTTGAGTTTGAACTCACAAAGAAAATATAAAATTATTGATGAAATGAATTTTGTACAATTTTGAACACACACCAAAGACACTAAGCAAACAAACTAGAACACCTCACTATTTATTTTGTAAACTCATGGCACTTGTATTTTTCACACTCCAATTCTTTCTCTCTCTTCTCACTCTTCATCACTCTCACGCCACTTTCTTACTATCTCTTTCTGCTCTCTCTCTCTTACGCTTACCAGTCACACACACACACAAACACATACACAAAGCAAGGTCGATGGCTGATTAATTCTAGAGTAATCCAGTATGTCGGTGGAAGTAAATTCAGCAACAATTTTCGGAATTCTCCAGCATGTCGGTGCGGGTTGCTATTCTTTCTCGATTCTTCTAGTATGGCGATAGATTCACAAATTTATTCTCTATGAATTGAAGTGGGTTGTAACATAACCGAAGAATTCTAGTGACTTCTGTTGACCATGGAAATTGGACCCTCCACGTGGCCAACTGATAACCACTCCACGTATTCCTCCCTGCGCACAATCAACGCACGATCAGATGCACACAGCCGGAACCAGCGGGGGTGGTGACAGAGGTATACACTCCGACGGTCAAATTAGACTCAGATGATTGAAACAGTATCAAGATTGTGCAAAATAGTGGGGAGGAGAATATATATATTTGCTTACTATGGAGTGCTAAGTAGTAAGAGTTTCATTATCTTTGTTTTTTGCCAAGCCTTGGGTATTTATAGGTAAGGAGAACCATTGGATGTGGGACACGTGTATACATCTGACGGTATAAGGCATCTGTTCATAGGCGTTAATCAGCCGCGTCTATAGAGTGGGTGGATAATTACTTCTCCCGAGTTGAGTTGACATAAAGTTAGTTGGAATATTGATAATGATTTAACACTTTTGCTTGTTAAGTACCTCGTATTATTGCTAAATCATTTCTATTGATAATAAAGTGCTTACCATTTCTATTTAGGTAATGCTTTTACGCATTTTTCAAAATCAAAGTACCCCATATTATAATTGGCTTATGGTCAAAAGTTAATATTTTCAGTATAATATTTTTGAAATTGAAATATATTTATAATTGTTCCACCACAATGAACTGAAGCGATATTAAAAATACTAGGAATTTGAACCCCTTAAAAAATATTTAAACACTAATAGGCGATATTTTATAGTGCAATTTGCTGTCTGTCATTTTGATTGAACTATTTTCTTAGCATTAGGGAATGAATTAAGAAGTTGAAAACAAATAAATTATTATATTATTTAGATCCTCTCGAAAATATATCAAATCAGGACTTCAAAAGTTAATTTATTTAGATGCGTTTATTGATTAAATATATCAATAATATTCCATACACCAACTTTAAATGCTCCAACTTGAATTATATCTTAGAAAGAAATTTATTAAATTTAAATTTGATATATCTATAAAATGCCTAAAACGTGAATACATTTGATTTTAAGACAAATTCTCCAAAAAAATAAAAATTGAACGAATAATATAGATGATCCCATTAGGAAGTATATAGACATAACAAAATGTAACACTTTAAAAAAGGTTTAAATACCTGAAAATGTTGAAAATTGAGATGTCTTAATAAATTATTTTGTTACGAATATTCCACACACCAACTTTAAATGCTTCAGCTTGAATTGATGTTTTAGAAGGAAAATTTATTAACCTCTTGTTTGAGCCTCATTCTTCTTATAAAAATGTATTTTTGAATAGTGTATTAATGAGAAATGTGTGGTTAAAAAATAAGAAAAATATTTTGAATTTACGATTAATATTATTTTATTAAATAATATGTGGTTGAAATGATGTCAAATTACCGTTTAAGAATATATTTTTTAAAAAAATGGAGCTCAAACAGGGGGTAAATTTATATTTGATATATAAAATGCTTGAAGCGTGAATGCATTCGATTTTAGGACAAATTCTCCAAAAGAAAATTGAACAAAAAAATAAAGATGATCCATTTAGGAGATATATAGACATAACAAGATGTAACACTTCAGAAAAGGTTCAGGTACTTGAAATGTTGAAAATTGAGATATCTTAATAAGTTATTTTGTTATGGATATAGAATCGAAAAGAAAAAGTTATAGACCATACTTTTGTACGTGATGTATCGTTTCATATTACGAATATCAAGGAATCGAAATAAATTCGTTGAAGTGAAGTATTGATTGGCCATTAAAAGGACACAATCCTAGTAAATATCAATTTATTAGAGAAACTTGAAGTTTCTAGATGTGTAGTCCAAAAATTTGAAGATTTATTCTTATGCAAAAAGTAAACGAGGAATGAAGTCGTCATATGTAATATATGAGTCTTAAAATAATAAATTGAATAAATTTCATGGTGGATGCAATCATAAATCCTAATTTTGTTATCATGACGACACATGAAATTTGAAATACTATAATAGTCAACTCATATGATATTATTATTAATATTATCCCTAAAAAAATTAATATACCTGAAGCATAATCAGAGTGATATTATCATGATATGTGTTGTACTTTTTTTTTCTTGATCAAGATTTTGTTTCCTTGAATTTTCTTGACAATGTTTTTAATGAGACAATTTTTGTAGCGTAATAAAAAAAAAAATCTATTTTCCTTTCATTAGGATTTTTTCACATGTTTTTTTATAATAAAGTTTTAACAAAGTATATTCTTCTTGTAATGATGTCCATAACTTACAAGACATCTATCCTAAAAATAAATACTCTTATATATTACAAATTGTGAATGACTCCCGAAGAGAGCAACAACGTAATTTATTTTTCAAGAAATCATTATGTAACTAAAGACAAATAAAGATTGATAAATATCATGTATGAAGACAATATAATTTGAAGGCTATAACAAGACACGAGACATGTTTCACCAGAATTGTAATATTAAAGATATTGACGTACATGACATGGATGACTCGATATAAGAATTTTCATTTATTAAAATCACGAAGAGCAGCTATACTCTTTTTCCTTAGCTCGAATTTTGTTCCATTAATTTTCTTAACCATATTTTTACGAGATAGATATTTTGTAATGTATAATTCAAAGATAAATGCTGTAAATTATATGTTTATTAATAAATGATAATTATATCCATACAATCCTCGTTTTTATTACTACTGTATCCTTAATTCTTCTTTATAAATATGAGATTTTGATTCTCAATATAATACGCACAAGTTTATTACTTTTCAATTTCTGTTCACTTTTTCTCTCTAGTTTATAACATTATCGAACTTTTGATCCTACTATTTGAGACAATCATACTTAAGGTTCTAAATTATGACGTAACATTGCATTAATGTCCTGGAAATTTACAAAATACACATATAAATAGTTGAACATACAGAACCGTCTTCAATTGAAATAACAAATCACACCGTATGTATTACCTTATGTCACACTTTCATCCCAGTTTCGAATTATTGATTTTTATTAATTCTCTATTTGGTGAGGATTAATATTAGATTTTTTAAATAAATTTTCATAAAAAAATAATGAATAGAATTTTTTTTAAGTCATATGAAATATGTGGTTAAAATTAATTGTTTACTTTGATTTATATTATAATATATCCCTACTAAACATGGGCTTGACGTTTTTCTCTTTAGAAAATTATTTCCTTATTATGTGAGAGTCAAAATTGACTCTCTTCCAACATTGCAAAACTAAATAAAAATTTTAATTGCTATCTTCTAATTAATATTTTTATTCATTTTCATAAAAAAATCAACTAAAATAATTTTTTTCTTTTATTTGTTATTTCGTATCGAAGAATCAACTTTTTATTCATTTTAAGTTCGAGTAGTTTAGCGCAAAAAAAAAAAAAAAAAGTCCAGTGCATGAGTTATTAGAATCCATTGCAATAATTTTTTTTTTTTTTTTATCTTTTTTGCGAAGAAGCTTCTTCGAAGAGAGGATTATACGAATATAATTAATAAAAATACATAATATAGTGTAAAATATGAAAAAATAAAAATATTTGGTAAATGATATGTTGGAAGACTCAATTGAACATTAATTTATGGAGGAATACATGGACGTGAAAAGAAAATAATAATTTTTAGATGAAAATGAAATAGTAATTGCATAAATGATCCAATATATAGACAAATAGGATAATTTTTTATATTTGTGCCTCGTGGGGAAGCATGCACCACTAAATATGCAATTTAGAATCACTATTTAATCGACGAAGAATACATCAAGACATAAAATAATCATGGACCCCATATTTTGTGAGAGGACTGTAAATGTACAGCACCTAACGACAAATAGATGTCATTTTAATATTAATATTATTTTGTCTCCTTGTCTTGTCACTTAAGTTGTGGCCATAAGTTAAGCCGCCTCGCATTGGAAACGTAATCAAGTTTTATACTAAAAAACAATTATCTGACATATTAATATTTATTTTGGATTGGTGGTATGAAAATTTAATTATATTTTGTTGTCAAAATAAAATTAAAATGTTTATAAATATTTATTTATTTATTTATTACTTCCTTTTCACCCTGGTTTGATTCGGTCGAACTTTTTGACCTTTGACCCTGTTTCTCTTTTGATTTGATGCTCGGGCCGAATTTTAAAACGTTGGTATTATAGATAACATATATTATAAGTACAATAAAATTAAAATTGTGATGAATGTTTCTTTAATATTTTAGCCTGATTTGGGCTCCATTTTAATTTAATGTATTTTTTCTTGATTTATTTTTAAGTACACAATTTTCAATTAAATAATATTATATGTAAAAAATCCCATTAAAATGCCAAAACTCGTGCTTTATTTCCACACTTTATTGGGAAGATAACAGTGACTTGAAATTAAGAATTATAATATATCCCTACTAAACATGGGCTTGACGTTTTTCTCTTTAGAAAATTATTTCCTTATTATGTGAGAGTCATAAAATTGACTCTTCCAACATTGCAAAACTAAATAAAAATTTTAATTGCTATCTTCTAATTAATATTTTTATTCATTTTCATAAAAAAATCAACTAAAATAATTTTTTTCTTTTATTTGTTATTTCGTATCGAAGAATCAACTTTTTATTCATTTTAAGTTCGAGTAGTTTAGCGCAAAAAAAAAAAAAAGTCAAGTGCATGAGTTATTAGAATCCATTGCAATAATTTTTTATTTTTTTTTTTATCTTTTTTGCGAAGAAGCTTCTTCGAAGAGAGGATTATACGAATATAATTAATAAAAATACATAATATAGTGTAAAATATGAAAAAATAAAAATATTTGGTAAATGATATGTTGGAAGACTCAATTGAACATTAATTTATGGAGGAATACATGGACGTGAAAAGAAAATAATAATTTTTAGATGAAAATGAAATAGTAATTGCATAAATGATCCAATATATAGACAAATAGGATAATTTTTTATATTTGTGCCTCGTGGGGAAGCATGCACCACTAAATATTAAAAAAAAGAAGAAGTTAAAATTGATACTTTTATTAAAATGCAAAGACGAAGAATACATCAAGACGTAAAATAATCGTGGATCCACATTTTGTGAGAGGACCGTAAATGTATAGCACCTAGCGACAAATAGATGTGATTTTAATATTAATATTATTTTGTCTCCTTGTCTTGTCACTTAAGTTGTGGCCATAAGTTAACCCGCCTCGCATTGGAAACGTAATCAAATGGCATATGATTGAGATTGCTGTAGATTGTCGAAATTATTTAGTAAAATTGGAATGAAGTTTTAAGTGATCCAACAAATTAAACTATCAAGTTTTATACTAAAAAACAATTATCTGACATATTAATATTTATTTTGGATTGGTGATATGAAAATTTAATTATATATTGTTGTCAAAATAAAATTAAAATGTTTATAAATATTTATTTATTTATTTATTACTTCCTTTTCACCCTGGTTTGATTCGTTCGAACTTTTTGACCTTTGACCCTGTTTCTTTTTTGATTTGATGCTCGGGCCGAATTTTAAAACATTGGTATTATAGATAACATATATTATAAGTACAATAAAATTAAAATTGTGATGAATGTTTCTTTAATATTTTAGCCTGATTTGGACTCCATTTTAATTTAATGTATTTTTTCTTGATTTATTTTCAAGTACACAATTTTCAATTAAATAATATTATATGTAAAAAATCCCATTAAAATGCCAAAACTCGTGCTTTATTTCCACACTTTATTGGGAAGATAACAGTGACTTGAAATTAAGAATAGAGTAACTTAGAAACATACTACTCAACGTTTGTATCAGAACTTTCACCTCCATGGACTAATTTAGAAACAAACTCCTCAATGTTTGTATCAGAGCTTCCACCTTTATCAACTGCTTCTCTAGCCAATTCCTTCCATTTGGTGGCATTTTTCTTGATCTCTTCCCCTGTCTCACCTTCCATAACGTGCTTCGTGCAGATACAAATCGTGTCTCGACTAACCATCCCATTCTCATCTGGTAGCGCTCGAATTCCCATCTTCCAAACATCCATCACGTACTTCGCGTTCGTGCTTTGGTCGGTCCATTGTGGCATTGCCACCATTGGGACTCCCAAACTCAATGCCTCCAATGTAGAATTCCACCCACAATGTGTGACAAAACATCCTACTGAATTATGTGCCAAAACATCCAATTGAGGACACCAAGACAGTATTAGGCCTTTCTCACAAGTCTCTTCTGCAAAATCTTTAGGAAGTTTTGATTCTTCTGACGCTCTAACAATCCACAAAAAGTACTTATTGCTTAGTTTCAAGCCCCATGCCAATTCTTCCATTTGCTCTTTTCCTAACTCAGCCAAGCTTCCAAATGAAACATAAATCACTGAGTCGGATTCTCTTTTATCGAGCCATTCCATGCAGGCACCAGTGATTGGCTTGTAGACATTAATACCGTATTCTCTGTCATCTTCAATTCGCTTGTCTAAGTACATCGATGGTACGGTCGGTCCAATTGCCTTCACTGGTGAAAACTTTGCCATCCAATCAATCACCTAAGTAGCAAAAATCGATATTAAACTTCATTCTGTGTGTTTAGTCATGATAACTTAGTTACATAAGCAAATGGATGTAATTCTCATATTGAGAGCGAATCAGTGTAAATATGTGCATACTTTGCTCGTTTCTGATTATATCGCCCTCGAAAGAGAAACAGAGGCATATCCAAATTGAAACAAAATATTCAAAATGATGTGTAAGTAGTTTTACCTCTTCCTCCAATTTGTGGAAGGTGTTGAAAAGTAGCCAGTCTGCCTTTTCAATATTTTGGAACTGATTGACAACCATATCCTTTAGAGAAGGGTATGATCCATGAACATGAAGAAAAGAAGGCATATCTGAGGGCTTCAATGGAGGCAATCCTGGAATCGAAATTTCACTCTCTGAAAGTGGAAGTTTCACATCCCCTTTGTAGACATGGTAGTAAATCTGGTCCACAGCACAAGATTGTGTGAAAAATGCAGCACCAACCAATCCCAATGTCTTGGCTACATCAAGACTCCATGGAATAAACGCGTCGTAAACTATACAATCAACGGCACAGCACGAGTTCTTAAGCCTTTTGATAAGTTCTTCCAGAGTTTCTGTCCCAACTTTGCGAAAACGAGCCAAATATTCATCATAGTTCTTTGCTGCAGAAAGCCCACCTTCATCGTATCCATCAGAAATCGTTTCAACAGAAACAGAACCAGAAAAATCTTGCATAGTCTTGAATATATGTTTTGTTGCAGCTAGTGTGATTTTGACTCCTTTATGCCTCAAACGCTTAGCGAATTGGAGCATAGGATTTATGTGACCTTGGATAGGAAATGGCAAGATTAAGCAATGAGCTTTGTATTCTTCTGTTCCCTTCTCCATTCTAAGGCTAATTGAATATGAGGACTTAGTGTTCTATGCAAGTTCTCTTTCAATACAGAGAGAGGATAAACAAAAACTTGTGGTATTTGTGATTTTGGATGGTCGCAAGTCCCTCCAAGGAATGTCAATATCATCTGATGCTAGCGTCCAGAAACACACTTGCAATTGATAGTTGAAATTTCTGTCTCTTGTTTGTATTTTTCTTTTACTAAGCATGTGATTGACAACCATTGTTAGAATTTTTTTCCCCAAACTCTCATTTTCAACAACATATTCTTACAATAAAGTATTTGACACATAAATTCAAAATTTTTCTTACTTTTTAATCACACATTCTCCAAAAAACTGCTATTCAGAAACTCATTTTCTCAAAAAACTCTTTTAATGGTGGTCGAGCAGGGGCTACGACTCTCCACATTTACATATAACCAACCGCTAATTATACATTGGTTAAAGAAGATGGATAGTAGTAGACTGTACTAAAGAAAATAGGCTAAAATTGCTTGAACACACGGAAGCGACCTTTATGCCCTTGTTTGACTGAATTTTTTTGGAAAGAATGAGTTTTTGAACAATAAATTTTTGGAAAATGGGTGGTTAAAAAATTCGAATAGTTACTGTTTTCAATCATGCAAAAAATGTGACTTATCCTTGCCCTCGGCGATATTAACTATATTCCAAAAACCCATTTTCATATGGCCGTACCTGTCTCACATCTTATTCCACCCCTAAACCCATCAAATTCCACTTCAAAATTTGACTCTTTATGCTCAATAAAATTAGTTTTGCTGGAGGATTAATGAGTGTTCTTCAATGTTTTTTTTATCTGAACCTCCTCCCTTGCAACTTCTTTCCATTTTTTCGCATTTTTTTCTCATCTTTTCGCCTCTGTCTTCCATGACATTCTTTATGCAACGAACAATCACTGTTTGTTCGACTATACCTTTCGTGCCTTGCCTAGCCTTGATTCCCGTTTTCCAAACATCCTTAACAAACTTTGCATTTGTACTTTGGTCAGTCCACTGAGGCATTGCCGCCATAGTAACTCCGAAACTCAATGTGAAATTCCAACCACAATGTGTGATAAAGCACCCTATTGCGTCATGTGCCAAAACTTCTAAATGTGGACACCATGACACGATTAGTCCTTTCTTGGACGTCTCCTCTGAAAAGTTCTTGGGAAGCTTAGCTTCTTCGGATGACCTAATGACCCACAAGAGGTACTCATTGCACGTTTTTAAGCTTCCATTTGCTAGGCTCCTAATTCAGCCAAACTTCCAAACGAAACATAAATAACTAGTCTGTTTGCTCGTTCATCAAGCCATTCCATGCACACTTCACCGATAGGCTTGAAGACACTAGAACCATAATCTTTGTCACCTTGAAGCCTTGTCTAAATAAGCTGAAGGAATGGTTAGGCCAATTGCCTTCACTCGTAAAAACTTCGCCATCCAATCAATCACCTAGCAAAAGCATAGAACTAGTTAGTTACAAATATTGAGTTGAATTATGTTCGAGGCAAGGGTGGATCCATGATTTTTGTTAAGAGGATTGAAAGAAAGCCAATATAATAAGATTTATATATAACAAAAAAATCATTAAAGGATATTATTTATTTATTTAACCTGTTCTTGTCGAGAAATTGAGACATAATATTCACAATTTAATCTAAATCTATTTTCTCAACAAATTTTCATTCATAAAGTGTTGCATTTTAGGAATTGTCAATCAAGTGTACTTTCACTAGCCCGTTTTTTAAAGAACGAAAATAATGATTTTCCTTTTTAGCAGAAGGTGGACGTTCTATTCGTAAATTTTAAAAAAATGAAAAATAGTAAGTAGAAATTGAGTGTATCTCAAGAGCTGTAAAATTTAATGCGGAATTTGAACAACTAGAAAATGAGTAACCAATTTGAAATCTATCAAAATAAGTAGACTAACATTTGTGTTAAATTAGAGTTAGTAAATTCACATGTAAGTTAATTAGACAATATAATTCATTGAAAATAGTCATACATGTGATGCAATATGTCTTTGTAATAGAGACAAATCAATAATCTTTTAAATGCTATTTTGGTTTGAAACCTAGATTTTGTTTAGATTTCCCGACTATTTAAAATAATAATAATAATAATAATAATAAAAACTATATAAACACTATGGCACTTAAAATTGATTCTATAGTTCTATTGATGAAGTCGTCGTGAGGAGAAAAAGAATGAGAATAATGGGGCGATTTTTAGAATTAGAATGTTCTATGCCTTTATTGAGAAGATAGTAGGTGGGTTTGGATTTAGGGATAAGACTTGAGATGCATATCTTTTTACGAAGGTCGCAATTATTTTTTGGACATGAACAATGTATAAAAAAGGGAAAATTTCATATCTAAGAGATTACGTATAACCGATTTCAAACCTAAGAAACGATATTTATTATTTAAAAAATCAGATATTAATTAAGTTTTATTACGAAATAATTAATTAAATATATTAAGATCACAATAATAAATAATTTATGGTCACAATTATGTATTAATTACAATTACAAATACTACAGTCACCAATCACAAATTTTATATGTTACAATTTATTTTTCGATCACAAATTTATCAAATCAATAAGTCACATTTTATTCCCTGGGTCATATATCACAAATTTTATAAGTCACAAATTTATTTCATGATCACAAAATATCAAATTATTTCTAGGTCACAAATTATCAAATTATTAATCATAACTTTACCAATTTCAGGCCATACATTTTTTATTGGTTACAGATTATTTATTTCATTAGTCACATATTAATTGATTTTATTGATCATAATAAACCAAATAATCAGTGACAACCACCACCATTTGTGACCACCACCTCACCACTGCCTTCGGTAGCATCGCTGCTAATAGCAGTCCCCAAAACCGCCACCACCACCTCATGACAATCGACGGCACCACCATTATCTCCACCATTCAAACAAACCGACACCAGCCACCAAAAAAATCAAGAATACTTCACATAATTGCTGTCAAACAACCAGTACACAATCGTCGTCAAACAACATCCACAATTTAAACAACCACTGCACATCGCACAGTGGCCAAATGATAGATTTTTCCCCCAAGCTCCCGTCATAGCTATGTATCGCGGTCAGATCCCGTCATTCACAACCAGATCGTCGCTACTATAGATCACCACCAGATCATGACCAAACCCCTATCATTTCATTGCTAGACTGTTGCTGCAAACCGCCAATCGCCTGTGCACCACCAACACCGTCATTAGCGCCGCTTGCGCACGACAATGACCACGAACGGTGAACAACAGAGAAATAGATATAGAAGAGAGAGAGGGAGAGAGCACGACAATGCCAACGGCATGTCGTCGAAGATGTGCTCGTCGCTACGACGGTCGATGTTGGGTATGGGGGCAGAAAATAAAGATGGAATAGGGTTTTGTGGGGTTGGGGATGGAATGGGTATAGGTGTTAAAGTTAAATTAATTTAAATTTTATAATATTAAGATATTTAAATTATCTGATTTTTGGAAAAAAGACTTTCAAATTCGATTTTTGAATTGGGAATTTTAAAACTATGGATAAGTTTAATTTTATTGGACATCGTCACGTGTTGTCACTGAGCCATTGTTTAGTTTTCATTATTTTCAAAATACATTTTTTTCCTTATTTTCAATCACTCATTATTCGATAAAATAATACTATACCCAAATATAAAATCTTTCATTATTTTTTAACCACATATTCTCTATTTAATACTACTCTAAAATGTATTTTGGGCAAAAAAAATTGGATTCAAACAAGCTCTGAATATTATAGGAAATAGTCACGCGATCACTAAACCTCTGTTTGGCTTGTTTTGGTTCGATTTAATTAAAAACCATATTTATAATAGATTTGGATAAATGTTGATTGAGCATCTATTTGGTAGAAATTAAAATTCTAATTCTAATATAAGTCAAAGTTAACAACTAATTTTAATCGCACATTTTATGAAATTTAAAATTTTTCAACTACATATTTTATTAATTTTTATCAAATCTACTAAAAATCTTATTTTAATTCTCACCAAATAGGGTGAAATGTGTACTGAAAAATTGATAAAAATTGTGGGATTAAGTGTAGTCCATTCTTATGAAAACTAATCCAACGGATCCCGAGATTAATACTAGATCAAAAATTCAATGTTAGTTTGATTTCATAAAAGTTGAAACCTTTGATGTTGAATCCTAAATTTGAATAAATATATATGTTATTGCTCTAACCACTTAGCTTTACAAATGCAATGAGTTATACTTAGAGGGTGTTTGGGAGATATTTTTATGTAAAAATGTATTTTTGAATAGTAAATTGATGGAAAATGTGTGGTTGAAAAATAAGAAAAAGTTTTTGATTTACGTGTAATATTATTTTAATAAAGAATGTGTGGTTGAAAAGAAGAGAGAGGAAAATGCATTTTGAAAAAAATAATTACCAAACGAGGCCTTATTTGTGAAAATTATGCACGAATGGACCTTTCATAAAAATTAGAGCTGACAAGATGAGGCGTGTCAATCAAAAAAGAAGAAGAAGAACTTCAATAAATGAATGTGTCTTGCAAATCTATGATTGCATACGCCTCCTTCCAACTTGTGGAAACTATTAACAAGAATCTAGTCTACTTACTCCAGATTTTGAAACTGATTGAGAACCAGTTCAAAAGTTGTAGGATATGATCTTTGAACATAAACAAAGGTAAATCTGAAGGTTCCAGTCAATATTTCAATAATATTATTTCATTGCAAAAATATGATATTTAAATATTCATTTTTTTTAACATACATCAACAAGAAAAACTTAAAAAAAGCTCGAAAACATATCTAGAACTTCATCAAAATTCGTACGTCATCAACAAAGAATCATCCATGCCACTAGTCTCTTCGTACACTTCCATATGTGTGTGTGTGTGTGTGTGTGTGTGTAAAGCTTGAAATGCAAAAATTCATGTAAGCAAGCTTACTAATTAAACTTTCGTAATCAATATTTTTTAGAACGTCTTGCTCAATAGATATCAAAACTAATCCATTCAATCGTTTTTGTAACATGGTTGATCACAACTAAGATTTTAATAACTTCAATTTTGAAAAACTTCTTTCAGCGGGTGCAATAGTAATAAGAATTGTCAATAATATCCTATAAGCAACACATGTATTGAAAAAGCAATTCAATCTTTTCAAATAAGTCAATATATCAAAAATCATCTTTATTTCTTTTTGTAAAGGATTTCGCGAGAGTTCTAACTCTTGAAATAAATCGTTGCCATTAAGATCGCAAAAATTTACATGTATTTAAACAATATTAAGATGATCACAATATGCTTTCAAATTAGCATCATCCAATGAATCTAACTTGTCAGAAGAAAATAGAAATCCATTTTTTTCATATGAATTGAATTGATCAAACCTTCGTTCAAGTGACCCAATTATTTGATCTACTATATAAAAGAAACAATTGGTTCTGAAAAAATCTTTAGATGATTGTGCATCGTCTACAGTAGCATTTCATCAAAATGTTTCTTCCTATGAATTATAGGTTTCACTTGAAAAATGATTAATTTTCATTTCAATAGCAATTTCTTTAGCTATATTTTTATCGTATCATTGAATCCAGTCTCCCTATATTTTTTAAAAAAAAGCAATAAGCCCTTTCACTTCCTAAATAGCAACATCAATAAGCATATCATTAGATTGCAAGCGTTTACTAATCAAGTTAACAGCATACAATATCGCATACCATACAATCATAGTTACTAAAAACTCAAAATTTTCAACATAAATATTTAATTATAATTAAATATACAACTATAACAAAAAAATTTTTTGGTGCCCCTACAATTTTGAGACCCTGTGCGGTCGCTCAACTCGCGGACCCTCAGGACCGCCTCTAGTTCAGTACTGGTAATCTAGGAATATTCACAATTTTTTCAGTCTCTGAAAGAGGAGGAAATAAATATTGTCTACAGCAAAAGATTTAGTGAAAAATGCTGCAGAAACTAATCCAAATTTCTTGGCTTCATCAAGAGCCCATGATAGAAATGGATCATAAATTATACAATCTACAGCATAATCTGTTTTGTGCTCATCCAAAAGTTCTTGTTGACCTCGAAAACTGGACCTTCCACGTGGCCAACCGAGAGCTACTCCACGTATTCCTCCCTACGCATAATCAACACACTGTCAGACGCACACGGTCGGGACCAGCGGGGGTGGCGGCGGCTGTATATACTCCGACGGTCAAGTTAGGTTCAGGGGGTCGGAACAGTACCCAAGGGTTGTGCAAGATAATAAATGGGAGGAGAAAAAAAAAATATATATATATATATGCTTGTTATGGAGTGCTATCTAATAAGAGTTTCATTACCTTTGTCTTTTGCCAGCCCTTGGGTATTTATAGGTGGGATGAACCGTTGGATGTGGGGCACGTGTATACATTTGACGGTATGCGGTGTCTGCTCATAGGCGTCAATCAGCCGCATTTGTAGAGTGGGCAGGTAATTGCTTCTCCCGAGTTGAGTTGATAAGTCACATCAACTAGCCTCATGGAGACGTCAAATCAATTTAAATCTTAGGGGCAGAAAGGATCTTGACAAAGATCTCCTTCTGAAATTGGCGGCGTATCTTCTGACAGAGGTCCCCGGAGTGCACTTCACCTCGACGTCATGGGCGAGGACGCTTCGGTCAGTTCGGTAGAGTCGCCTGTGTCTCGCAGTGTGATAGCAAGTTGTTGACATTGGAAAGATCACTTCGGAACCACTTGGGGTAGGTGTCTAGCAGATCGGAGTGCCTTGTGGTGGATATTCCGAGGTGGAGAATCGTCTGCGTCTCGCAGTGTGATAGCAGGTCGTTGACATTGGAAAGATCACTTCGGAACCACTTCGGGTGGGTGTCTAGAAGATCGGAGTGTCTTGTGGTGGATATTTCGAGGTGGTTCAAATAGGGGCATAACAGTGGTCCCCCAAGTCCAGGTATGAATATTTATGTCATGGGTGGGCTTGCCTTTCTGACCGGATGTGTATGCCTCGGTACGTGGACCGCGACTTGTGGGAGATTGTGGGTCGATCTTCTGATTTCGCCGAAGCGACGATCTTAGGCAGATGCTCTAAAGCTTTGCTACTGCGTAAGGAAAACACTTACTTATGTAAGACCAAAATGCAGCGACCGAGGCGATAACCTATAGTGGACTCGCGTCGGGTGTCTAAGCTTCGTAAAGGTGAGCGAGGAGCTCATCTGCGATCGGTGCGCCGACCCACTTGGGACGACGCGTTAGGAGATGGCTAAAACTTTTTAAAGCTTAGGAGGAAACGCAGCGACCGAGGCGATGACCTACAGGGGACTCCGCGTCAGGTGCGTCTAAGCTTTCTAAAGTTGAGTGAGGAGTTCACCTGCCACCGATGCGCTGACCCATAGGGGACGACGCTTTGGGAGATGGCTAAAACTTTGTAAAGCTTAGGAGGGAACGCAGCATCCGAGGCGATGACCCACAAGGGACTCCGCGTTAGGTGTGTCTAAACTTTGTAAAGTTGAGTGAGGAGCTCATCTGCCACCGATGCGCTGACCCACATGGACGACGCATTGGGAGATGGCTAAAACTTTGTAAAGCTTAGGAGAGAACACAGCGACCGAGGCGATAACCCATAGGGGACTCCACGTCAGGTGCGTCTAAGCTTTGTAAAGTTGAGTGAGGAGCTCACCTGCCACCGATGCGCTAACCCACAGGGGACGACGCGTTGGGAGATGGTTAAAACTTTGTAAAGCTTAGAAGGGAACGCAGCGATCTAGGCGATGACCCATAGGGAACTCCGCGTCAGGTGCATTTAAGCTTTGTAAAGTTGAGTGAAGAGATCGACCCGAGGTGAGCATCTGACGTTAAATGATTTGACAGCTGTTGCGTATTTTCAAGGTGACAGTTGGGTGCCATGCCCATTCCCCTAAAAGAATGCTGCAGCTACTTATTGTCGACGGTTGGTGGTGACTGAGGTGACGCGTTATGTGCGAGCGTGAGGGTCACAGCAAGATCTTAGGCGTAGATCAAGTCTGGCATTTCATTTCAACGACCTAGATTGATAATGCGACGGATGGTCTAGACTGAATGCATTTGAACTCAACGGTGGAGATCAGCTGGAGCGTTCTATAGAAGGTGGACTTTGAGCGTCTTTGAAGGTTTTCACCTTTGTGCAAGCAAAAAACTCATTTTGCGCTTATGCCATTCGCGATTTTCGGCGTTTTTCGAGCGTTTTCGACTAGAAATATCAATTTTCGACGACTTTACATCATTTTCTAACCGTTTTCGACTGGGGAACCCTCTGAATTCGTAAGTTTCAGTATCTTTTAGGATATTTATTTTCTGAAAAATGGAGTCTAAGGGAAGTTCTGGTTCGAGGAGGGGGCTAGAATTAGTGAGGATGGACGAGCCCACTGTGGCGACCTCCTCTGAGATAGCCAAAGCGATTATTGGGGGAGCGAACATATGGAGGAGGCTGAATAGCCCCGCTCATACTTCTGTGCACTGGGGGGCGTTGGATTATCCCTCCAAACTAAAGGAGGCCGACCTAGAGAGACTTAGGGTAGAATATAGGATTCCATATAGCGTAGATCTGATCCTCCCCGAGTCTGAAGAGAGGGCCTGCTACTCTAGGTCGGTGTGAGTGGCCATAAGTAAGGCGATTGTTAGAGCCGGCCTTAGGCTTTCAATCCACCATTTCTTTAGGATGGTACTTTGGTCCTATGGGTTAGCCTCGACCCAACTCAACCCAAACTCCTGGAGCCAAATGGTGGGCTCTTGGATGTTGTGGAAGGAGGCGTCACTTGGGGTTGAGATGCCCTTCTTCGTCTTTCAGACCCTTTATATCCCTAAAGTGACAGCTGGTGGGGATAAGACCCGGGGCTGGTATTACATTACCTCATGGGGTTCCCATACTCCATTCGTGCTCGATCTGCCGAGCTCCATCAAAGAGTGGAAGGGCTCGTGGTGCTGGGACGCAGGACGATGGGACATAATGGAGGGGGACTCCCTGGTGCCTTTTACAATCCCCACGAAGTGCTTGACACTTAGTGAGTATCACAGTTGCATTTCTTTATATTTCTCTTCGGTTCGGATCGTGACTAACATTTGTATTTCTTTTGAAGGTACTCTTCCTCAGTATGAACTGTCTTCTGAGGATTTCGACACCATTTGCATCATCTATCAGCTACCTTAGAAGAAGAGGTCATACCACCGGCTGATCAGAAAAAATCTATAGTTCGTTACACACGACCTGATGGTCTCAAGGTAACTGTCCCGAAGCCTTTACTTTTCCATATTTCTGAACTCTTTACAATTGTATTGATTCATTGTTTGTTCTTTGCAGATAACTTCAACAAGAAGATGCCCGTGCGCTCCAACTTTAAGACCATCCAAAGGATGATGGCAGAGGCGCGGGCCCTGAAGACCTCCTCCTCCACTTACAAGAAGCAAATGGATGACCTGGTGGACGCCAGTAAAAGGCTCCAGCCTCTTACGGAGGAGGAGGTGCCAGAGGACCCCGCGGTAGATCTATTGCGGAAGGGCAAGAAGAGTGCCACCCTTTCCAAACGCCCAACTGTGGTGAGGCCACCCTCTATTCTGAAGCAAACTACAATTCTAACCGGGGTGGCCATTCCGGAGAAGAGGCCTGCACCAGCAGAGGTTGCTACTGCCCCGGCCACTTCGCCACTTGCTGCGGTGCCTATTGCCCAAATGCGGGGTAGCAGAGGAGAAAAAGGGCCCGTCCCTCTAAGGAGGTCGACTTCTTGGGCAGCAATCCGGAGGAACCGATTAAAGAAGTGTTGGAGGCTCTTCCTCTGGAAACGGCTGCGGTGGCGGTGGTCCACAACAAATACTAGACTGAAGAGTGGAGGGACCACACCGCTCCCTGCACGGTCGAAGACTTGGTGGCGGCCAACAGTGCCTGCGTGGCCCGGGCTCTCAGCACAGTATCCAACTGGAGGGCTTGGTGAAGGATTTAAATGCTAAGATGGAGGACCTCGTCAAGCGCCTCGAGGAGGCAATGCATTATGGGGATGCTGTGAGGGAGGCCCGAGCCAAGGCCACTGAGGAGGAGAAAGGAAGGAAAGAGGTTGAGGCCCAGCTATATGCCGCCAAAGTTGAAGTGGAACGGCTGAAGAAGGGGCTATATGAGGTGGGGTGCCAGGTGGCTGCCATGACTCGGCAGTAGATCACACTAATGAGCACCACCGGCTCGTCACGGAGGCTCTGGAGGCCTCAAATAAAGAAAAGGCGGAGCTGAGGCAAAAGGTGGAGGCTCAATCTGAGGAGATCGCCTCCTTGAAGGAGGAGTTGAAGTATGCAGGGAAGGTGGCGGTTCATAATTTCATTGACCACTTCAAAGAACACCCCCTGTACGATGACTTCGCCAACTTTTGGGCCTCCTAGAGTGCCTAAGGCTTGCTGGGTCGGCTGAAAGAGGTCCACCCCACTCTGGACATCTCCACTTTGGAGGCGGAGTTAGGGAGACCAACTGGAGGCTGGCCTGACAGGCTTGCTGAAGAAGCTCCGGAGGTGATCGAGGCAGAAGCGGCCCGAGAAGATCCTCAGTAGAATAGGGCCCACTTTTGTAATGGCTTCGACCTTTTTTGTATTTCAAATTCAAGTAAATGAAATGAAATATTTTGTTAAGTATTGGTGCTTTTGCTATTTTATTACATTGATCTGTTTACCATTGTATGAACATTCAAGACTAAGCGTCCCTTAATAATAACCAGTTATTAACAGAAAATTGGGTCACTCAAGTTAATATGAAGTGGACCACTTAAGTAAACATGAAGTACCTCTTAGCGTTAATCAGTTAACAATTTGGGATCGGATCACATAATTAAACATATTAAAGGACTGAGGAAACAATTTACTAACCGATGTGAGACAGAACCAAAGTTTCATTACTTTGACAAATTACACCGTACTTTAGATAATATTGAGATCGGATCCGAACAAAGGCTCGTCATTGATAGTACTTCCTCAAGTATTCGTTGTTCCATTGATGAGGTAGTGTCTTTCCTGCCATATCTTCAATTTCGAAAGTACCAGGTCAGGACTCTCTGTGAATGCGGTAAGGGCCCTCCCAATTCGGTCCAAACACTCCGGATCCTGTCGATTTTGAAGATTGGAAGCCCTTCTTAGGACGAGGTCCCCCAATCGAAGAGTTCTATTTCTGACCTTGGAGTTATAATAGCGGGTCATCTTTCGATGATATTTTGCCAAGTTCACCTGGGAAGCATCCCTTCTTTCTTCAAGGAGGTGGAGTTCGCTTATTCGAGCCTCGTCATTGTTGATCTCATTGAAGTGTATCCGACAGTGTGATGGGACCCTGACCTCGACTGGGCTCATGGCTTCGGCTCCGTAGGCCATTGAGAATGGTGTTTTCCCTGTTGGAGTTCGGCTAGATGTTCTGATAGCCCAGAGGACGTGGGGGAGTTCGTCCACCCAAGCCCCCTTTGAGATGTCAAGCTTCCTTTTCAGGGTGTGCATGATAGTCTTGTTCACTGCCTCAACTTGTCCGTTTGCTTGAGGGTGATGAGGTGTTGAGAAGTCCTTTTTTATGCCTAGCTCGTCGCATAATTCTAGCATTTTCCTGTTGTCGAACTATCTTCCATTGTCAGACACTAAGGAGTGGGGAATGCCGAACCTACAAATGATGTTCTTCCAGACGAATTTAGAAGTGTTCGCCTCGGTGATCTTGGCAAAAGGTTTGGCCTCAACCCACTTAGTGAAGTAGTCAATAGCGACAATGGCGAAAGTTGCGCTTCCTCTTCCTTTGGGGAGGGGACCAATGAAGTCAATACCCCATTTGGCGAATGACCAAGGGCTGGTTACTACTGAAAGGCTCTGAAAAGGCTAACTTTGAATATTTGAGAAGCGCTGGCACTTGTCACATTTCTGGACAAATTGGCAAGCGTCCTTTTTCAGGGTCGGCCAAAAGTAGCGTTGACGGAGAACCTTGTGTGCCAAAGCCGTTCCTCCAGAGTGATTTCCGCAGATTCCCTCATGGATCTCCCTGAGTATGTATGTGGCTTCTTTGCCTTCCACGCATCGGAGAAGTGGCGAGGCGAAGCCTCTCTTGTAAAGAGTATTTTCTTACAGGACGAAGTGTGCAGCCCTTCTTCTTAACTTTCGCACCTCGCTTTTAGAGGCAGGTAGGGATTGATATTTCAGATAGGTGATGATAGGCTGCATCCATAATGGGGTGCCTTCTATCCATAGTACCTCTTTACCTCCGGAAGTGGAGGGCTTTGATAAGTGCTCAATGGGGACAACCTTTAGCAGCTTTGAATCCCTTGCTGTTGGCCAGTTATGAAAGGGCGTCTGCATGTGTATTTTGTAGGTGGGGGACTTGAGTCGGTTCAAACCTTTCAAAATGAGGAACTAGGTCCAGAACCAACTTCAAGTATGCAACCATGCTACTATCCTTGGCCGCGAAGTTCCCATTGACCTGATTTACTAAAAGTTGAGAATCGTTACTCGCCAGGAGCCTTCTGACCTGCATCTCTTTGGCAATCTAAGATCTGCCAGAAGGGCTTCGTATTCAGTGGCGTTGTTCGAGGCTTTGAAGCCGAACCTTACTGCACAGTTTAGCTTGTGGCCTTCTGGGCTTTCCAAGACGATCCCTGCCCCAGAGCCAATCTCTCCTGAGGACCCATCAACGAAATGTTTCCATGTGGGGGGCTCGGCTGGTTCCATTGTCACCTTCATTTCTGGGGCTTTGGCAAATTCAACCATAAATTTTTAAGGGCTTGACCCTTGATGGCGTGTCGAGATCGAAACAATAGATCGAACTCACTGAGCTCGATTGCCCATTTTAGCAGGCGTCCTGATGCGTCTATTTTCTGCATCACCTGCTCTAATGGGAAATTGGTGAGAACTTCGATTGAGTGGGCCTGGAAGTATGGCCTCAGTTTTCTTGAGGTTGTGATAAGGGGGAGTGACAGTTTTTCCATTTCTGGGTAGCGTGTTTTAGCTGGGAGAAGTGCTTTGCTGACGTAGTACACTGGCAGCTGGCGCTCACTTTCTTCTTTGACTAGGACGACGTTGATCGCCACGTCTGAAATTGCTAAGTATAGCAGTAATGACTCATCTGGTTGAGGTTTCGACAGCAGAGGTGCCTCTTCGAGGTGCTTTTTCAGTGCCTGGAAGTCTTCCTCACATTCAGAAGTCCATTGGAACTTCTTTCCTTGCTTAAGCACATTGAGGAAAGGCAAACTTTTATCTGTGGCTCTGGAGATAAAGCGACTGAGTGCTGCTATCCGACCATTGAGGCTTTGTATCTCCTTTGGTTTCTGAGGTGACCTCATCTCTAGCAAGGCTCTTATTTTCACTGGATTTGCTTCAATTCCCCTTTGATTGATAATATATCCCAAGAACTGACCCGATTCCACTCCAAAGGTGCATTTGAGGGGATTCAACTTCATCTTATATTTTCTAAGTATCTGAAAAGTTTGGTCGAGGTGACTTACGTGTTCGGTTGCCCGGAGGCTTTTGACGTAGACCTCCATGGTTTTGCCAATGAGTTTAGCAAACATCATGTTGACCAGCCTTTGATATGTAGCTCCAACATTCTTCAATCCGAAGGGCATGACTTTGTAGCAGTACAGACCTCTGTCTGCAATAAACGACGTAGCTTCCTCATCAGGTCGGAGCATGGGTATCTAGTTGTACCCTGAG
Organism: Olea europaea var. sylvestris; assembly: GCF_002742605.1. Taxonomy (NCBI): domain Eukaryota; kingdom Viridiplantae; phylum Streptophyta; class Magnoliopsida; order Lamiales; family Oleaceae; genus Olea; species Olea europaea. The sequence goes on along the minus strand of NC_036243.1, from coordinate 1,839,173 downwards.
TGTGCATCCATGAAACTCAACAGTTCGTGTCCAGCAGTGGAATCCACAAGTTGGTCTATCCTTGGAAGTGGAAAGATGTCTTTAGGGTACGCCTTATTCGAGTTTGTGAAGTCTATGCATACCCTCCACTTTTCGCTGGGCTTTTTCACCAGGACCGGGTTGGATATCCACTTCGAGTAGATGGCTTCCCTTATGAAACCACTGCTGCTAAGTTTGTTCACTTCGTCTTTCAGTGCCTCGTACCTCTCCAGATTGAGGACACGTCTCTTTTGTCGATAGGGGGCACAAGAGGGGTTGATGTTAAGATGGTGGCAACTGATCCTTGGATCTATTCCCGCCATATCTTCGTGCTTCCAAGCGAAGATATCCAATTTCCTTTTCAGGAAGCTTATCATCTCTTCTTTTGCTTCGGGGAACAGTGCCTTCCCTATGCGTAAGACCTGACTGGAGTCTTCTAGGTTGGTAGAGAAAGTTTTCAGTTCTTCCATTGAGGTCGCATTTGGTTCAGAGTCAATTACTCGGGGATCTAACTCATCAAGAGGGTACCCTTGTTCAGGGGCCTCTTCCATGTCGACGTCTTCCTCTTGCTCAGAGGTATGCCCTTGTTCAGGAGCGTCGAGCATTTTCACGTCTGTATTGGTTTCGGTGGAAACCTCCGTTAGGATTACATTAATAGTTCGGGGCTCCGACTTTCGCAGCTAGTTTAAGTAGCATGCCCTGGAGCCCATCTGATTGCCTCGGACCATGGCAATCCCATATTCAGTTGGAAATTTCATAAGGATGTAGTGGATGGATATGACGGCCCAAAGATCTTTCAAAACGGGTCTGTCCAATACTCCATGATGGGCCGATCTGTGGTCTACCACCAAAAATTCCATAAAGTGTTGGGCCACTAGGGGTGTCGAACCCATCTCGACGGGCAGAGTGATCCGCCCTCGTGGGACGATGCTGTTCCCAGTAAATCCGAATAGTGGGTCGGTCATGGGGATCAACCTATGTTCAATCTGCATTTTGTCAAAGGTGGAGCCGAATAATATGTTCACCGAACTGCCATTGTTGATGAGCATACGTTTCAGTCCGTTTCTAGACACTACGGCTCTTACAACCAATGCATCACAATGGGGATTGTGAACCCCCTTTGCATCTTCCTAGGAGAAGGTGATTGGGGCTATCCTATCGGCTGCTTGCAACTCGTTGACAATGAAGGTAATCATTGGTGGGTCCTTTGCTTCCATTGTGTAATTTCTTTGGGCGTTCCTGGTGTTGCCACCGATGTGAGGCCCCCCAATGATTGTGTCGATTTCCCTGATGACTTGACTCCCAAAGAGTGGGGCCTGATCTCTCTATCTAGACTGACCTCGGTCCCTAGATTCTCTTCTCCGAGGCGATTGCCCTCTCTCTCCCCTGTTCGGGGAGGCGGGTCTGCGAGAATGTTCGCTCCTGTTGGAAGGGTGTGGGTTGCTCCGATCAAGGCGTCGATTAGTGTCTCGGTACTCACTAGTGTCATGCCCATAGAGTTGGTAGAACGTGCAAAACCTTGCCCCTTCCAAGGGCCTGTTTGACCTTTTCTTCTTCTTTTTCTTACTATTAGCTCTTCCGGATGGTCCCGTTTCGACAGGCGCATTCTCGTATACCAACACCGGCACTGCATTCAACCTGTTCGGAGGTGGGAGCTATTGTATGACCTGCTTGAGTCCATTGCTTAGTAACAAGGTGTGCTGCGGGTCCTCGACCTACCTGCCTCTGAGGTAAAGGGAGTCCCTGCGTGGCACGGTTTCGGTGATCAATCATTTCTTCACTCACGATTTTAACTCCCATCATTTTCATGAGTTTGTAATAGGTGGAAAGATTCTTACTGCGTACGTCCCTCCAGAACAAAGTGTTCATGTTGAGGCCGCCTTTCAGGGCTGAAAGGGCTTCTCTGTCAGTGACCTGTTTGCAGTATGTGATTTTGTCCGTAAACCTAGCGAGATAACTTTTCAACGTCTCTCCAGGGGCCTGCCTCATGTCTTGCAGGCGTTGCACTGGGGCCTCTCATTCTCTTCGCAAGAGGTACTGATTCAAGAATGCCTTCTTCAAATCTAGCCAACTTCTAATGCTTAGGAGAGGAAGTCTGCTATACCAAACTTCGACGGCTCCGCCTAGTGTTAAATGGAAGACTCTGCATTTCAAAGCAAGCGAGGCTCCCCTGAGACTCATTTGTGTCATATACTTGGTGAGGTGCTTCTTCGGGTCCCCCTTTCCTTTATACTTGGGGATTTTAGGGAGCATGAAATTTGCTGGTATTGGGAAGTTTCGGATCTCCCTTGAGAAAGGGAGGTTATCATCATCGTCGTCGATCTCATAAGACCGACAGGGCCCATCTAACCCTTTATCATCTTGAATGTTCTGGGGAGATGGAGGTGCTTCTCCTCGACTCCCCCAATCGACTAGGTTCTTCCCGTCCCTCCTATTTCTAGGAGGAGGAGGAGCCTGTTCTTATTCCTGATCTGGCCGAACTGATCTTCTCACTGGGCGGACCCTATTGCTAAGATCCTCTCCTATCTGATCGAAGACGCTTACCGACCTCTGTTCCTCATATTCCTGAGGGAAATTGTCCCCCAAGTGTGGTTTTGATGGCTGGTTCCCTTGCACATAAGATGTGGCTTTAGCGCCCACTTCTCTTTCGAGGGGGCGTTCTCTGTGCTGACTGGTGTGGCCTCGGGAATGAGATACTAGGGCTTCCTGCACTGGGTAAGATCCTTGGGACATTTGAGAACCTTGATGACCTCGGGCTTGCATGAGAAGTTCATGCATCGCCATATTCTAAGCTGCGATGTCTCTCATACCCGCGGCTATTTGAGCCATTCTTTCAGTGAGCATGTCTGTTCTTTCACTTCGGCGACGCCGGTGATGGGGTCTCTGGTGAGTAACATTATTATGGAGCACCTCCTCTTCAGAGGCCTCTCTCATGGGATTGTCGTCTTCATGGCTATAACTCATCCTATCTCCTTTTTTAAGGGTGGTGAGAACTTGGATTATAACTCGACTTTGTTCTTTCTCAAGAACGTGCCCTTTTTAGGGTTAGTCGCTAGTTTTCCGGTGATCTCTCTGGTGGAGAATGCAGAACTTTGAACGGGAAATGTTTCCCATAGACAGCGCCAATCTATTGACTTCGAAAATTAGACCTTCCACATGGCCAACCGAGAGCTACTCCACGTATTCCTCCCTGCGCACAATCAACACACTATTAGATGCACAAGACCGGGACCAGCGGGGGTGGTGGCGACCGTATACACTCCGACGGTTAAGTCAGGTTCAGGTGGTCGGAATAGTACCCAGGGGTTGTGCAAAATAATAAAGAGGAGGAGAATATATATATATATATATATATATATA
>NC_036243.1:1832296-1835746 GCF_002742605.1 Olea europaea var. sylvestris | reverse complement strand
CTCCCGGCGCACAATCAACGCACGATCAGATGCACACGGTCAGGACCAGCGGGGGTGGTGGCGGCCGTATACGCTCCGACGATCGAGTCAAGTTCAGGTGGTCGGTACATTACCCAGGGGTTGTGCAAAATAATAGAGGGGAGGAGAAAATATATATATATATATATATATGCTTGTTATGGAGTGCTATCTAGTAAGAGTTTCATTACCTTTGCCTCTTGCCAACCCTTGGGTATTTATAGGTGGGATGAACCGTTGGATGTGGGGCAGGTGTATACATCTGACGGTATGACGTATCTGCTCATAGGCGTCAATCAGCCGCGTCTGTAGAGTGGGAAGGTAATTGCTTTTCCCGAGTTGAGTTGATATAAAGTTGATAAGTCACATCAACTAGCCTTATGGAGACGTCAAATCAATTTAAACCTTGGGGGCAGAAAGAATCTTGGCAAAGATCTCCTTCTGAAATTGGCGGCATATATTTTGACAGAGGTCCCCGGAGTGTACTTCACCTCGACATCATGGGCGAGGATGCTTCGGTTAGTTCGGCAGAATCGTCTGTGTCTCACAGTGTGATAGCAGGTCGTTGACATTGGAAATATTACTTCGAAACCACTTCGGTGGGTGTCTAGCAGATCAGAGTGCCTTTGTGGTGGATATTCCGAGGTGGAGAATCGTCTGTGTCTCGCAGTGTGATAGTAGGTCATTGACATTGGAAAGATCACTTCGAAACCACTTCGGGTGGGTGTCTAGAAGATCGGGGTGTCTAGAAGATCGGAGTGTCTTGTGGTAGATATTCCGAGGTGGTTCAGATAGGGGCGTAACAGTTCTGATAAAATTTTTGTTTTGACTCGACGAAACTTATCCAGTTATGCTTCTAAACTCCGGGCCTCGTCCCTCCCTCCTTCATCAAATCCATCAGAGATTGTTTCCAAGGAAATATTGGATGAATTTGAAAATTCTTGTGTATTTTTTCGCAAGAATTTTGTTGCGACTAAAGTGATTCTTAGGCCTTTATGCCTCAAGATTTTGGCGAATTGGAGCATAGGATTTATGTCCCTGGATTGGATATGGCAAGATTAAACAGCGAGCCATGTGATTTCCTTTTCCTTTCTCCATTTCTGACTTGATCATTTTTCGTTGGAATGTGCACGCAAGTATTTATGGATAACTTCTTCAGGAATTCCGTATTATATATGTATGCGCGTTGGATTTGTATATATATATTTTTTAATATTGTAAGAACTCATATTCTCAGTTACACGACTTTACGAAACTAGTCTTTTATTGAAATTAGCTATTTTCTTTTGCCTTTTAGGCAAGGAGGGTGAATGGTGTATGCTGTAATATTAAATGTTGTTAAACTAGAGTTAAAGAGATGATATGTTGGTACTCGATTTTTTTGGTTCAAAATAGACCTTAAATATGTAGAAAAGACGAGTTTATTTTCACTTTTTTTGCTTCGAAATTAGAATGAAAATACTAATGTAGCCTCATAATGAGGAATATGACTACAATTTTCCTACCTTTTGCATTCTCTAATAAATGATTTTATATATGTCATTTAGAAGGACTTTTTGTGTTTTCTTGATGAAAAATGTGAGATTTGGACACCTAATTTATATGTTTGGCAAAGCTTTTTTAACATTATTGTAAGCTGATTAAATTTTATTTTTATTCACACATCCCATAGAAGTTATAATTTTATCCACTTTCATATACACATTTCATAAAGTCCACCACTTAAAATCTTAAACGAAAAAAATTCTTACCAAGCGTTCACTAAATACAAAAACAATTACATATCCTTTTTTACTTTTAGGGTTTGAGACAAGTAAAATCAATGACTACTGCTTATGCGAAATCGATATGCATCATGATCAAGTTGGATGTGATGGCAATTCATTGTTGGGTTCTACATAGTTGTTGCAAGGGCGGATATGGTGGCTTGACCTACATATAGCCAGGTCCAGTCCCAAGCCAAAAAGAAAAAAAAAATTCAACCCCCATAAATTTAAATTTGAAGAAATTACATAATGATAGTTGTTTAACTATTACAATTCAAAAATTAGGGTTAAAGTTTTATTATTCACAAATCATGTATTAACATAATAATTAAATATTAAATATTTCCATACAATTCAATTACAAACCCTATCATTTCATTCTTCTTACTCACTCACTCTCCATCTTACTCCTCTCTCTCTCTCTCTCATGTCCTCTTCTCTATCTGTCGTCGTCATCGTCGGAGCACTCGTCGTCGCCACCACGTAAGCAACATTGTGATGCTACTGTAATGAAGAGATCAAAGCCTTTGCAAGCTGAAACGTAGCAGCGGTGATTTGTATACGAAGTGACGGCTAAAATCTTCTCCGATTTGTGTAGGTTTGTGCGCCGCCACACATTTTCCCTTCTCACAGAGGCGCTCCATCCATTACCAGACATGGCGACATTGTAAACACCGATGTTCGCGACTCTACTTGGTTTTTATTTATTTTTTGGTCATTGGTGGATTGCTTGGTTGCATAGTTGATCTGGCGGATGGGGGTGTGTTTGGATAGTGTTTTGTGTGGTGGTGGATTTGGCAGTTTGGGATGTTGTTGGTTGGCGGTGGTTGTGGAGGTGTTGTGCAGGCAGCGACTCTGTGGTAGTGATCTTTTTGTTGTTGGCGGTGGTCGTGTGGTGTTGTGGCGGGGCGGAGTGGGATAGTGATTGTAACACCACGTTCTAATTTTTTGTTCTTTTTTTATCATGTCTTTCTTGATTAATTGCATCTTTGTTACAATTACTATTGAATTATTATAATATTTATAGTCGTGGTGGAATACACTTGAGACACCCTAGACGAGTCGCGTGTTAATTAGATAAATTATAATGTTTTGTAACACCACGTTCTTATTTTTTTTCTTTCTTTATCATGTCTATCTTGACTAGTTGCATCTTTGTTAAAATTACTATTGAATTATTATAATATTTATAGGCGTGACTAACTATATTGGTTGCATTGGAATACACTTGAGACAGCCTAGACGAGTCGCATGTCCATTAAATAAAGTATAATGTCCGTATTTTATTTAAATCAAATTAAATTATATAATGTACTTGATTTGATTTTGTATTGAATCTAGACATCAAGTCGGAAGATATTCGTTTTTAGTAAATTTGGTTTAAATTAATTTAGTGGTGATAAGATAGTTAATAATGGGAATTTATTAAATTAATTGAAATGATTTAAGGACTAAATAAGTTAAAAGCCCAATTAGGGTATTATTACTTGATCAGAAGAAGTAACATTCCATTAAATGTCATTCAATTTGTTCTTGAAGTTGGGCACTCCAAATCACGCATCCTCTTTTCCATATTCCTAAATTCGAGTCTTACCATGGATGATAAGGTATCAAGATTTTCTTTTATTTTATGGTTGCTAGTAGTTTGATTTTTTAATTCAAGTTG
>NC_036243.1:1827383-1831904 GCF_002742605.1 Olea europaea var. sylvestris | reverse complement strand
ATTCCTAAATTCGAGTCTTACCATGGATGATAAGGTATTAAGATTTTATTTTATTTTATGGTTGCTAGTAGTTTGATGTGGGGGGGGGGGGGGGGGGGGGGGGGGCTACACTTTGATTTAATTACATATGAAAATTGATTTCAAATTCTGTAAAACACATTGATGTGTGTGTGTGTATTGCTTGAGGTTATCCCTGCAATCATGCAAGCCTATCGAATTTGGACTCTGCATGCCCATTTCTTGACTGTTCTTTGCCTAGTATTAATATTTATTTATTGTTTTATTTACTAATTTGTGGTAGTTGGACATTTTTATATATATTTTTGTTATAGATATGGGCTTGTGGCCACTTACTCCATAAATAGAGATTATAAATTGTATTCTTAATTAAACATTGATGATACTGCTCTTTTCATCCGTTACATAAATTTTATTCTCTTATCTACATGGTTAGTACGTGCAATTCTATCAAGACTTCTAATAAAATAAGATAATAATTAAGTTAAAGTAAATTATAAGAATCTTTGGGCAAATAGGTAATCTTTTTCTATGTTAATTATTCATTTATTACTTGCAAATAACTTCTAAGATTAGCTCAACGATATTCAAGTATGTCCACTACTAAGTTTTACAACTAATTGTACACGCAATAACATAGATATAATTTGTAGCTGTAAATTATTGGTAATAATAGATAAAGTGTGCAAAGGTGAATCATTGATTGCTATCATGTGATTTACTTACAAGTTGATATGATTTATCTACTCGTTCTTGTCACCCTTGCATTAGTCTTTCTTTAGTGACTTCTATTTTACTTAAATAATTTGTACGGATCTTGGTGTAAATTCATTGTCACAAAGTGGTAGTATTACGAGAGACATAAATTAATTATTGAAGCCTTTGAAATTTAACTTTTAAATGGATGTCATAACTATTTGGCTACTAATGTCTATTAATCGATAAATTTGATAATGGCCCCACAAATGTAATTATATATGTATAATATGTAAGAGTCTTTTAATCAATGATAATAAATTAGGACTTTTGGCACGTTGACTTTTTTGGGCAGCTTTGAACATCTCCACTTTCCATTCTAAAAGCAAATTGCTAAGAATTTCGGGTAAGTAAACCTCCACTTGTCTTCATGACACGCAATATTATTAAATGTATGAACATGTTACATAAATTTGCTCTTATGTGATATGATGTTTAATTATTCGTTTTGTGACATGAATGTTTCGTGCCTACTCATGCACGTCAATGTATCTATAAGCATACATAAAGTTTCGACAAATAAAATGTTTCCAAATGTCATGACTCAATGAATGTTTAAAAATATGTATCCCTAATGTTTTTGTTACGAGATATATGTTTATGCCATGAAGGTGTGAGTGAGAAATGGGGCGTGGAACCGGTGCACCCGACCAATGTTCAATGATGAATAATGAATGATGAATGTTCAATGTCAATATTAATATTAATCGCTTTGCGGTACTATCGGTAGAATTCGATCGAATTCCAAATAACATGGCTCGCTGCATTATGACTGGCTATAGACGATACATTAAGTGAGCTCACGACGTTAATGTTTTTAAAGAAATGAAAGAATGGGGATATATATTGATAAATGTCATTCGTTTTAAAGTAATGCATATGCATATCATCAGCATGCATCGTGTGCATAGGGTTTGCTTACTGGGCGTTAGCTCATCCCACGTTATCTCTCCCCATTTTCAAATGATGAGGGCAGCCCATGATTAGAGATGACCGCTTGTGGTATCACAGACTCAGTACCAATATAGCTTATATTTGATTTCGCTTTGAAATGAACTTAAGTTTTAATTTAATCGTCTTATATTTTATTAAGTACAAATATATATATATATATATATATATATTTTATTTATTTATTTATTTATTTATTTATTTAAATGAAGTCATTGATGATTATTATGTTGAAGAAAAATTTAACCGTTTTCGCATTTTTGATTTCAAGAGAATGTTAAATGATAATATCTCGAAAATTAAGTATTTAATTTTGGGGGTGTTACAGTGATTGTGATAAACTATTGGGTTGATCTTGTGATCAAGTATTGGTGGTGGATCGGGATCGATGGTGGGTTGTTTGGTGTATATGACTAACGATTTGGTTCTTTGTGACTAATTATTAGAATGAATGTTTAAAACTTTATTTAATATTTTAGCCCTGTTTGGGCTCCATTTTAATTTAATGTATTCTTCTCTTTATATATTTTCAAGCACACAATTTTCAATAAAATAATATTATATGTATATTAAAAAAAAATTCTTACTTTTTTAACCAATTGTTAGCCAAAAAATTACTATTCCTTTTTTTTTTCCCGAAAATATTATTAAAATGGAATCAAAAGAAGGGCTTTGTTTCCACACTTTATTGATAAGATAACAATGACTTGAAATTAAAAATAGACTAATTTATAAACACACTACTCAACGTTTGTACCAGAACTTTCACCTTCATGGACTAATTTAGAAACAAACTCCTCAATGTTTGTATCAGAGCTTCCCCCTTTATCAACTGCTTCTCTAGCCAATTCCTTCCATTTGGTAGCATTTTTCTTGATCTGTTTCCCTGTCTCGCCTTCCATAACTTGCTTCGTGCAGTAACAAATCGTGTCTCGACTAACCATCCCATTCTCATCTGGAGGCGCTCGAATTCCCATCTTCCAAACATCCATCACGTACTTCGCGTTCGTGCTTTGGTCGGTCCATTGTGGCATTGCCACCATTGGGACTCCCAAACTCAATGCCTCCAAGGTAGAATTCCACCCACAATGTGTGCCAAAACAACCTACTGAATTATGTGCCAAAACATCCAACTGAGGACACCAAGACAGTATTAGGCCTTTCTCACAAGTCTCTTCTGCAAAATCTTTAGGAAGTTTTGATTCTTCTGATGCTCTAACAATCCACAAAAAGTACATATTGCTTAGTTTCAAGCCCCATGCCAATTCTTCCATTTGCTCTTTTCCTAACTCAGCCAAGCTTCCAAATGAAACATAAATCACTGAGTCAGATTCTCTTTTATCGAGCCATTCCATGCAGGCACCAGTGATTGGCTTGTAGACATTAATACCGTATTCTCTGTCATCTTCAATTCGCTTGTCTAAGTACATCGATGGTACGGCCGGTCCAATTGCCTTCACTGGTGAAAACTTTGCCATCCAATCAATCACCTAAGTAGCAAGAATCTATATTAAACTTCATTCTATGTGTTTAATCATGATAACTTAATTACGTTAGCAAATGGATGTAGTTCTCATATTGAGAGCGAATCAGTGTAAATATCTGCATACTTTGCTCGTTTCTGATTATATCGTCGTCAAAAGAGAAGCAGAGGCATATCCAAATTGAAACAAAATATTCAAAATGATGTGTAAGTAGTTTTACCTCTTCCTCCAATTTGTGGAAGGTGTTGAAAAGTAGCCAGTCTGCCTTTTCAATACTTTGGAACTGATTGACAACCATATCCTTTAGAGGAGGGTATGATCCGTGAACATAAAGAAAAGAAGGCATATCTGAGGGCTTCAATGGAGGCAATCCTGGAATCGAAATTTCACTCTCTGAAAGTGGAAGTTTCACATCCCCTTTGTACACATGGTAGTAAATCTGGTCCACAGCACAAGATTGTGTGAAAAAAGCAGCACCAACCAATCCCAATGTCTTGGCTACATCAAGACTCCATGGAATAAACGCGTCGTAAACTATACAATCAAGGGCGCAGCGCGAGTTCTTAAGCCTTTTGATAAGTTCTTCCAGAGTTTCTGTCCCAACTTTGCGAAAACGAGCCAAATATTCATCATCGTTCTTTGCTGCAGAAAGCCCACCTTCATCGTATCCATCAGAAATCGTTTCAACAGAAACAGAACCAGAAAAATCTTGCATAGTCTTGAATATATGTTTTGTTGCAGCTAGTGTGATTTTGACTCCTTTATGCCTCAAACGCTTAGCGAATTGGAGCATAGGATTAATGTGACCTTGACTCGGAAATGGCAAGATTAAGCAATGAGCTTTGTATTCTTCTGTTCTTTTCTCCATTCTAAGGCTAATTGAATTTGAGGACTTAGTGTTCTATGCAAGTTCTCTTTCTATATAAAGAGAGGATAAACAAAAACTTGTGGGATTTGTGATTTTGGATGGTCGCAAGTCCCTTCAAGGAATGTCATTATCATCTGATGCTAGTGTCAAACGACACACTGGCGATTGATAATTGAAATTTCCATCTCTTGTTCGTGTATTTCTTTTACAGGGGGTAGGAGAGAATTATACTAAGCATGTGTCTCACAACCATTTTTACAATTTTCATTTTTTTTTTCAGGCTCTCATTTTTCTACCACATATTCTTACAATAAAATATTCTACATATAAATTAAATTTTTTTTCTTAATTTTGAAAAACAAATTTTCCAAAAAAATCACTATTCAAAAACTCTTACCCCCCCCCCCCCCCCCCCCCCCACACACCCCAAACTTTTTTTTCTCA
>NC_036243.1:1786191-1827377 GCF_002742605.1 Olea europaea var. sylvestris | reverse complement strand
AACCCTTCCCCCCCCCCCCCCCCACCAAAAACTCATTTTTATTGGTTGTCAAACAGGGGCTAAGACCCTGAACATTTACATATAACCAAGAGTTAATTGTTCCAATGGTCACTGAAATTTAAAATGTCAAGTTTTGGTTACTAAACTTATGTTTATATCTTCAATTGTTCACTGAAGTTTAAAATGTAGAGTTTTGGACACTGAATTTTGAAAAATATTGTACATTTCTCACATCTCCATTATACCCCTAAACCCACCAAATTCCACCGCCAAATTTGACTCTTTTTGCTCAATGAAATTAGTTTTGAATGAGGATTACTCGGCAAAGAAACAAATTCTTCAATGTTTTTATGTGAACTTCCTCCCTCAACAACTGCCTCCCTTGCAACTTCTTTCCATTTTTTCGAGTTTTTTCTGATTTCTTCGCCTCTATCCTCCATGACCGTCTTCGCGCAACGAATAATCTCTGTTTGTTCGACTATACCTTTTGTGTCTTGCCTAGCCTTGATTCCCATTTTCCAAACATCCTTAACAAACTTTGCATTTGTACTTTGGTCAGTCCGTTGAGGCCTTGCCACCATAGAAACTCCCAAACTCAATGCCTCCAATGTCGTATTCCAACCACATTGAGTGGTAAAGCACCCTATCACCTTGTGTGCCAAAACTTCTAACTGTCGACACCATGACACACTTAGTCCTTTCTTGGACGTTGTTGATGAACTTGTTATTCGATAAAAAATATCGTAAGTGCACGATTCGTTAATAAGTATTAAAATTGATTTTTGAGTCTTTAAGTCCAAGTATCATTCCCACTGATATTGTAATAGTTTAAATTCTAATTAACTTAGCCTAAACCAAAAACTATTGAAATTTGTTGTTTTTTCCCCTATAAATTAAATAATCTAATTCAAAATGCAAGACGTAATTTAACTAAAATCAATGCAAGGTTATAACTAAATGCAAGTTTTATAAAAATATGCTGGTGAAAAGCATAATAGAATCCCAAATCCCCTTATATTAATCTCCTTTAACCTTGAACTCTATAAATTTGACAATACGATTCAATTATGAAGACCAATATTCGTAATTTGTCTAACAATCTTCCACTAGCATTAAACCTATTTTTAAATATGACTCGACTATATTTCTATAACGGACGCGAATATATAAAAATGCATTAAATGATTTGTAAATGCTTAAAGGTCACGTAAAGTATAACGGTATATTTCTATCTCTATCGTACTTTACTACAACTGATACTATGTCTAACTTATTTCTATTTTTAAACACAAAACAAGCCGCAAAACTCATACAACTATTGTGCATATAATCGTAGAGAAAGATAAATCCATATCAATCATTCAATAATTGAAAGCGTATTTTAAACGTCAAAATAAATAAAATTAAGATTTAAAGGTTCGTGAATAAGCTTCATTAAAAATCCTAGCACAAAATAATTTAACTTAGTTTAATGTTGAAATTAAATAAATAAAAAGACATCACCATAAATCGACCAAACGTGATTAATTCTTGCAATTTTTCTGAGAATGCTGCCTTGTTCCTTTTTCTTTTTTGCGTCTATTTTCCATAGCCGTCCGCGTGTTTATATAATACACACTTTTGTTCTCTGTATATATATATCCTTCTTTTGCAGCCGCCACTGGTATTGTATTTCCAATGCCACCAATGTCGTTGTCTCCCACCGGAAATCAAATGCCTTAGATAAAACACAAAAAAACAAAGTCCAGCCCACATTTTTGTTGTAAATAGGATTCCAATTGCTTCCAACTATAATAAAGTCCAAATAATTATTGAATTAGATTCCAAATGCAAGTCTCAATGCCCAATTTGATTTTCTTTGTATTTCTCTTTAACATAAAGTCCACATCCCATTTCAATTCCAACTCCTATTGGTAGATGGTCCATTAACTTTGTGTTTCTCCAAGTCATCCAATCTTTCAAATTAATGCAATTCAGTCCTTCAATTTTTATAGTGAGACTTTGATCCTCAAACTGCAGATTTCATTCAATTTCATCATTATCTCTTTTTCAAGTGCTTTGAACGAGTCCCTAATTAAAAACGAAGAAAATTAATCCAAATTTAGTATAAATTAAAAATTTGACGATATAAAAGTTTATTAATATAGCCTAAATAATTACACTTATCAGACGTCTCATCCGAAAAGTTCTTCAGAAGCTTAGGGTCTGTTCTCTTTGTCGTTTTCCGGTCGTTTTCTATTTTCGATTTTCCAAAACTGTGAAAACGTGTTCTCTTTCCCATTTTCGAAAACGAATTTTTGAAAACAAAAAAAAAATTATGAAGAAAACAGAAAATGGCAAAATCCTCGTTTTGGTTGTTTTCTTCAAAAAAAACCCACAAAACGTTCAAAACACGGAAACAAGAGGGAAACAAAAAATTGAAGCCTGTCTACCCGTCTCTCTTCATTCTTCCTTCTCCATTCCTTCCAGCATCTCTTCCTTCTCTCTTGTTGACCCCGACATCTCCATCTTCTAAGTGTCGCGAACTTTGGTTTGGACCCGTCTTCATCTTCTCTCTCTTCGACTGGCGTTTTGGGAGGGGGGTTTGTGTTTCTTCGACTGCTATGAATGCAACGTCTCTACTTTTGGTGGTGGCGATTTTGGATTTAGTTGATGGTGGTACCGGCGGGCGACGATGGTGATTTTGGCAGTGGTGTTGATAGTTTTGGTACCGACGGTCGATTATGGTTTTGGTTGATGGTGGTGTTTTGCTTTTTTCAATCTGTTGATTTGGGGTTTTTTCGACCTGTTCATAGCGACCCATTTCTCTTTTCGATCTGCTGGTTTGGGGGTTTTTGATTTTTTTTGATCGAATGCTGTGTGGTGACAATGACTAGTGTTGGTGCTAGTGCGGGTACAGAGTGGTGACTGGTGGTGGCGATTCCGATTGGCAATGGATTGGTTATGTTGACTGGTTGTGTTGATTGTGTTGGTGGTGGTGACTGGTTGTGGTTGTTGCGATAGCAGTGGTGTTGTGGTGGTGGTTTGGTTGGCAATGGTGATTCTTAAAATTTATAAGTAAACACGTTTTCCATTTTGATGTTTTAAGAAACATTTTTTCAGAGTGACAAAAATAATGCATTTTCAACAATTTCAAAACGGACACTCAAAACACAAAACTCAAAACAAATTCAAAACTCAAACACGAAAAGAACAACCCCTTAGCTTCTTTGGATGATCTAACAACCCATAAGAAGTACTCATTGCTTGTTTTTAAGCTTCCATTTGCTTGGCTCCTAATTTAGCCAAACTTCCAAACGAAACATAAACAACTGATCTGTTTGCTTGCTCATTAAGCCATTCCATGCACACTTCACCCATAGGCTTGACGACACTAAAACCATAATCTTTGTCATCTTGAAGCCTCTTGTCTAAATAAGCTGAAGCAATGGTTGGGCCAATTGCCTTCACTTGTAAAAACTTCCCCGTCCAATCGATCACCTAGCAAAAGCATAGAGCTAGTTAGTTACAAATATTGAGTTGAATTATGTTCGAGGCATGAGTGGATCCATGACTTTTGTTAAGGGAACTGAAACTTAAGAAAGTCAATGTAATAAAATTTATATATAACACAAAATTTTTTATTAAAGCATATTATTTATTTATTTAAGCCGTTCTTGCTGAGAATTTGAGACATAATATTCACAATTCAAACTAAATCTATTTTCTCAACAAATTTTCATTCATAAAGTGTTGTGTATTGGGAATTGTCAATCAAGTGTACTTTCACTAGCCTGTTTTTTTTTTTTTTTTTTGAAAATGAAAATAATGATTTTCCCTTTTTGCAGAAGGCGGGCCTTCTATTTGTAAATTTTAAAAAAATGAAAAATAGCAAGTAGAAATTGAGTGTATCTCAAGAGCTGTAAAATTTAATGCGGAATTTGAACAACTAGAAAATGATTAACCATTTGAAATCTATCAAAATAAGAAGACTAAAATTTGTGTTAAATTAGAGTTAGTAAATGACAATATAATTCATTGAAAATAGTCATACAAGTGATGCAATATGGCTTTGTAATAGAGACAAATCAATAATCTTTTAAATGCTATTTTGGTTTGAAATCTACATTTTGTTTAGATTTCCTGAATTTTAAAAATAAAATTAAAATTAAAATTAAAATTAAAATTAAAAAACTATACAAACACTATGGCACTTAAAATTGATTCTATAGTTCTATTGATGAAGTCGTCGTGAGGAGAAAAAGAATGAGAACAATGGGGTGATTTTTAGAATTAGAATGTTCTATGCCTTTGTTGAGAAGATAGTAGGTGGGTTTGGATTTAGGGTTAAGACTTGAGATGCATATCTTTTTACGAAGGTTGCAATCTTTTTTTGGACATGAACAATGTATAAAAAGGGAAAATTTCATATTTAATAGATTAAGTATAACCGATTTCAAACCTAAGAAACGATATTTATTATTTAAAAATCAGATATTAATTAAGTTTTATTACGAAATAATTAATTAAATATATTAAGATCACAATAATATATAATTTATGGTCACAATTATGTATTAATTACAATTACAGACATTACAGTCACAAATTACAAATTTTATATGTCACAATTTGTTTTTCAATCACAAATTTATCAAATTAATAGGTCACATTTTATTCCTGGGTCATACATCAC
The DNA here is from genome assembly GCF_002742605.1 of Olea europaea var. sylvestris. Taxonomy (NCBI): domain Eukaryota; kingdom Viridiplantae; phylum Streptophyta; class Magnoliopsida; order Lamiales; family Oleaceae; genus Olea; species Olea europaea. The sequence continues at coordinate 1,822,702 of NC_036243.1, read as the reverse complement.
AAATTTATCTCATGGTCACAAAATATCAAATTATTTATAGGTCACCAATTATCAAATTATTTGTCACAACTTAACAAATTTCAGGCCATACATTATTTATTGGTTACATATTATTTATTTCATTAGTTACATATTAATCGATTTTATTGGTCATAATAAACCAAATTGTTGACCTCGCAAATTGGACCCTCCACGTGGCCAACCGATAGCTACTTCACGTATTCCTTGCTGCTCACAATTAACACACGGTCAGATGCACACGGCCGGGACCAGCGGGGGTGGCGGCGGCCACATACATTCTGACGATCAAGTTAGCCCCAGGTGATCAGAAAAGTACCAAGGTTGTGCAAAGGGGTGGGGGAGGAGAATATATATTTACTTGTTATGGAGAGCTAAGTTGTAAGAGTTTCATTGCCTTACCTCTTGTCAAATCTTGGGTATTTATAGTTGAGGAGAACTGTTGGATGTGGGACACGTGTATGCATCTAACAGTGTGAGGCGTCTGCTCATAGGCGTCAATCAGCCGCGTCTATAGAATGGGCGGGTAATTACTTCTTCTGAGTTGAGTTGACATAAAGTTGATACGTCACATCAACTAGGCTCATGGAGACATCAAATCAATTGAACCTTGGGGCAGAAAGGATCTTGACACATATCTCTTTCTGAAATTGGCGTGGATCCTGTGACAGAGAACCTCAGAATGTACTGCACCTCGACTTTAGGGGCTAGGACGCTTCCGTCAGTTCAGTAGATTGTCTATGCTTCACAGTACGTTAGCAGATCGACAACATTGGTGGTGGACTTGTTTTTTCGATCGGGTATGTCTGCCTCGGGATAGGGATCGTGATTTGTGAGAACTTGTGGGTCGGTTTTCTATGTTCACCGAAGCGTTGACCTTAGGCAGAGCGCTAAAGCTTCATTACTGTGTAAGGAAAGAACTTATCCCAGACCGATGTGCTGCCAACTGGACGATACGTTGGGAAATGGCCGAAGTTTTGTAAAGCTTAGAAGGAAATGCAGCTACCGAGACGATGATCCACAAAGCACTCCGCGTCAGGTGCGTCTAAACATCGTAAAGCTGAATCTGCCACCTGTGCGCTGACCCACAGGGGACGATGCGTTTGGAGGCAATGACCCACAAGGGACTCCGTGTCAGGTGCGTCTAAGCTTTGTAAAGTTGAGTGAGGAGCTCATCTGCCACTGGTGTGCTGACCCACAGGGGACGACGCGTTGAGAGATGACTAAAGCTTTGTAAAGATTAGGAGGGAATGTAGCTATCGAGGTGATGACCCACAAGGGACTCCGCGTCAGGTGCGTCTAAACTTTGTAAAACTGAGTGAAGAACTCGATCTGAGGCGGGTATCTCTGATGTTAAATGATTTGACAGCTGTCGCGTATTTCCAAGGCGACAGTTGGGTGCGACGCCCATTCCCCTAAAAGGCTGCTATGGCTACTTATTGTAGACGACTGGTGGTGATCAAGGCGACGCGTTTTATGCGAGCATGAGGGACACAGCCAGATCTCAGGCGTAGATCAAATATGGCGTTTCATTTCAACGGCCCAGATCGATGATGCGACGGACAGCCTATATTGATTGCATTTGAATTGAACGATGGAGATCAGCTGGGGCGATCTATAAAAGGCGAACTTAAGCATTTGGGTAGTTTTTCACTTTTGCGAAATCAGAAACTCCCTTTGCTCTAAAAAATCTTGCACTTTCCAGCGTTCCTCAAGTATTTTTCAGCAAGAAATTCCAGTTTCTGGAGACTCTACAGCTTCTGCTGATCATTTCCGACTGTGGAACTCCAAATTTTGTGAGTTTCAGTAAGTGTTTGAAACCTTTTCATTTCTGAAAAATGGCTTCTGAGGATAGTGGTAGCTCGGAGAGGGGGTTGGAACTAGTACGGATGGACGAGCCCATTCTGGCGACCTCCTCCGAAATAGTCGAAGCGATAATTGGTAGGAGAACATATGGAAGAGGCCAGTTAGCCCCGTATACACATCCGTACATTGGGGAGCGTCGGATTATCCCTCTAAGCTAAAGGGTGTCGACTTGGAAAGACTTAGGGCTGAATATAGGATCCCTGATGGCGTAGATTTAATCCTGCCCGAACCTGATGAGCGGGCCTGCTACCCTAGTTCAGGGTGAGTAGCAATTAGTGAGGCGATTCTCAGGGCTGGCCTTAGGCTTGCGACCCACCCATTCTTCCGTATGGTACTTAGGTCATATGGCTTAGCTCCTATCTAATTGAACCCGAACTCCTAGAGCAAAATGGTGGGCTCCTAGATGTTGTGGAAGGAGACGTTGCTTGGGTAGAGATGCCCTTCTCTGTTTTTCAGACCCTCTATATCCCCAAGGTGGCGGCTGGGGGGGGGGATAAGACCAGGGGCTGGTATTACCTGACCTCATAGGTTTCCTACACTCCATTCGTGCTTGTTGTTTTGCATTTTCCTTTGTTTGTCTTCAGTTCAGATCATAACTAATAATTGTGCTCTTTTGAAGGCACTCTTCCTTGGTGCGAGCTTTCCACCGATGACTTCAACATCATCTGCATTATCTATTAGTTGCTCCCGAAGAAGAGGTCTTACCACTAGCTAATTAGGAAAAAATCCACTTTGTGATGCACAACTTGATGGCCTCTCAAGGTAAATGTCCCGAATCGAATGCCTTTCAGTACTTTTCAAACTCTTTACACTTGTACCAATTTGCTTGTTCCCTTGCAGATAACTTTAACAAGAAGCTGCCTCTCAGGCCAGACTTCAAAACCATCCAGAAGATGATGGCAGAGGTGAAAGCCCTGAAGACCTCTTCCTCGGTGTACAAGAAGCAGATGGAGAATATGGTGGATGTCAGCAAAAGGCTCCAGCCTCCGATCAAGGAGGAGGTGGCAGAGGACCCAGACATAAACCTGTTACAGAGGGGCAAGAAGCCTGCTGCCCCATCGAAGCGCCCAATTGTGGCGAGGCCGCCTTCGGTTCTGAGGTAGACTACCATTCCTACTAGGGTAGCCATCCCGGAGAGGACGCTCGCACCATCAGAGGCTTCCCTTACCCCGGCCACATCGCCCGTAGCAGCTGTGCCAATTGTCCAAGTGTCAGGGCAGCCAAAGAGGAGAAGAGCCCATCCCTCGAAGGAGGTGGACTTTTTGGACACCAATTCAGAGGAGCCAGTGAAAGAAGTGCTGGAGGCTCTTCCTCTGGAGACAGCTGCAGTGGCGGTGGTCCACAATAAATATTGGATCGAAGAGTGGAGAGATCACACCGCCTTATGCACTGCCAAAGACTTGGTCACGGCAAACAGTGCATGTGTGGCCCGGGCTCTCAGCACGATCATCCAACTCGAAGGCTTGGTGAAAGACGTGAATGCTAAGAGGAAAGACTTCGCCAAGCGCCTTGATGAGGTAATGCAGTATGGGGACGCTGTGAGCGAGGCTCGGGCCAAGTCCTCGAAAGAAGAGAAGGTGAGGAAGGAAGTCGAGGCCCAGCTGGCCATCGCCAGGGGAGAAGTAGAGCGGCTGAAGAAGGAGCTCTATGAAGTGGAGTGCCAGGTGGCTGCTATCACCAGAAGAGTGCATCATGCAAACGAGCACCACCGGCTCGCCATGGAGGCTCAAATAAAGAAAAGGCGGAGCTGAGGTAGAGGGCGGATGCCCAAGCTGAGGAGATCGCCTCCCTGAGGGAGGAGCTTAATTCGGCAGGGGAGGTGGCTGTGCAGAACTTCATCGACCACTTCGAAGAGCATCCCCTGTACGACGATTTTGCAAACTTTTGGGCCTCTTGGAGTGCCCAAGGACTATTGGGTCGACTGAAAGAGGTCCACCCCACTCTGGACATATCCTCATTAGAGGCAGAATTCAGTGGGCCTACTGGAGGTCGACCTAATAGGTTCGCAGAGGACGCTCCAGAGGCCCCTGGGGCAGGCGAGGTTTAGGCCGGGGTGGAAGATGCCCCGGTAGAATAGAGTTAATCAATCTTTGTAATGGCTTCGGCCTCTTTTGCAATCCAATTCCAAATGAATGAAATGAAAACTTTTTGTCAAGGATTGTTGTTTCTGCTTTTCTATTATGTTGAGCTGTTTACACTTAAGTATATGAATGACAACCACTTAAGTAACATTAAGCGCCTCTTACCAATAACCAGTTAATAACAGAAGATCGGATCAAATAACATATTGAAGAATTGAGGTAACAATTTACTAACCCATGTGACAAACGACTGAAGTATCATTACTTAGAGGAGTTACATCACTCTTCACTAAGGCATTTTTAGCACTTAGTAAGATAGGGAAGCTACAAATGAGATCAGATCATGACACACATTTACTAGACAACATTGAGATCGGATCGGAACACAAGCTCATCATTGATAGTACTTCCTTAAATGTTCGATGTTCCATTGATGAGGTAGTGCTTTTCTTGCCATGTCTTCAATTTCAAAAGTACCAGGTCGGGATTCCCTGCGGATGCGGTAAGGACCCTCCCAATTCGGTCCCAACACTACGGACCCAATTAGCTTTGATGATTGGAAGACCCTTCTAAGAACGAGGTCCCCCAGACGAAGAGTCCAATTTCTGACCTTGGGTTATAATAGCGGGTCATCTTTCTATGATACTTTGTCAAGTTCACCTGGGAGGTATCCCTCATTTCTTCAAGGAGGTGGAGTTCGTTCATTTGAGCCTCGCCGTTACTGATTTCATTGAAGTATATTCGACGGTGCGATGGGACTCCTACCTCAACCGGGCTCATGGCCTCGGCTCCGTAGGTCATTGAGAAGGGTGTCTCCCCTGTTGCAGTTTGGCTAGTTGTTCTGATGGCCCAGAGGACATGGGAAAGCTCATCGACCCAAGCCCCCTTCGAGGTGTCAAGCTTCCTTTTCAGGGTATGCTTGATAATCTTGTTTACTGCCTCAACTTGACCGTTTGCTTGTGGGTGATGAGGCGTTGAGAAATCCTTCTTTATGTCCAGTTCGTCGCATAAGTCTCTCATTTTCTTGTTGTCGAACTGTCTCCCGTTGTCGAACACTAAGGAGTGCTGAATGTCGAACCTACAAATGATGTTCTTCCAAACGAATTTTATAATATTCGCCTCGATGATCTTGGCAAGAGGTTCAGCTTTGACCCACTTGGTGAAGTAGTCAATGGCGACAATGACAAAAGTCAAGCTTCCTCTTCCTTTTGGAAGTGGACCAATGAAATCGATGCCCTATTTGGCGAAAGGCCAAGGGCTGGTTACTACGGAGATACTCTGAGAAGGCTACCTTTGAATATTTGAGAAGCCTTGGCATTTGTCACATTTCTAGACAAACTGGCAAGTATCCCTTTTCAGGGTCGGCCAGAAGTAGCCTTGTCGGAATACTTTGTGTGCCAGAGTCGTTCCTTCGGAGTGATTCCCGCAGATTTCCTTATGGATTTTCCTGAGTATATACATGGCCTCTTCGCCTCCTACACATTGGAGAAGTGGCGAGGCGAAGCCTCTTTTGTAGAGGACATTTTCTTGTAGGACGAAGTGTGCAGCCCTTCTTTTTAACTTCCTTGTCTCGCTTCTAGAAGCTGGTAGTGAATGATCCTTTAGATAGGCGATGATGGGTTGCATCCATAATGAGGTGCCTTCTATCCATAGCATCTCGTCACCTCCAGATATGGAGGGCTTCGACAAGTGTTCAATGGGGACAACCTTTACAACTTTGAATCCTTGCTGCTGGCTAGTTTTGACAGGGCATCTGCATGAATATTCTCTAGGCGTGGGACTTGAATCAGCTCGAACCTTTCAAAATGAGGAACTAGGTCTAGAACCAATTTTAAGTATGCAACCATGCTACTGTCCTTGGCCGTGAAGTGTCCATTGACCTGACTTACTACAAGCTGAGAATCACTGCTTGCCTGGAGCCATCTGACCTGCATTTCCTTTGCAAGTCTAAGGCCTGCTAGAAAGTCCTCATATTCAGCATCGTTGTTCGAGGGTTTGAAGTCGAACCTTACTGTGCAATTAAGCTTGTGGCTTTCGGGGCTTTCCAAGACGATCCCTGCCCCGGAGCTAGCCTCTCCTGAGGATCCATCTACAAACAGTTTCCACGTTGGGGTATCAGCTGGTTCCATTGTCGCCCCCATTTTTGGGGTTTTGGCAAACTCAGGCATAAAATCTGCAAGGGCCTGGCCCTTGATGGCATGTCGAGGTTGGAACAGTATGTCCAATTCACTGAGCTCGATCGTCCATTTTAGCATACGTCCTGATGCGTTTGTTCTCTGCAGCACTTGCTTCAAAGGGAAGTTGGTGAGAACTTCAATTAAGTGGGCCTGGAAGTATGACCTCAGTTTCCTTGAGACTGTGATAAGGGGAAGTGTCAGTTTCTCCATGTCTGGGTAGTGTGTTTCAGCTAGGAAGAGTGCTTTACTGACATAGTATACCGAGAACTGGTGCTCACTCTCTTCTCTGACTAGGACTGCATTGACCGCCTCGTCTGAGACTGCCAAGTACAGGAGTAGTGATTCTTCTGGTTGAGGTTTGGACAACAAGGGCGCCTTTCCTAAGTGCTTCTTCAGCGCTTGGAAGGCTTCTTCACACTCAGAAGTCCATTGGAACTTCTTTCCTTACTTCAGCACATTGAAGAAGGGTAAACTCTTATCTGTAGCCCTGGAGATGAAGCGACTATCCGACTATTGAGGCTTTGGACCTCCTTTGGTTTCTGGGGTGACCTCATTTCAAGCAAGGCCATTATCTTCATTGGGTTCGCTTCGATTCCTCTTTGGTTTACAATATATCCCAAAAACTGACCTGAAGCCACTCCAAAGTTACACTTGAAGGGATTCAACTTCATTTTATATTTTCTAAGTATCTGAAAGGTTTGGTCGAGGTGACTTATGTGTTTGTTTACTTGGAGGCTTTTTACTAGCATGTCGTCCACGTAGACCTCCATGGTTTTGCCAATGAGTTTGGAAAACATCATGTTGACCAGCCTCTGATATGTAGCTCCGACATTTTTCAATCCAAAGGGCGTGACTTTGTAGCAGTATAGTCCTCTGTCTGTGATAAATGATGTAGCCTCCTCATCAGGTCAGAACATGGATATTTGGTTGTACCCTGAGTATGCATCCATGAAGTTTAAGAGTTCATGTTTAGCGGTGGAATCCACAAGTTGGTCTATCCTTGGAAGTGGGAGCTGTCTTTAGGGCATGCCTTATTCAAGTTTGTGAAGTCTACGCACACCCTCCACTTTCCGTTGGGCTTCTTCACCAGGACCGGGTCGGATATCCACTTCAGATAGATGGCTTCTCTTATGAAGTCGCTGCGGTTAAGCTTGTTTACTTCGTCTTTAAGTGCCTCGTACCGCTCCGAGTTGAGGGCACGTCTTTTCTGCCGATGTAGGATACAGGAGGAGTTGATGTTAAGATGATGGCAACTGATCTTTGGATCTATTCCCACCATGTCTTCATGCTTCCAAGCGAAGACATCCAAGTTTCTTTTCAGGAAGCTCACCATTTCTTCTTTTGCTTAGGGGACAGTGTCTTCCCTATTCACAGGACCTAACTTGGGTCCTCTGGGTTGGCGAAGAAAGTTTCAAGTTCTTCTATTGGGGTTGCATTTAGCTCAGAGTCAATTATCTGGGGATCTAACTCATCAAGAGGAAGCCCTTCTTCAGGGGTCTCTTCCATGTCGACGTCTTCCTCCTGTTCGGAGGTATGCCCTTGTTCAGGACCATCAAGCATTTCCACATCCAAATTGGCATCACTGGCAACTTCAGTTATGATCACGTTAACAGTTCGGGGCTCCGAATTTTGAAAAGAGTTTAAATAACATGCCCTGGAGCCCATCTGGTCGCCTCTAACCGTAGCAATCCCATGTTCAGTTGGGAATTTCATACACAAGTAGTGGATGGAGGTGATAGTCCAAAGATCTTTCAAGGCGGGCCTGCCTAATACTCCATGGTAGGCCGATCTGTGGTCTATCACCAAGAATTCCATGAAGTGTTGGGCCACTAGGGGAGCCGAACCCATCTCGACTGGCAGAGTGATCAGCCCTCATGGGATGATGATGTCTCCAGTAAATCCGAATAATGGGTCGGTCATGGGGACCAACCTATGTTTAATTTGCATTTTGTCGAAGGTGGAGCCGAACAGTATATTCATCGAACTGTCATTGTCGACGAGCATGCGTTTGAGTCCATTTCTCACCGCTACGGCTCTCACAACCAATGCGTCACAATGGGAGTGGTGAACTCCTTGTACATCTTCCTGGGAGAAGGTAATTGGGGCCATCCTGTTGGCCTATTGGGACTCGTTGACAATGTAAGTGAGCATTCGCGGGTCCTTTGCTTCCCTTGTGTAATTCTTTTGGACGTTTCTGGTGTTGCCACCAATGTGAGGTCCCCCAATGATCATGTCGATCTCCCTGATGATTTGGCCTCCAAAAAATGGGGCCTGATCTCTCTGTCTGGACTCTCCTCGGTCCCTCAATTCTCTTCTCCGGGGTGACTGCTCTCTATGCCTTCTCTCTCCCTTGTTCGGAGAGGCAGATCTCTGAGGATATTTGTTCCTCCTGGAGGGATGTGGGTCACTCCGACCCGGGCGTTGAGGAGTATTTCTGCACTCGGTGGTATCATGCCCACAGAGTTGTTGGAAAGTACAAAATCTTGCCCCTTCCCAGGGCCTGTTTTACCGCTTCTTCTTTTTATTACTATCAGTTCCTTTAGATGGCGCTGCTTTGGCAGGAAAATTCTCGTATGTAGGGCTATCATTGGATTGGATATGGAGCGGATCTGTTCAAATTCGATCTGATTCGTTAAGAAAAATTATCCGATCTGATCCGATCCGATCCGATAATCCAACGGATATTTGTTTGTTAAATCCATATCCGATTTGCTATGTTATCGGATATCAGATCCGAATCTTTTTTCCACCAATTTTTTTTCCCAAAAAAAAAATATTTTAACTATTTTGATGGGCTCACCTAACATACTAGAAGGCCCAAATCAATTTTTTATCCAAGTGATGCTCCTTTAGTTCCTTTTAAAGAAGATTTCTATTGGAATGTCTTAATAATCTTCCTATGTGGGTTACTACATTTTTAAAGGGTACTTCTCTTCTAATGTTTTAGTGGTCTTTCAATGTGGGATACTATTCAATTGTCAATTCTAAGTGTTTACTAGTTTATTTTATTACTTTCATTAAAAATCATAGCCTTAACAAAATTAAAATAAAAAATAATATCAATTTTAACAAAGTAAATTATTTTTGGACATATCAATTATTAATTTTTGATGTTATAAAACAAATTACTATAGTTATTTTTATCTTATTTTAATTAATAAAAAATTAAACATCTTTGAATATTTCAAGTAAAAATATTATACTATTATCTAATATTATTTATTATTTGAAATTTATGCGTAAAGCATAATATAAGTTTCAAAATGGAAAAAAAAATATGTTTAATAAATTATGATATAATATATAAAATATATAATATTATTATAATAAATCGGATCGGATCGGATTAACATATATTCATATTTGCTCAATTTAGTTAACGGATTATCGAATTCGAATCTTAATCGGATTATCGGATCGAAACTTTAAATCCATCTCTCGTTAATTTCATCGGATTCGAATCGGATTCGGATCAAAATCCAATCCATTGACAACCCCACTCGTATGCCAACACAGGCACTGCATTTAGCGTGGCAGAAGCCAATGCCTGTCCGGAGGTGGGAGCTATTGTATGACCTACTTGAGTCCATTGCTAAGTGACAAGGTGTGCTGCGGGTCCTTGACCTACATGCCCTTGAGACGGAGGGAGTCCCCGTGCGGCACGATTTCGATGATCAATCATCTCTTCATTGACGATCTCAACTCTCATCATTTCTACCAGCTCGTCATGAGTAGAGGGATTTTTGCTGCGCACATCCCTCCAGAACAAAGTGTTCATATTAAGGCCGCCTTTCAGAGCTGAAAGGGCTTCTCTATCAATTACCTACTCGTTGTACGTGATTTCGTCTATAAACCTAGCGAGATAGCTTTTCAGCGTCATTCCAAGGGCTGTCTCATATCTTGCAGGCGTTGCACTGGGGTCTCTCCTTCTCTGCATGAGAGGTACTCGTTTAAGAATGCCTTATTTAAATCTGGCCAACTCCTAATGCTCAAGGGAGGAAGTCTGTTGTACCACACTTCAGCAGCTCCGCCCAGGGTTAGGTGGAAGGCTCTGTATTTCAAAGCAGGCGAGGCTCCCCTGAGGCTTATCTGTGTCATGTACTTGGTGAGGTGCTTTTCTGGGTCCCCCTTTCCTTCATACTTGGGGATCTTAAGGGGCATGAAATTTGCAGGCATTGGGAAGCTTCGGATTTCCCTTGAGAAAGGGAGGTTATCAAGATCGTCGTCAATTTCATAGGATCGACAAGGCTCATTTGACCCTTCATTATCTTGAATGTTCTGGGGAGGTGGATGTGCTTCTCCTCGACTGCCCCAATCAACTAAGTCCCTTCTCTCCCTCCTATTTCTAGGAGGAGGAGGTGCTTGTTCTTGTTCATGTTCTTGCCGAACTGATCTTCGCACTGAGGGTCCTGCCCTATTCAATCGAAGATGTTGACTGACCTTTGTGTTGCATATTTTTGAGGAAAATTGTCCCTCAATTGTGGTTCTGCTAGCTGACTCCCTTGCACATAGGATGTGGCTTCTGTACGCACTTCTCTTTCGAGGGGGCATTCTCTGTGCTGGTTCACATGGCCTCGGGAATGAGACGCAGGGGCTTCCTGAACTAGGTAAGATCCCGGGGCATTTGAGAGCCCTGGTGACCTCGGGCTTGTATGAGAAGTTCATGCATCGCCATATTCTGGACTGCGATGTCTCTCATGCTCGTAGCTATTTGAGTCATTCCTTCAGTGAGCATAGCTGTTCTTTCACCTCGACGACGTCGGTGATGGGGTCTCTGGTGAGTGACATTGTTACGGAGCACCTCTTCTTCAGAGGCCTCTCTCGTAGGGTTCTCGTCTTCATGGCTGGAACTCATCTTATCTCCTTTTTCAAGGGAGATAAGAACTTGGATTATAACTCAACTTTGCTCTTCAAGAACGTGCCCTTTTCAGGGTAAGTCACTAATTTTCCGGTGGTTTCTCCGATGGAGAATGCAGAACTTTGGACGGGAAGTTTTCCACAGACGGCGCTAATCTATTGACTCACAAATTGGACCCTCCACGTGGCCAACCGATAGCTACTTCACGTATTCCTCCATGCACATAATCAACGCACGGTCAGATACACACAGCCGGGACCAGCAGGGGTGGTGGCGGTCGCATACACTCCGACGGTCAAGTTAGCCCCAGGTGATCGGAACAGTACCAAGGTTGTGCAAAGGGGTGGGGAGAAGAATATATATTTAGTTGTTATAGAGAGCTAAGTTGTAAGAGTTTCATTACATTTGCCTCTTGTCAAACCTTGGGTATTTATAGTTGAGGAGAACCGTTGGATGTGGGACACATGTATGCATTTGACGGTGTGAGGCGTCTGCTCATAGGCGTCAATCAGTCGCGTCTATAGAGTGGGCGGGTAATTACCTCTCCCGAGTTGAGTTGACATAAATTTGATACGTCACATCAACTAGGTTCATGGAAACGTCAAATCAATTAAACTTTGAGGGGCAGAAAGGATCTTGACACAGATCTCTTTCTGAAATTGGCGACGGATCCTGTGACAGAGAACCTCGGAATGTAATGCACCTCGACTTTAGGGACGAGGACACTTGGTCGGTTCAGTAAATTGTCTGTGCCTCGCAGTGCATTAACAGATTGACAACATTGGTGGTGGCGTCACTTCGGAACTACTTCGGATGGGTGTTGAACACCTCGTATAACGCGGTAGTAGACTTTTCAAAGTGGTTCAGACAGGGGCGTAGCACAAATAATTAGTGACAACCACCACCATTTTTTACCACCGCCTCACCACTGTCGTCGGTAGCACCGCCGCTAATACGCCATTCCCAAAACCACCACCACCTCATGACAATCGATAGCACCACCATTATATCCACCATTCAAACAAACCAACACCAGCCACCGAAAATCAACAATACTTCACATAATTGCTGTCAAACAACCAGTACACAATCGTTGTCAAACAACATCCACAATTTAAACAACCACTATATAATCGCCGTCAACCACTCACAGTGGCCAAATGATAGATTTTTCACCCAAACTCCCGTTATAGCTACGTATCGCGGTTAGATCCCGTCATTTACGGCCAGAGCATCGCTATTGAAGATATAAGTTTCTTGGCTACATCAAGACCCCGTGATAGAAATGGATCATAAATTATAAAATCTAAAGCAGAATCTATTTTGTGCTTCTCCAAAAGTTTTTATAAAGTCTGTTCCTACTCGATGAAACTTATCCGGGTATGCTTCTAAACTCCTGGCCTCGTCCCTCCCTCCTTCATCAAATACATCAGAGATTGGTTCTAGGGAAATATTGGATGAATCTGAAAATTCTTGCGCATTTTTTCGCAAGAATTTTGTTACGACTAAAGTGATTCTTTCACCTTTACGCCTCAAGATTTTGGCGAATTGGAGCATAGGATTTATGTGTCCCTGGATTGGATATGGCAAGATTAAATAGTGAGCTACGTGATTTCCTTTTCCTTTCTCTTTCTCCATTTCTGACTTGATCATTTTTCTTTGGAAGATGTATGCAAGTATTTATGGATTACTTATGTGGGAATTCCACATTATAAATGTACAAGTGTTGGATTTGTATTTTTCTTTTATATTGTCGTAACTCATATTCTTGGTTATAGGACTTTATGAAACTAGTCTTTTATTGAAATTAGCTATTTTCTACTTGTCTTGTACGCAAGGAGGGTCGTTGACATTAAATATGTAAAAAAAAATGAGTTTATTTTCACTTTTTTGCTTAGAAATTAGAATGGAAATACTAATGGACCCTCGTAATGAGAAATATGACTACAATTTTCCTACCTTTTGCATTCTACAATAAATGATTTTATAGGGTACCGCTATTTCCATCCACGCTTTTTATAACTACATCCCACTCTAAGTTTATCCCCAATAAAATTTTAAAATTTTTAAAAAAATACTATTTACATCCACATCATTTCCAATCTTGCCCTTATTAAATCCATTCATTTAAATACTATATATCCATGTGAATTTTATATATTCATCCCATTTTAGATACATTTTTAACACTATAAATTCACACAATCCCTAAAACCATAAACTCTTTTAAACCAAATGAATAAAAAAATAACAAAGTTTGAACTTATTGAACATTAAATGAACATATATTATTCAGCTAATCATGTTAATAATGTTTTTTAGAAATTTTATCATTCTTATTCATAAAACTCAATTCATCAAAGGGAAACCATCATAAATCAACATCCAAATTAGGAGGAGGGTTGTCTCTAGAAAAAGTGTGCCAAGTAACATTTGGAACTCATCGTGTTTGGACTATGATTGGTTTGCTTCAATCATCTCTTCCTGGTATGCTTAAATCCAAAATTGCAAGTAGAAAAACATCACACATATGTTTAGATAAAAATGTTTAACATGCCTGAATTTCTTAATTTTTTAATAGACAAAAATACTTCACATTAATTGCAAGTGGGAACCATCACGTACTAGACATAATTTGTAAATAATATATCAATGTGAATCAAAATTAGTCCCTAAATCTTTGCGGATAAACATAAGATGATTAGGTAATTAAATAGTAGCGACCAAATCAAGTAATTGTTCAAACAATAGTAGTAGTTTTATCAGATAAAAAATAATAATAGTACTAGAAGTGTTATCATTAATAGTTCTTACAGTTTATAGGGACCTAAAAAATTGTGTTCTAGCATGATAAGGTGTAGCCTAGCTTTCTACACATCGATGATGGTACTTGTACCAATTACAAGCAATAGGTGGCATTGGTCCACTAGTATGCCAGTTTACCTGTACACAATCTCATAGAAAAACATAAGTAGAAATATCATTTAGTTAACTAAACATTTAATTAATTTAATAGATATTTATCGAGACAAAATGGCAGTCATTGACAAATCCAATTGCAACAATCTTATTAGATACGATTGCAAGTGGTTCATCTCAAAGTGGAAGAAATGTAAGACATTGTTGTTGGCTCAAGTGAACAAGAATAATTTTAGATCTTGAAGCAATAGCATGACCCATATCCGACATGGTCATCTAATACCCACGACTCGCTAAACCATCAAAATGAGAAAGTGAATGAATAAACTCATGGACCATATCATCATTTCCGTAGAGTTTAGAGTAATCATCAAAATGAGATTCAAGTTGCTTTATTAGATCTTTTCTAACCGAAGACCAATTATATTCGCCTATACCTAGAGTATTAGCCACGGCCCAAAAACCACAATTGCCATCTGAGGCCACATCCTGCACATCAACTATGTAAGGTCTCAAATGGATAGGAAATGAATCCAAATAAGCCATGGACTTTGATCCACATGCTCAGTACACCTTTTGTTTTTGTCGAATTGGAGGTTGGCTTGATAACATAGGTTGACTTAAAACGTATAATGGACCTGTCCAATTGTTGTAACATATTGTCTTGTCCAGATAGGGCGAAATCAAAATACGATGGGTCTCGACGAATAGATACATCTATCTTTGAAGATGGACAATCCTTTGTCTTAGTTTGGACTTGTGGCTTAACTAATGATGTAGAACTTGGACTAGCAATCTCTTTCAATTTTTGTAGGATTTCTACCTTCACATGATCATTATTTTTTTGGTAACGCTTCTCAATCATTTCAAATAATGATGCACAATTAATTTCGAATATGTTAGCTTTATCAAAAGGAACTAGATCAAGCTTTTTCCAATGAGAGTGTACTCTTGATAAAGGAATGGGTCGAGATCTATCTTATACTTTGAAATCTCATGGGCACACGGTAATCCATGTGTTTGTCGTATAACACTTCCACAAGCTACCTTGTCAATTTCTATATCATTAGCTCGCTTAGACTCTTGAAATATCAAATTCATTGCAATTCTTAATGTAAATCTGCTAAGCTCTTTGAACAAGGTAGGTTTGAAATTATGTTGGACAATCCCAAGCTCTTTTCAAATGAAACTTTAATATTTGTATGTTGTCGCTCCAATAAAGCATGAATTTTTGTCCATGATGTGTCGAAATTGCCTTAAGAAGAACCTAAATGCCTTCTAAGTTTTGCATATGCAGATTCAGCCCTACCATGAAACATAAATCAGGTTCACTGTACATTAGCAAATTCAATAATGCACATAGCAGTTTAATAATGCCAATAACAATTTATCTGTTAGTTGTCGTATTTCCAAAGTGCATATGCAGATTAATCCAAGCTGTCACCAACTTCTCTTTATATTGAAAAAACCATGAATTCATAACATAATCAATTGCTTATGGAAACTATTGAAAATTGAATTCTAAGAGATTTAGATTTTGCTTGTACTCTTCTATAGATGTGGAAAGCACTAACAAATTCAACATATGTATAAAGGCATCACATTTGTCCTTGTGATATCAAATTTTTTTTTTTTTTTGCCAACACATTCTTTGAAATGTGCCATCTACATAAAATATTAGTAGATGTTAGAAATATTTTTTCAATGGCCTTCATAAGAGCTAGCTCTCTATCAGTAAAAATAACATTAAGTATTATTATATAATTTATTAAACTCTTCAATCTCCCTAAAGCCCATGTGTAGTTTTCCTGATGTTCTTTTTCCAAGTATGCAAAAGCGATCCAAAATGTTAAATCAGTAGACGTGACACCTACTATTTCCAACAATGGTAGGCGATACTTATTTGTCTTATACGTGCAGTCCATAGTTATCACACAAGGATGTGCCTAGAACAAATCTTGAACTACATTTGTCTCCATAGAGTTGCGGTGCCACTCTATGTACTTATTCTCAATAGGCCTATTCATTAGTTGTTCCATTTGTGTACTTCCAGCTTGTTCGTTGAGCCTAAACTTTTGACATGCATTGTAGATGTGCTTCAATGTGCTGCATTTGTGTTATCGTTTTGTTTCAATGTGTATAAGATTTCCTCTGGTCTTACATGATTCTTTGACATGTCTACTAAAATTGAAGTCTCTTTCTCACTTAGTCTCCTAGCATATGAATGTCCTTCAAGGTTCTGGGCAATGTCATGATTATGTCTTCCACATTTCACTTTCAATATCCAATAATCACCATTTATCAATTTTCTTCCATTCAAAGCGTATGGGCATCCACAATTTTTTGTTCCAGTAGCTCTATGTCTCTTTCCTTTTGCATTTTCTTTGTTAGTATTCCTACACCTATACGAACCATATCTTTCACATGCAAAATCAATTCTTGGTTTTCTCCTAACTTGGTCGAAGTCTGACTTTTTCATAACAACAATCATGTTATGTCTCTTACTAGTAGTTTTAACCCAATCAGTCAAGGCCTCTTTACTTGTAAACATTTGTTTATCATCAAATATTCATATATAAATATATGATCATATTAAAAAAAATAAAATCATTACATACCATGTTTGTCGTAAACACATCTGTATAATCAACAAATAACTCATTCTAGACATAATAGTTATGGGTATATATATCCTACATTAAAAGTATAGGTTCAAATAATGTCATTGAAATAAATTTAACAATAAATAAGATAACAATTAAAACATCAGGTAAGTATGCGAAATAGCAGACGAATTGAAACTTTTCTAAATGCTTGTGAAAAAAAACCCACTACAATAGAAGACCATCATTCAAGATTTATCAATATTTTACCAAAACATCCATTTTGAGGGCGTAATTTATTAGTAAAGGCCTTTCAAATTTCAAATATGTTCCTAACCCACATGAAATATTCACATTCTTAAGACATGTTGAATATTTGCTATGGTCCCTAAAACTAAGATGAAATAAATAAATAAATAAATAAATAATCTAAAACTCATTAATGTCTTAATGCATTAGAAAAAAAATCAAACAACAAAATACGATAAAAATGTAATCCTTATTTTTTTAAATTTCTCTTCATATATTACTATGTCTGTATATTTTTGTTCTAACGGCGTCTCTTCCATCATTCACTGAATTCTTTGTTTATTGAAGTTCTTGCTTGCTGCATTAATACTGCATTAATGAAGATTAACTAAATGTTATCAACACAATTTTATAATGGACGGGACATTAGTGCAATGCAATTTATTTATTGTTAAAAATGGCTATCTATGCACAAAAATATTAGGCTGAGGATGCAAGTGTCAATTGGAAAAAAAATTACGGACCTTCATGACATGGGGAATGTAGATGAGAGATCATTTGTAAAAAAATGGATTAAATGTGCAACTAACTCAGAGATGCTCATAAAATGACAAATCAACACTTACCTTTTGCGGTTGATCATGAATGCTTCTTTCGTTGCACAAGGTAAGCCGTCTTTAGACAATATTCTCTCAACTAACTCTATAATTCTACATTAATTTTCAAATAACCTTCATTTCCAGGCTGAATTCCTATGACGGGAAATGATATGGACAGCCATTGAAATTCTTCCCCCCTATGGCATGTGACAGACAAATTAATTTGGCAACCAAAAAAATAGGATATGCACTACTTGATTTCCAAGTTTTTCAATTCAATTAAAGAATTGATCTTTGTTTATTATTAGTTTTGTTATTGAAATTTTTTTGATGCAAGTCGAGCTTCAACGAGACATTCATGGAATGCTGGGGCAGTAATAAAAGATAAGTACTGGACACAAACTTCGGGACATTGTGGGGGCAATAGACATGTGGATTTGCTTTATTTTATTCATTTGATTGTTCTCTTGATTTTGTATTTTAGCATTACACCACAGTACAGAAACACTATCAGAAAAAAATTCTTATTTTATGTGCAGTTAATACTTGACAATAGCACAAGGGATGAAATAAGCATACAGATTGTGGGACAAACATGCCTTGCACATACAACAAAAACAATTCAACTTGGACTTGGTTCTCCTATAGAATAATATTCCGTAGTAGCATTATAAATTCAGTATAAAACAAATGAAAGTATGGGCAGAGAACTCGCTAAGCAGAGACAAAAATTACGTGCTGAGAGACTTTTTTTCTAAAAATAAGAGGTTGGATTTAAAATATGGGAAGCTGGCATGCACGTGAATTTTGGGGACACCCATCACCTATAATTATATTCATGTAATTTTTTCTAATCTATTAGGATTCTAGTTAAACACAAATTTAGAATAAGTTAATGAAAATAAAAATTTGTGGATCAATTTAGAGTTATGTATTTTTATTTAATTCTGTTTATGTCTATTTAAGTAAATTTACGTAGGATTTAAAATATAATAAAAATTTATTTTTAAAAGTGGATGTACTTATTTTAAAGCATGGATGGAAATAGCGCTACCCATTTATATATGTCATTTAGAAGGACTTTCTGTGGTTTCTTCATGAAATATACAAGATTTGGACACCTAATTTATATGTTTGGCAAAGCTTTTTAACATTTTAAGCTGATTAAACTTTATTTTTATTCACATAACCCATAGAAGTCATAGTTTTATCCACTTTCATATACACATTTCGTAAAACCCATCGCTTAAAAAAATTTTAAATAAAAAAAAATCTCACCAAGCGTACACTAAATACAAAAACAATTACATACCTTTTTTGACTTTTAGGGAAAAGAATAATAGATTCTTTTGAGACAAGTAACCTATTAAAATCAATGACCATTGCTTATGCGAAATCCATATATGTCATGATCAAGTTGGATGTGATGGCAATTCACTGTTGGGTCCTACATAGTATGTTGCAAGGGCGGCTATGGTGGCTTGACCTAGCTATAGTCCGATCCAGTCCCAAGCCAGAACCAATGAAAAAATTTCAACCCCCATAAATTTAAATTTGAGGAAATTACACTGTACCAATTGTTTAATTATCACTATTCAAAAATCAGGGTTAAAGTTTCTTTATTCACATAACAGGAATTAACATAATAATCAAATATTAAATATTTCCATACAATTCAATTGCAAACCCTATCATTTCATTCTTCTCACTCTCCATCTTCTTCCTACTCTCCATCTTCTTCCTCTCCCTCTCATGTCCTCCTCTATGTCTGTCGTCGCTGCCGTCGCCACCATGTAAGTAGCATCGTGATGCTGCTGTAACAAAGAGATCGGAGCCTCTATGAGCTGAAGCGCTGCGATGGCAATCTCTACATGAAGTGATGGCTGAAATTTTCTCGATTTGTGTAGGTTTGTGCGCTGCTGCACATTTTTCCTTCTCAAAGAGGCGCTTCATCCATTACTGGAGATGGCGGGGCCATGAAAGCTGCTGCCTCCTACTTTGTGTGTGTCTGTGTGTTTTTTTTTTTTTTTTTTTTTTTGGTCATTGGTGGTTTGCTTGGTTGCATGGTGGATTTGGCTGTTGGGGTGTGTTTGGATGGTGTTTTATGTGGTGGTGGTGGTGATAGTTTTGTGTGCTGACAGTTTTGTGGTGGTGGATCTAAAGTTTGTGATGTTGAATCGCGTGCACAGTGACGTCACTACAGAAAAAGACCTGTCGTGAGGTTGTGATCGTTTTTATTTTTAGGCGATGGTTATGGTGATATTGTGCAGGCGTTGATGTCGTGGTGATGGTCGTTTTTGTTGTTGGCGATGGTCGTGTTGGTGTTGTGGTAAGGGTGGGTAGGATAGTGATTGTGACTAACTATTTGGTTGATTTGTGACCAATTAATATTGGAGGTGGATCTGGATCGATGGTCGGTTGTTTGGTGCAAGTGACCGACGATTTGGTTCTTTGTGATCAACTATTAAACTGTGATCTTAAAATTCGATAATTTGTAACTAAAAAATAATTTATGGCCAATATTTGAAAATCCGTGGTTGATAATAAACGTGACCTATAGTTTTATTTTATTTTTGATTTGTGATCCATGAAAGAAACTGTGACCTACAAAATTTTAGATTTGTGATTTGAAAATAATCTGTTACCAATTAATTAGAGTATATGTGATTAGTAAAAAAGTTGTGACCTATATTTATGTATATGTGACCATTAGTTGTATATTTGTAGACTTATTAATTTTAATTAATAAATATTTTTTAATTAATTAGTTACTACCTGAGTTTTGCATTTTGAAAGTTGACACCTAAAAATTGAATTTGTCATACTTAACCGCTGACTTTTGAACTTTTCCCTTTAAATTTTTGAATTCGTCCTTGAACGTTAATAGTGCGTGCTAACTGCTAAGTGCAATCCTTTGGAGTCTAGCATTAGATTGGGCCTTCTCTACTCCTTGGTACTAGTTATTAATTTTGAACAAATGCAATGTGATATAAATTAAAAGATTTACAAATATCAGTGTCAAACTTTGTTGTTTGTAACTGTGAAACTTCCAAAACATTGTGCACCACATACAATTGTCAAACAGAGGCTCAATATTATTTGTGTTAAGTTTGCATGTCCTATTTGAAGTGCGTAAATGGAGGCCCAATTCTAATTAGATTATGCTCTTGTTTAGATTAAAAATCTAATTTTAATCTCTACCAAATAAGGCTATATCAAATAAATCCAAATCCTGATTTAATTTAGCCTCCGTTGGTTTTGATTTTTCAAAACAAAAAATCAATTTTTTGACCGTTACTTACCATAGTCAGCCGTCATTTTTGATATCTTCATTCACAGGTGGGACTCACCTTTCAAGCTAGCGGCCAAAATATTGATTTTCATAACCAACACCAAACAGGCCCTTAGTCATTTTTGTCAATAATAAATAAAAATATATTATCAACAAAATTGAGCCCCTATTTGTTTTCCATTTTTTCTTCATTAAAATGAAAAATATAACCGTTATTCATCACATCAAGCCACCAAATTTGAATTTCTATCTCTTGTGTGGAGCCTATAACGGCTATATTTTTTATTCTCATTTTTACATTAATGTGTACCAAACGAGGCCCGAGTATTCACATATTGTACAATTATTTTTTATTTTTTTTATTTTTTTTGTGGTATAATTTAAATAATTGAATATTGATTCCCCCGATCTCCCTTTAAAATAAAATTCTTTAATTCTCATACTCACTTTCAACCACACATTCACACCATAAAATATTTTACATATTAATCCAAATCGTTTTCCTATTTTTTAACTACACATTCTAAAAAAACCGCTATTCAAAATATCATTCCCCCCCTCGCCCCCCCCCCGCCCCCAACAATTACCATCAAACATGGGTTTAATGTTACAAAATTATTACAAAAATATTTATTCTCAAACTATCTCTGAGTTGTCGATTCCATTCGTTTTAAAATGCATGACTTATAAGGGTTGAAGTATATACAAGTCAACCCCGTCGATTCTTGTTGATTTTCGACAAAGTGTGCAATCGTGGGTTGAGTTGCAAGTTATCGAGTTAGGAAAACTTAAAATCAGCTTGAGTAGCTAATCTATTTGAGATAAATGCTAGCACATCACCAAAAAAATTAAAAGGTAAAGCTATAAATCTGTAAGAGAAAAATATAATTAATTGATAGGTTTGAATTAATTATTTTTTAACTACTAACCACTTTTTATATTGACCACTATTTTAAAAATCAGATTGAATATTGTCCCGAATAAAGAAAAGGGTGAAGGTCGAATCGAAGTTAACACCCTGTTTGGCCCCCATTACCTGAAAATGGTAATGGGGGGAATAGTATTTTTTAGAAAAATGAGTGGTTGAAAAAGAAGGTAAAGTTTTCGATTTACGTGTAATATTATTTTATAGAAGATTGTATGGTTGAAAATAGGAGAGAGAAAAATGGAATGTAATGTAATTTAATTTAATGTTAATCAAACAGGGGCTAAATTAGGGTCAACCCGAAAATTAAATTAACTAAATAAATAAAATCTTATATGGATATATATTATTTATAAATATATATTATTATATAAGTATTTACATTATGAAAAACTAATATTAAGTTTAAGAGTATTTTAAGTTTTTTCCATTTGTTAATATTTTTTAATAACCATTTCATAACAAAAATATTAATCCAAAAAAAGTCATCAACTACACACGATATAGAAAGGCCCAGTAATGTAATAAACCTAAAAGCCGATGCCATTTCATGAAGATGTTGGAAAAATTACAGAATGGAGAAAAGAAGAAGATGATGAAAAAGATACATCTGAAGAAGAATTGAACATGAAAATTTGTTGTCCTCAAATGATATTTACTTCCTCTTACAATGCTTTTAAAGGATTAAAATGAGAAATAGTTTGTAGGATTTATCAAGCCTCAAAGAAGAAAACCAAAAACAAAATAATTCTTCAAATGAACAAGTGAAAACTGTGATTTTGAATATGTAAAGAATCAATAATTTCTTCCAAGTTTGGATGAATAGTAGAATGTTTTTCATGGTTTTTAGGGACGAATGCTATCATGTATTCATACACGAAATGGTTCCAACTCAATAAGAAGATGTGCAATGATTAATTAAGAAAACTATCAAAAAATTCCAAAAAATCCAGCAACGACTGAATTTTATAGCTACACGACCGCATGGCTATAGCCTTGGCCCCCTCCTTTGGCATAGGAGGGTCACATGCTGTTGCAAGCCTCCAAGGCCTATGCGATCGCATAAGCCATTTTCATGGCATGATTTTTTTTCTTTCAATTCATTCACACTCGATTTTGAACAACAAAATTGCAATAGAAGATGCTGTTACTTCTCATTTTCTTCTTCTCAATTCTATCAAACGACTTCTTCCTTCTTGTTCATCCTCAGTAGCTTATTTGGCATAAATATCCTGCATGTATATGTGCATATCAATGATAGTCTTTCACATAACTTGAGGCAAGTCAAATAATTGAAGATCCTTTCTTAATTTTTTTTAAAGCTAGTTGAATACTCAGTAAAATCATCTCAAATTCATTGATTTTCAGTTGAATTGATTATTTTACTGGATTTTTATCGATTTCGTATCTATGGTTAAAATGATATAATCGAACTGATTGACGGATTGATTCACAGGTTTTCGCTCGAATTGGTTGGGTCGATTCGATTTTCAAAACATTGATAGTGACACATTTGCAAGAAAATCTCCACACCTTAAACTATTTTTTTGGTAATGCAGTATGGTAAAGTATTTGTATGGACAATACTATTTGCAGTCGCTCACTGTTGTAGTCGTCTATGTGGCTTACATATGGCAGTTAGTGATTTGATACATTAATTTGATATTTTTTTATTACCTTATAAAACGAATCACTAATCATCACATATGGCGACTACGATAGTGAGCGACTACAAATAACATTATTCGTATTAGTACTAATAATAAAGCAATCACTTCAATAAATTGAAGACGAACATACAATTTTTCCTAAACTTAAATTTGGACGGAAAGTAGTGGGTCTATCATCTATGTTAAACAAAGTTAATGGTCTATTTGACAAAGCTTATAATAAAAATTTTAACGAATTTTAATAAAAATTGATAAAATAAATATTAAAAAAAATAAAATTGTGATTGAAATTAATTATTAGCTTTAACATCAACTTTTTGACCACTTTTTAAGTTTTTTTCATTTTCAATCAAGCGCTGAAAGAGTAGATCCTACTCAAAATTTGACCAATTGAGAAGCCCATTTCCTATATTTTCTTTTCTTTTAATTGTGGAAAGTAAATTCTTTCTTCTTTCCCAAATTTTGCCAACAATACACCAAACGTAACCGCAGGCACAGCTGGGCCAAATCCTACTCCCATCCCTGTTACCAAAAATTTCACCAAACACTGTTTCGGTGTTAGATCTAAGAGACCCCACACACCTTCGATTCTACGCCACCGTCCAATCGCAGTTTTGATGTATGAAATTCTTCTCTCCATTTTATGAATTTCCGCTGATTTTAATAGTTGTGATTGTATTTATCTGTTCTTCCTTTTGTATGAAACTTTAGGGCGATCTGCTTGATTCAACGGTGATTGAGAGCTATTGAACTGTTGAATTGTAAATTGGATTGGATGGACAAAAATAAGAACCGCACCGATCTGCTTGCTGCTGGACGTAAAAGGGTATATTTTTCTCTCCTTTTTCAAAAAAAATAAAAATAAAAAATCATTTCTAGTGGGTATAGGAATTTCTTAGAAATTGTTAACATTATTGAGAAATGGATGGTAATAGTTAAATTTATTTTAAAATGTTAGACCTCTATTGTGCTGGTGTATATTAATCTTTTTCTTTGACTCCTAGAAATGAAAATTAATGTGCACTTCTGGAAATAAAGATGAGTCTGTGTATTTCAATGTGGGAATAGGAGCAGTCTTTCATCGTATCATAAACTTTATATGTTCTTTCATTAATCTTAGGAACTGGCTTCATTCCGTATTTCCAAACTAATGTTTCCATAACCACTGATCAACATTTAACTAGAAATGTGTTGCTGTGTAGTCAGTCATCAGGGAAATTTGAGCGCACGTGTACTATGTGGTTGCATTAAGTTTTTGCTTCAAGTTGTTATCTTATCTTTCAATTATGCTGTCAAAAATGTGGTTTTTTTAAGTATTTAGGTTTGATTAGCGAGAAGGAATTGAAGAGGATGTAATGCAGAGATTAAAGCAAGCTGGATGAAATTGAGAAATGCTATAAGAATTTTGTGTGACATGAAGATCTCAATAAGGTTAAAAAGCAAATTCTATTGAACAAATATTAGACTTGCATACTGAAGGTTGGACTGTTAAAGAATAAAATGCCCATAGGATAACTGAAATTAGAATGCCGTGGTAAATGTGTGGTCATACTAGAATGAGTAAGATTAAAAATGAGAATATATGCCTACAAGTAGAAATGGTACTGATTGAGATAAATTAAGGGGAAGACGACTTCGATAGTTGAGGCATGTCTTGTGTAAACCTAACAAAGCTTCAACTCTTAAGTGTCGTGCGATCTCAGTAGAACATATTATGAGAGGGAGGGATAGATCAAATTAACATGGCATGTTGTTGTTGCTAAGGTTCTAGTTGTTTTGGATTTTCCAAGAGGTAGCAATGAATATAAACGACTGGTTAGAGAGTATGCATTTAGCTGACCCAAATTTACTAGGAATAAGGCTTTGATTATTTGTTGCTGTTGTAATTTCCATATCCAAAAGAATATTGGCAGCTTTTTCAAAAAAATTGTCAATAATTATGATATGCATTGTTTAGACACACTTTTTGGATGTTAAGAATCCTAATTTGGTGTTCGATAGCAGCTGTTTTTTATGTAATTAATACATGTAATTACACAATAGTTTTCCAATCTACGGCTGTTATTATCATCAGGAAACAGTTCGATTCTTTTTATTCAATTTTGACCTGTCGGTTTATCTGTGATCAGCTTCAACAGTTCAGGCAGAAGAAGGATAATAAAGGGAATACTAGCAAATCATCAGGCAAATCCTCTAATTCTGGCCATGATGCGAGTACAAATGCTCCCAGTGAACCGGTGCCAAAACCAAACAAAGTTGCAGTTAGAGAAAGATCTGGGCATGATGCTGAATATCATATTCCTTTGTCAGAGTCCACTGATGATCTGTCAGCGAAGACTGGTATATTTGGAACCACAGAGTTGGTTGCAGGGACTGTCAAGTTCCCATTAGAGGATTCTGGAGTCGCTGAGACCAAGTGGGATAATAGTTCTGGTGATGGACATGATGATGTTGATTTGTCAATCGCACATGGAGGTAGATATTCTTCTATACATCCTGAGGACGTGGATCATAATATGTCAGGAACTTTAGATCTAGTTGTTCCCAAAGAGGAATCTACAGAATCCAGTATATCTTTGCCCATTGGTTTTTCATCCCACCCAGAGAAGAAGCATGGGGAAGAGCAGGTAACAGATGTAGGTTTGTGCCTTCACTTTTGATGGTCTTCTTTCCCCATATAATTTTATATGTTTTTAACACTCTGGTACCGACTTATACTTAATTTCTTCTGGTTGTGGTTAGGGGCTGTGCAGGAAGTTGGCACTTCTGGTGAGATTCAAGTTAATGCTGGCAGCGTGATGCAGCTTGAAGGAGAATCTAGACTTTCTTCAAATGAGTTTGACGACGGTGCAGGTGGCCATATGGTGCCTGTTTCAGGGAGTGTCGAAGTGGCCGAAGTTACCCAGCTGGACACACAACGAGAGCCTGATGATTCTTCGTCATCTGTTGTTGCTATCAATGATGCTGATGACGCTCAAGGGAGGCATGTCACACAACCTTTACCTGATTCAGAAGTAATATCAGCTACAAGTTCTGAGGTGATTGGTCTGCGGAGAGAAGATTTATTATCTGATTCGTCGTTCAGAGAGAAGACAGAAATGGTTTCTGTGTCAGGTGACTATGCTGAAGGCACTCAAGTAAATTTTGGTGATAGTAATGCAGAAAGATCTTTTGAGTTCAATACTAATGTTGCTGAGAAGTCCATAGGACAGAAGAAGGTGAATTTGCCTTCTGGATCTGATGGAAGTTTAATCAGCCTCTCCCAGTTATCAGATATATTACAAAGCCTTGATGAAGATGAATTTAGGTTCTTGTTCATGTCAAGAGAATTATCTTCTGAAACATTAAGAAGTACAGACAACGTGAAGGTGCATGAGCATTTTTTTAATGATGCTTTTGAGCAGATCAAAGAACATTTATATCTGACAAGTTTTGCAAGGGATGCATTTCGCTTACAGATCTCTGAACATCAACAATTTGCTGATGAGATATCGATGGCCAGTACATCACTCAATGAAGTTCAAGGGAAAAATGAAGTGCTTGCCAAAGAACTTGCACAGTGTAGGTCTGAAGTTAAGGAACTTGTTTCTGGGAGGGAAGAGCTCCAAAAGCAGCTTCACTTTTCAATATTCGAGGTTGAAGAACTTTCTGCCAAAGTCAATGAGTTGCAGAATAAACTTGAAACAAACCAAGGAGACTTGTCAATCCTGAATTCAGAGTTGCTTGATTCCAGGAATTTGGTGGAAACTTTGCAGATTAAAAATGAAAACTTAAATCAGAGTTCTAATCTGATGACCAAGGAGAAAAATAAACTTCAAGAGGAGAATGAGCACACTGTGCTTGAGAATGAGAAAATGGCTAGAGAGTTAGCTCAGTGCCAGGCTTCTTTGGAGTTGCTGCGATCAGAAATTATAGACTTGACTGAAAATCTGGCTTCACTTAGAGAAGAGAGGAGGAAGCTTGAGGATGACAAGGAATTTGTTGTTCATGAGAATGAAAAATTGCTTGCTGACTTGTCCAATTATAAGAGGATGGTTGAAGCTCTTCAGGTGGAAAACAAGAATTTGAATGATGTCCTTCTATCAGAACTGGAAAAGAGAAAGGTGCTCGAAGATGAAAGAGATTTTATGCTGCAGGAGAATGAGAAACTATCAAAAGAGTTGATGGACAGCAAAGATTTGGTGGCTGCTCTTCAGGCAGACATCTCCCACCTAAATGGGGTTCTCACTTCCGTAACAGAGGAGAGAAACAAGCTTGAAGAAAAGAAGGAAACAAAATTCAGTGATAATGAGAACCAACTGCACGAGTCAGCAGAACTCGAAACATCATTATCAAGTCCACTGTCCCCACTTAAAGTGAGTAGGGATGGTGAAATTCTGATATCAGAGAAGGCTGCATCTGAATGCCATGCAGATAGACCATCTCAGAATGGACTGAAAATGGACACATATGATGATTCTTTCGGGTTTGTCGTACTGAAAAGACACCTGGAGGATGCTGGGAATGTGATGCAAAAACTTGAGAAGGCAATTGAAGAAATGCATGTTCACTCAACCTCCTTGAGTGGGTCGAGTGGTAAAGTAGTTGGATCTGGAGTATCAAAACTTATTCAAGCCTTTGAGTCAAATAGTCACACTGACGATGATGATTCAGAGGACCCCCCTTCTTCTGAAGACCAAACAACAGGAGATCTATACACTATAGCTGAACGAGTAGCTCAAAATCTGAGAGCACTGCTCAAGGAGTTAATTCTGGATGCCGAGAATGCCAGTGAATTCTGTAGGGGGATGAAGGAGACTAAATTGCTTGCTGCTGGGGCTGGTGCTGAGCTGAGGAGTGACTATGATTCTCTGAGGGAGCACGGTGATCATCTAGAAGAAGCAAACTTAGAGCTTATGGTTCTATATGAAGCTACAAGGGAGCTTGTATGTCACGCTGTTGCAAGAGAGGATGAGCTTGTTATTTTATGTGATGCCTTACAGAAACAAGAGCATGCTCTGAAATCAGATAATAATGAGCTTCGAGAAAAGCTGGTTGACTTTCTGCCCAAAATTAGTGAATTAGAGAGACAATTTGATGAAACATGTCAAAATTCAAATGAAATGGTCACTTCTATCTCCAATCAAATTATAACACTCCAGAAAGAAGTAGTTGAAAGGGAATCAGTACTGGAAGAAGAATGGAGTTCTAATGTTGCTCAGATTCTTCAGAAAGTTGGTGAGTTGGATGCTAGCATTGATCCACTTCGTTCCTCCACCTCATTCGCATTCATAGATAACAACCTGGATGTTGTTAGCCGTGTTGCCATTTGTGTGGATTTTGCCACCCAACTGATTGTAGGTCTGCAAGATCAACTTGAAGCTTTGCACAAAGATCATCAAGCACTGTGGGATGCCTACAACGATAAGCATGAGAAATGTAATACTCTGCTACGCAAGAATGAAATGACTACCAATACATTGAATAGACTTTATGATGACCTCTGCAAACTTGTCGGTGAAGCATCAGGATACAAGGATGAAACTGAAACTGTTTGGTCAAGATGTGACTCGCAAGATCTTTCACATCCTGGTGTTTTTGACACCCTCTTGGAGCAACTGAACACGTTTCTTGGTGAGAGAATGAAGCTTCAGTCTGCACATAATGAACTCAATGCAGAGTTGACGAACAGAGCTAGAGACATTGACAAACTGGAGAAAAGTTGTCTTCAGTCTGATGCTATTTTGAAGTTAGTTGAAGATATTGAACAATCAGTCAGGCCGGAGGGGATTGAAATTTCCTCAGATGAACCTGCCTCACGTCTAGAGTCTCTCATCCGTTTACTAATTACAAGATATAAAGAGGCTGCTGGGAGTTTAAGCATGTCAAGAGAGGAGACTTCTTCTTGGAAAATGCAATTAAGTGATTTGCAGGCACAAATTGAACACTTGAATTTCATTCTTGTGCAACATGAAAATGAAAATATTGTTTTCAAGCAAAGTTTGAGAAGTGCTGAAGAGGATGTAGTTACCCTTACTTTCAAACTACAAGAGAAAGCTGCTGAACTTGAACAGTCAGATCAGCGGGTGTCATCCATTAGAGAGAAACTAAGTATTGCTGTTACAAAGGGGAAGGGTCTGATTTCACAGCGTGACGGTCTTAAGCAATCCCTAGCTGAGACATCCAAAGAGCTGGAGAAACGTTCTCAGGAGCTGCTAGTGAAAGACACCAGGCTTCATGAACTTGAAACAAAACTAAAGGCCTATTCGGAGGCTGGTGAACGCATGGAAGCTCTGGAATCTGAGCTCTCGTACATTCGCAACTCTGCTACTGTATTAAGAGAATCGTTTCTTCTTAAAGATTCTGTTCTTCAGAGGATAGAAGAGATTCTTGAAGATCTAGAGCTGCCTGAGGACTTCCATTGCCGAGATATCATTGAAAAGATTGATTGGTTAGCAAAATCTGTTACAGGGAACTCTTTGCCTCTTCCTGGTCGGGAACCGAGAAGCTCAGTGGGAGGAGGATCATACTTTGATGCTGAATTTGGTGATGTGGATGGCTTGAAGGATAACACAAAGCCCAATCCAAATTCCAGTGATGACGTAAGAAGAAGATTTGAGGAATTGCAGAGCAAATTTTATGGGTTGGCCGAGCAAAATGAGATGCTTGAACAATCATTGATGGAGAGGAACAATCTTGTGCAGCAGTGGGAAGAAATTTTGGACAGGGTAGATATGCCTTCTCAGTTGCGGTCCATGGAACCTGATGATAAGATTCAGTGGTTGGAAAGTGCATTATCAGAGGCTCGGAACCAGCGTTATTCCCTCCAGCAGAAGATTGAAAACCTTGAAACATCTTGTGAGTCCCTAACTGCAGACCTAGTGGATACACAAAGAAGAATGTTCGAGCTAGATTCAGCTCTTCAGCAGGCTAGCAGAGAGAAAGAAATTCTTACAACGAATCTGGAGATTCTTGCTCATGATTATGACGAAATCTCAGAGAAAGCTGCTGGTTTTGAAGTAAACAACAGAAACCTTAATAATGAATTAAGTTTGTTGCAAGAGAAACTGGAACAGAAGCTCAGGTTTGAAGAAGATGTTCGTCTTGTTGAGGCTGCTATAAGCAGACTGCAGGGTTTGGTTAAGGACGTTCTTCAGGATTCTGGTATAGGTGATGTGGTATTTGGTCAGGATGGTATCAAATGTTTTGAAGCACTGGTGATGAAGGTTATATCAGCTTTTCAGCAGGCTAGCAGAGACAAAGAAATTCTTTCGAAGGACTTGGAGATTC
This sequence comes from Olea europaea var. sylvestris, assembly GCF_002742605.1. Classification (NCBI taxonomy): domain Eukaryota; kingdom Viridiplantae; phylum Streptophyta; class Magnoliopsida; order Lamiales; family Oleaceae; genus Olea; species Olea europaea. The sequence continues at coordinate 1,792,176 of NC_036243.1, read as the reverse complement.
TTACTCATGATTATGATGAAATCTCAAAGAAAGCTGCTGGTTTTGAAATAAACAATGGAAACCTTAATAATGAACTAAGTTTATTGCAAGAGAAACTGGAACAGAAGCAAGGGCTTGAAGATGATATTCGTCTCGTTGAGGCTACTATAAGAAGACTGCAGGATTTTGTTAAGGATGTTCTTCAGGATTCTGGTACAGAAGATGTGGTATTTTGTCAGGATGGTACTGAGTATTTCGAAGCACTGGTGATGAAGCTTGTAGAAGGATATAAAACACTTATGTCAGGGAAACATAGTAATGGTGACTCGGCTGACGCACACATTAGTGAAAAAGTTGAGCTCACTCACATTCCAAGAAATGCTGATGAGCAGGATGTAGTGGTTATGGGCAAAAAACTGGAGGATTGTATGGGTGAATTGATATTTTTGAAGCAACAGAAAGATGAATGCGTGCAGAATAATCAATCTTTAGTCCATGATCTTGAAGCACTAGAAATTAAAAAGAATGAACTGCAAGAGCTGCTTAATCAGGAGGAACAGAAGTCAGCTTCTTTCAGAGAGAAGCTAAATGTTGCTGTTCGAAAAGGAAAGTCCTTGGTTCAACAGCGGGATGGCATGAAGCAAGTGATTGAAGAGCTAACAGCTGAGGTGGAGCGCCTGAAATCCGAGATCAAGCTTAACAAAAATGTTGTTCTTGAGTATGACCAAAGGATCAAGGACTTGTCTGTGAACCAAGAAAGGGTGCAAGATTTAGAATCTGAGAATATGTTCCTTAAAGACCGTGTATGCTATTTGCAAGAGAAAGAGAGTAGCTTGAGCATGATTTTAGACACTTTGGGCAATATTGATGTTGATCTTGCACGCAATATTGGCAATCCAGTTGAGAAGCTGAAAGAAATTGGGAAACACTGCCATGGTCTGCAGACAGCTCTGGGTTCTACTGAACAAGAATCAAGGAAATCAAAAAGAGCAGCCGAGCTACTGCTGGCAGAGTTGAATGAAGTTCAAGAAAGAAATGATGTCCTTCAAGAGGAGCTAGAAAAAGCTTCCGGTGAGCTCTCAGAACTTTCCAAGGAAAAGGATTTAGCTGAAGCAGCCAAACATGAAGCTCTAGTACACATTGAAAAGCTGTCTGATATCCATGCTGAGGAAAAGGACAGACAGCTAGCTGAAGTCACGGTGATAAAATCTGTCATGGATCAATTGAGGGAGGAGCTTTTTACCATTGACAATGTATTGGGGGATGTTCTCTCCAAGGACTTGGAAGTTTTGCAGAATACAGAAGCCAGTATGAAATCGTTTCTGGAACTAGGTGATGAGCCTGACTTGAGTGATCTATTTAGTTCCCATGGTAGCATCATTTCAGTAAAACCAGAAAAGAAGGTAAATTATTTCTTGATGTTAAGTTTTATGTATATTGACATCCTTGGCTTTGCTTGACTCATTCTTCAGATTCATTCGTCTTCCATCATTCTTTTTCTTGTTCTATACATTCTTCTAATCTCTTTTATCTTTTTGCCGACAATAAAAATACTGATGAAGATGGTTAGGGAACGAGCTTCTTTTAAATAGTGGAGAGGAGGGATAGGAAAGGGCAATGGTGAAACAGAGAAACAGAGGAGTCAGATATCCTGCTAGTTTTTATGGCCATCTATTCAGGAGAGTCTCACTCTGTAACATACTGGAGCCTTACCTTTTACTTTTGTTGCTTGTCATCCACAGGTTTTAATGCCAGAAATTGGTGCTCTCAAGGAGCGATTGTCCAATCATCAACATTTGCTACACAAAGAAGCGTGTCGTTTATCTGAAGTAGCAAAGACTGTTCGTACAGAAATTTCTTCTCAGAAACAGTCTCTTGAAGCAATGAAGAGAAGTGTTGAACAGTTAGAATCCATTGAGAAAGAGAGGGGTTCTGAATTATTTACTATGCGTAGAAACGTTTCCTTGATTTATGAAGCCTTTAACATTGTGATTTTTGAAATCGAAAATAGGAAGACCCATATGGTTGGAAATGATTTGTCCCTTGGAGCTCTGGAAACAAAGTTAAAGTCTCTAGCGTCTGTTGGAGGAGGTGATCTTACCAGTGATGCCCACACTTTTCATGAGGAAGGCATCAGGACCATCCGAGACAAATTATTATTGGTTATGAAGGATTTCATAAGCATGCAAACTGATATTCTGGAAGTTAGACAGAAGGAGATGAAGGAAACAATATTCAATTTACAGAAAGAACTTCAGGGGAAGGACATCGAGAAAGACAGAATTTGTATGGAGCTTGTTAATCAAATAAAGGTAGCTGAAGCTAAGGCAAGGAATCATTTAGAAGACCTACAGTCTGTGAGGGCTCAGCTACATGATTTACAAAAACAGGTGGATGTGAAGGAAGTGGAGCACAAGGAATTGGAACAGAGAATGAAAGAATCAAAAGATCTGGAAGCCACGTCTGAGGCCTTGCAGCAGAAAGTTAAATCTCTATCGGAGGTGCTAGCTGCGAAAGAACAAGGTCAGCTGAGTGCCTTCTTTTAGCGGCATCTCTATTTAAGTAATAACGTAGTGTCTATTTAGATTTCATCATAATAATTTAGTTACATAATGATATGCTCTTTCAGAAAATGAGGCAATGATGCAAGCACTTGATGAGGAGGAGGCTCAAATGGAGAACCTGACAAACAGGATTGGCGAGCTGGAAAGAGAATTGCAACAGAAGAACAAACAATTAGAAAACCTTGAAGTTTCTCGTGGGAAGGCTTTGAAGAAGCTTTCGGTCACAGTGAGCAAGTTTGATGAACTTCATTATTTGTCTGAAAGTCTCCTTTCTGAAGTTGAGAAGCTTCAGTCACAATTGCAAGAGCGGGATAGAGAGATATCTTTCCTTAGGCAAGAGGTTACAAGGTGCACTAATGATGCACTATCTGCAACCCAAATGAGCAAGAGAAGGAGCTCTGATGAAATTCATGATTTCCTGACATGGTTAGATACACTGATTACTCCGGTGCAGGTGAATGATCTAGGTTCTGATAGTATGAAAGTTGATCAGGTTAACGAATATAAAGAGAGACTACAGAACCAGATAGTGGCTTTTGTGACCGAATTGGAGAATCTTCGTGCGGTGACCCAGAACAGTGATATGCTGTTGCAAGAAGCAAGGGGTAAGGTGGAAGAGTTGACACGAAAAGAACATCATCTTAAGAATTCATTGCATGAAAAGGAGTCTCAATTAACTATGCTTCAAGGTGCCGGAGAGTCTGGACAAGTATCAAGTGCTATGTCGGATATCATGGAAGTTGAACAAGTGGTATGGTATTTAAGTATTTTAGTATTTTATTCGTCAAATTTGCCCAAGTGCCTAGATATAGGTGTGTTTTGCTGGTTTTAAAGTTGGTAGCATTAAGAGTTTCCGATTGTATGTAGCCTTTTGTTATTTTCTTGTTATTTCTTTTCTTTATTTCTCATTGTTTTTACTGGGAATATTATATTTTGGTACTAATCGCTTCTGATCTACTGGTATAGACAAACAAATGGACAGCTCCTGCTACCATTGCATCATCGCAAGTTCGTAGTTTGCGGAAAACTAATAGTGATCACGTTGCCATGGCTATAGACATTGATCCAAGTAGTGACAGGTTGGATGAGGATGATGACGATAAAGGTAATAATGTGCTGTTAAGCTATAGTAATTGAAAAGCATTGTATCGCCTCTGTAAATCCAACTACTTGCAGCTGTTAAGACTCATTTTTCTTTCATTCCTCTGGTTTTTTATTCAATTTCAGCTCATGGGTTCAAGTCGCTCACTACATCAAGACTTGTTCCCCAATTTACGAGACCAGTAACCAATATGGTTGATGGTTTGTGGTATGGTCCAATCTACTTCTATAAAATATATTTGATGTTCATGGTATTCTCATTTATTACTTTTGTATGAATTCTGTCCAGGATGTCATGTGATCGGGCACTAATGCGACAACCTGCTTTGCGACTTGGTGTCATAATCTATTGGGCTTTGTTGCATGCTCTTCTTGCAACTTATGTTGTTTGAGAATCTGACCGAGTGGTCACCTTTTGGGGAAAAAATAGAACGTTAGTAACTGGTCAGCCCCCTCCCTCCCTCCATAGATATATGCCCACTAACGGTTGAGAATTCGTTCACTGTGCAGGTCCTGATGCAAGCTAGGAATGGAGTTGCAGCCATTATTGTGCCGGAGATAGGTCTATAAGTTTGTATTACATAATCATCGAGTTCATTATTCTAGGTTGTTCAATTCATTGTTTGCCAACCTGGAAACTGTGATTTTTCTCTTTTATTATGCAATCACAGATTTCTTGGTTGTCGTCAATAAGGAAAAATGCATTATACAGGATATAGATTGAGAAATGGTTTAACAAATCAAGTTTGTAGGTCTATTGCAGTCTATAGAAGATTAAATATTGGAGGTTGCTTTGCTAAAGTATAGTACCAGTGTACCACAGTTGTTTTATCCTCGATGTTAGTTTTAGATACAAATGTTACCAATATTCGGAGGAGTTTGTCAATGCAAGACTATTAGAACAGAATGTCATCAGGACTGGTTTCTCCACCAACTGAAATTTGATGCTTATGTTCTGAAACCTGGAAATTGTACATGTCTTTTAAAATCGTCTTGCTTCGTTCTTATTCGATTTAGATTTATCATAATTATTCATTATTGGTTGTGCAACATGTATATAATGGTTTATATACACATGATGTTGTGAGATATGATTTGGCTAGAATTTCTTCAATCAAATTTGAAAAAAAGGAAAGGGGGGGTTGACTTTTCAACCATCTTTTTGACATCTTATTTGTATGTAAATCAGCATTTGTTTGACACACTTTATTCTGCCAAATTTGTTTTTTACTAGTGTAATTGGCCCACGTTTGCAGTATGATGTATTCATGTGGAGAAGAATGAGTTGTTTATTAATTTTATGGTATGTACTGGTTGCCAATTGAAATTGGGAAGAAGGATTGAAGGACAAATAAGTAAATTTCATGACAAATTGAGGGCAAGCATGGTAACTAGTGGTAAATGGGTGGATTCTTCAAATTTGTATCAAGTAAGTCAGTTGCTTTTTTTGTTGGCCATTAATGCTTTTACCATTACAAAAATTAAATCGGGGGAAGAAAGGACGTCAAATAGAGAATCGTGCTAAGTATAGAAAAAATTGATAGAAAATTTTGACAGACAACTTATGGCAAGAATTGATTGAAAGATGGAAAGAGGATAAAGAAATAAATTCAATTATTTGTGACCGCGTTAGCGTAGGTAGAAATTCTGTTAAGAATTACGTGTAGTCATGGCTTTTTCCTCAAATATGTACTCATGGCTTTTACCTCGAATGGATGCTCATTATGTAACTTTTTATGTACAATCCATTATATCCTTCCCATGGAATCTTTCATGTCTTTTCATAATTTCTTACAAAATGCATTGCCTGGATTACTTACTATTCATTTTCTTTTGGCACACATTTCGTTATAAATTTCCTAATTTACAGTGCAAAATAAAAGTCAAGTTTTTAAGAACAATTTATCAAGTTTTTAGTAAAAGTTTAAAAGGGCTGTTTAGGTTTTGAAAATAGGAAAGGGTATTATGTAGCACCCTTCAAACCTTAATGTATTTGCTCCATAGTAATAGGTTTATGAATTAACATTGTTCAAGAAAGGGACATGCTACAGAGGAGTGGACTGGAGGAGGGAAAAAACATTGACTTGAAAAAAATCGGCCAATGAGAATCAACTTGGATCTTCAAAATCCTTAACATTTCCTACAGGATTCCCCTCGAATCTTTCTATGCAGGTATTTGAGGTCCAGATCTTTTGCCTTACCAACAGTAACAAAATCAGCCAGTATCCTTTCAACTACTGGTGCCATCTTAAATCCAGTCCTGAAACCTCCACCTCTATCACCACCATCTTCATCACCATCCTCCCCGAAGTCCCCACCAACAATGTCAGTCACAAAATCC
>NC_036243.1:1776386-1786178 GCF_002742605.1 Olea europaea var. sylvestris | reverse complement strand
AAAACCCCCATTGGGGGGGGGGGGGGTCATCGAATGCATACAAGACCGGGTCATCATGGGCCCATTGAAGTCGATGAGATTTCCAAATCTTCCTCCTGTCCATTGCCTCAAGAGAGAATCCACCACTAAAGGCGGCGCAGCCCATGTCCACTCATTATGCACCGATATTTTGATCAATCCTGGAAACTCCAATTATGGGTTTACATATATATAGCCTGTTTGTGGTTGTATGTCTGCACAAGTGTGTGTTTAAAAAAAAATAAAAATAAAAATAAATAATAATAATAATAATAAGTATTTGTAGGATAAAAAAGTAGTAAAAGTAGAATTGAAATTTCAGAATATACTATGATTTATGTTGTAATTATCCCAAAAACATTTTAGTGTGCCTAAAGGGATGCAAAAAGCATCTTCTTGTTGATAGTTTTATGGTTTTTAACCAAGGTAATTAAAATCACTTTTCAGATAGTTGGATTCTATGATCTGAAAATGATAAAACAATTGGATCATCTATAGGATTGCAAATCTTGAATTTGACTTGTAGCTATTTGGAATGTGAGAGGTTAGTTATTTATTCTTGACATTAACTCTTTTTTAATTTACATTAATCTTTTCAAACTATAGATCACTCAAAGAAAATGAATCCCTTGCATCAAAATAAGACTGGTATTTGCCTTTGCCATGTACAAATTAAAGAGAGAGAAAGTTAAAGCAATGATACTTATGAAGAATTTGGTTTGGATGACTTCAAAAACAATAATAAAAACCTTTATAATTGACATGTTTGAACTTCGACATCATGTTTAAGCTCTGTTTGAGTTTCATTTTTTGAAAAAATAATTTTTACATGACTCAATAGTAGAAAAAAGTTTTAGATTTTTATACAAAATTATTTTATTGAAAGATTATATAGTTGACACGAATTTTAATAAAAACATATATATATTTTTAGAGAGCGAGGCTCAAAGAGGACTTAATTTTATTGTTGATATTTGAAGTATTAATATTTACTCGGTTCTCGGTTCAAATCAAAGATATGATTCATGTGACCTTTGCTATCCAATTCAAAATTACAAGAATAACAGTCTTGATTTAACATCTCTGATGTCTAATTACCTTTAGTCCTATATGACACATTTTCATTAGTCATGTAAATTTGCTAAGGTTGAGGAATCGATTAATAGCTAATGCTAGGTTTAAAATTTTTAAATATTTTATGTTCAAATTGCAGCTCAAATGTTGACTACGAAATCAAATTGTTGGTGGTTCACGTGACCTCAAATTAACGGTTTCAAAATCACAATCCGGATCGATTTGACGGTTTTTGTGGATTTTGCTTATATCCCTAGCTTCTATACAATTAATTTCATGTAATTGCAGAAAATGGAAAAAAAAATTATATGCTAATAGTCACAGACTTCTTGTTGTTTTTAAAAATTGAATAATATCATACAGAGAAAATTATAAGCCATGCAATCTAACATAACGTAGTTCCAAGCAATGTTGTTAATGTGATTTTATTATCTTGCTAGAATTTCCCTTCCATATGGGAAAACTAAAAGAAACCATGTATTTTAAGTTTTCATTACATTAATCAGGTATTAGTAATTATTTTTCAAAAATCAGGTGGTAATTACTTTTATTAGGTTTAAATATATTATAATATTGATAATATTAGTTTATCAACACAATCCATATTAATCTTTTAGAATGTGGAAAGAGGAAACATATCCCCAGTTGTCTCTCACTTCAAGTTTGATAATGGTGTTCCCATATTTGGTATATTACCATTACAATTGTAATCACATCAAATCTTCCCATAATCCTTGAAATCATGCGTTGGATCTAATCAATGAAATCAAATTCATACTCTAATTTTTCATTTTTCTATCCATATCTATTGTGTTTTCGAGAGTTTTTATCACCGAATTTCATCTAATTAGGGTGCGTTTGGTTGTAAGTATAGAATTTGTATGGAAAGAAGTAAAATTTATTTGCATGAAAATTGTCAATTAAATGTGTTTGATTGATTTAATTTTCAACCTAAAAAATATTATACTTGTTCATTTTTTATTGGTGGTTAGAGGAGAGAGAATGGATAGATGAAAGAGACAAAGAGAGTGAATTCTCTGGAAAATAAAATTATACTCCTGTTAAATATAATATTTTTCTTGATTTTAAGGAAAATATGTTGACGTGACCAAAAGTAGGAAAATGTTTTTCATGAAAAAAAGTCAACTAGACAATACAAAAGTAGGGATTTGGGTGAAAAACACATTTTTCATGGAAAATATTGACAATTAAATGCACTCTTACTGATTTTTCAACTTGGAAAATGGGTATTATGCGATCATCACCACTCAAGCTTACTGCATCGCGTCAGGCAAATAACAAGTCCAAAGTCATTGCTATCTCCTAAGTGACAATTGAAAGGAGCTTTGCAAGGTTTACTTAACATCTATAAATTCTTATCTAATTTCTTGATGTGGTTTATTGTTAGTTTTTGTGAAATAATTCTTGTGTAAATATGCTTGAACCTGAACTTGATTAGGTTGATATGTGGAGGATTACATGCATTTCATTTCACATGAAATTTGTTAACACTTTGAGAAGACGTGCTGTCATCAAATTTTGTATTTGTTCGTAACTTGAGGTTTGGTTTTGTGACCATAGATTTCAATCAAAATACATGCCGTTCACATTTATATGAAACTATAACTTTACATGCCAAAATACAAGTAGCCTACATATGCTACAATTTAAGATTTAGCCCTTGGTTGAGCTCCATTACCTTAATCATAATGCATTCTTCAACAGTGATTTGATCACATTTCAACCACATATTTTTTATTAAAATAATATTACATGCAAATTTAAAACTTTTCTTTATTTTTTCACACATTTCTATCAATACACTATTCAAAAATACATTTTTTTTTTTTGCAAGAATGAGGCTCAAATAAGGGCTTATTGTGTAGCACGTCATATTTAACCAATTTTACGCCACTGTCACATGTTTCTATTTGTGATCAAGGTCACAATCACATATCTAACATTCTAATTTATGCAAAATTTGAGATAATTGATCGAGGAACATTGTTGGTTCCCCAAAAATATTGCCACAATCTCCAAATGTGATCAATACTTTGTTAAGAAATTCAACAATGAACACGAAATACTAACCAACACGTATTTATCATATTACATGAACCGCAGTGAGATTGTTGTCGAGCCATAGTTGATACATTATATGTTGCTACGGGAGGTCAAACAACCCAACTTGGACGAGATTCTTGTCTAACCATAGTTGATAAATTATGTAAACAAATATTGGTTGCTACATACATGTGAATGAATAATTTTACATTTTTAATACTAAAAATAGTTGTTTTTTTTATGATTTTTATTACCATTTTGATTTTATTCGATCGATAATTTTAATATATGAAATCATTATACATGTACGAAATTATTCAAGCTTATATCAAATGAATTTATGTTACTTTCTATATGGGGGAAATGTTGATAATGTAATAGCAGTAACAGGCCACGATCCATAAAACAAGAGGCCACATTCAATGCATTATAGGCCATAGATAGTCATAGTTAACACATGTTTGGCCACAAATAGTTACGATTAACATAGATTTGCTCACAAATAACGTAGACATGGTTAAAAATCGTAACAGTTAACACAAATCTTGTCACAAACAGTTAATGGAAAGACATTTAATAGGTCACATTCACATAGACATTTTATAAAAAAAGAGACTCCTGTTAAAAATTTATGATCTAGTTACAAACAGACTCCTATTAAAAAATTATGAAATACAGACACCTATTAACAAAAGCGTGGACACAAACAATTACAATTAACACAGACCCGATCATACAATTGACATATATTTGGTCATAAATAGTAACAATTAACACAAATCTAATTACAAACAATCACTATTAACATATAAATCTGATCACAAACAACATAGAAAACACATCCAAAGGTAAAATTCATGCAAATTTTTTATGAAATACTCGTATTGACTTTTTATATCAGAAAATGAATTTACAATGAATGATCAATAATAAATCTTATTCGAGTGATATTTGAGTTCAAAAAATGTAATAGTACACTAAGTTTGAACAAATCGAAATAACTTAAAAGCATAAAGAATATCTTGATGTTATAAAAAAAAATGTTGAACTATGTAAATTGATTTCGCTATTTTTTTACCTTCGATTTTTAATCTTTATGGTTAAGTGACATCATGTTGTATGTCCCACGATTATGACCAAATTCATTGCACTTTCCACATTTCACAACTTGTGACCGCTCACAAGTTGACGTCTTTACTTTTGATTTCAAAACATTAATCCATATTAGATTTTTTCAACATAAATTTAGCAACACAGAGAAATCAATGCGTTTCATAAGAGAAGTACCTCTACGAATTTCGACGAACGAAAATTATTCCTATTGGTTGTCTGAATATCAAATCCACTACACGCTGTCGTAGTTGAAATCGGTGTTTGGTATATAGACAAGAAAGCCCATTTCATTTTCTATATTTTCTGATCGAAAAACTGCTTTTAATTAAAAAATGATTTATCTCGAATACTATTCGAACTATGATTGACCAAAATAAACTGCAAATGAGAGATGAAGTTGCTTAATTTGTGGCCAAATTCACAGTCCAACAGAATGAATTCTCATCAATAGAGATGAAGTGGTTGTTCTTTTCGTGTTTCAATTTTGTAGTTTTGAATTTTGAATTCATTTTGGATTTTGTATTTAGAGTGCCTGTTTTGAAATCGCTGAAAATGCATTCTTTTTGCCATTTTGGAACCATTCCTCGTGTTTTCTATTTTTTCGAGTTTTGTACTGAAAACGTCCAAAACGACAAAAATGTCGTTTTGTGTTTTATTCACAAATTTTTTTGCGTTTTCGAAAATTCGTTTTCAAAAACGGAGAAAGAGAACCCGTTTTCACTGTTTTGAAAAATCGAAAACAGAAAACATTTCGAAAACGACAAAGAGAACACGCTCGTAGTTTATCAATTTTTTGTGCTATCGGATGTGAGAGATTATTGGAGAAAAAAAGTAACTGATTGACTTTTTTTTGAAAGTGATAAGGTGAGAAAAATATCCATAATAATAACTCATAATTTAAGTCTCAAATTTTCTAATAAAAATTCATACATATATAATTTTTAGGAAAGATAAATATAAAATATGATTTTTTTTTCATTTTTTTTAAAGAAATGTACAAATTTGATATTTTTGAAATTTTATTAGTAATACATGATAGTTGCGAATTTTTCCCATTGGGTATTAGCTCTATGGACGATGGGAAGTTGCGGGGTTATGATCCTTTCGCTTGAGTTTCAAATAGAATGTTACAAAGTTGTAGTCTGAAAATTCTCATTTCGAGTTATGTTACTATCTACTGAATATTGTATCATCAATGTACATGTTGTTCGATGGAGACTTAATTAAGCGAAAATATATTCACAAGATTAATTTACGAACAACGTAAAGAACGAGAATTCCAACGACATTCATAACCATACGAAGATGAATATAAAGTAGTATGAAAATTTAGAAAGACATATTAAATGGGTAGTCAAACTTTCTAAATTTTTCCAGTGACACAAGATGACAGCAACAGTAGTTGTGGAATTGTGAAATATAATGTGTTCACGATATTTTTTCTTTATTTAACTTAATCATTTAAAGTATTTTCAGATTCATGTTGCTGCTACTGTTACTTATGGACTAAGTTGATGGCGGGAAAAATGGGTGAAGTGGGTGAGGACAATTTTACCCTTGTTTATGGAAAGAAAAATGTATTTTTGTATTTAATTAACGGAAAAACTGACGGAATATGGACGGAAGGACGTCCAGCGCAAAGAAAGGTTGAAATGGGGGCAAAAATGCCAAAAAATGAAAGGTATGGACGTTTTCCACAATAGACTTGAAAGGTAGGGACGTTTTGTGCCAATTACCCTTTAATTAACGGAAAAACTGACGGAATATGGACGGAAGGACGTCCAGCGCAAAGAAAGGTTGAAATGAGGGCAAAAATGTCAAAAAATGAAAGGTAGGGACTTTTTCCACAATATCCTTGAAAGGTAGGGACGTTTTGTGCCAATTACCCAAAATTTTTAATTGATAAATAACGAAATAGATACACGAAAATAACACATTACAATTGTGAAGGAAGTGGAGCACAAGGAATTGGAACAGAGAATGAAAGAATCAAAAGATCTGGAAGCCACGTCTGAGGCCTTGCAGCAGAAAGTTAAATCTCTATCGGAGGTGCTAGCTGCGAAAGAACAAGGTCAGCTGAGTGCCTTCTTTTAGCGGCATCTCTATTTAAGTAATAACGTAGTGTCTATTTAGATTTCATCATAATAATTTAGTTACATAATGATATGCTCTTTCAGAAAATGAGGCAATGATGCAAGCACTTGATGAGGAGGAGGCTCAAATGGAGAATCTGACAAACAGGATTGGCGAGCTGGAAAGAGAATTGCAACAGAAGAACAAACAATTAGAAAACCTTGAAGTTTCTCGTGGGAAGGCTTTGAAGAAGCTTTCGGTCACAGTGAGCAAGTTTGATGAACTTCATTATTTGTCTGAAAGTCTCCTTTCTGAAGTTGAGAAGCTTCAGTCACAATTGCAAGAGCGGGATAGAGAGATATCTTTCCTTAGGCAAGAGGTTACAAGGTGCACTAATGATGCACTATCTGCAACCCAAATGAGCAAGAGAAGGAGCTCTGATGAAATTCATGATTTCCTGACATGGTTAGATACACTGATTACTCCGGTGCAGGTGAATGATCTAGGTTCTGATAGTATGAAAGTTGATCAGGTTAACGAATATAAAGAGAGACTACAGAACCAGATAGTGGCTTTTGTAACTGAATTGGAGAATCTTCGTGCGGTGACCCAGAACAATGATATGCTGTTGCAAGAAGCAAGGGGTAAAGTGGAAGAGTTGACACGAAAAGAACATCATCTTAAGAATTCATTGCATGAAAAGGAGTCTCAATTAACTATGCTTCAAGGTGCCGGAGAGTCTGGACAAGTATCAAGTGCTACGTCGGATATCATGGAAGTTGAACAAGTGGTATGGTATTTAAGTATTTTATTCGTCAAATTTGCCCAAGTGCCTAGATATAGGTGTGAGTTTCTGATTGTATGTAGCCTTTTGTTATTTTCTTGTTATTTCTTTTCTTTATTTCTCATTGTTTTTACTGGGAATATTATATTTTGGTACTAATCGCTTCTGATCTGCTGGTATAGACAAACAAATGGACAGCTCCTGCTACCATTGCATCATCGCAAGTTCGTAGTTTGCGGAAAACTAATAGTGATCACGTTGCCATGGCTATAGATATTGATCCAAGTAGTGACAGGTTGGATGAGGATGACGACGATAAAGGTAATAACGTGCTGTCAAGCTATAGTAATTGAAAAGCATTGTATCGCCTCTGTAAATCCAGCTACTTGCAGCTATTAAGACTCATTTTTCTTTCATTTCTCTGGTTTTTTATTCAATTTCAGCTCATGGGTTCAAGTCGCTCACTACATCAAGACTTGTTCCCCAATTTACGAGACCAGTAACCAATATGGTTGATGGTTTGTGGTATGGTCCAATCTACTTCTATAAAATATATTTGATGTTCAGGGTATTCCCATTTATTACTTTTGTATGAATTCTGTCCAGGATGTCAAGTGATCGGGCACTAATGCGACAACCTGCTTTGCGACTTGGTGTCATAATCTATTGGGCTTTGTTGCATGCTCTTCTTGCAACTTATGTTGTTTGAGAATCTGACCGAGTGGTCCCCTTTTGGGGAAAAAATAGAACGTTAGTAACTGGTCAGCCCCCTCCCTCCCTCCATAGATATATGCCCACTAACGGTTGAGAATTCGTTCACTGTGCAGGTCCTGATGCAAGCTAGGAATGGAGTTGCAGCCATTATTGTGCCGGAGATAGGTCTATAAGTTTGTATTACATAATCATCGAGTTCATTATTCTAGGTTGTTCAATTCATTGTTTGCCAACCTGGAAACTGTGATTTTTCTCTTTTATTATGCAATCACAGATTTCTTGGTTGTCGTCAATAAGGAAAAATGCATTATACAGGATATAGATTGAGAAATGGTTTAACAAATCAAGTTTGTAGGTCTATTGCAGTCTATAGAAGATTAAATATTGGAGGTTGCTTTGCTAAAGTATAGTACCAGTGTACCACAGTTGTTTAGATACAAATGTTACCAATATTCGGAGGAGTTTGTCAATGCAAGACTATTAGAACAGAATGTCATCAGGACTGGTTTCTCCACCAACTGAAATTTGATGCTTATGTTCTGAAACCTGGAAATTGTACATGTCTTTTAAAATCGTCTTGCTTCGTTCTTATTCGATTTAGATTTATCATAATTATTCATTATTGGTTGTGCAACATGTATATAATGGTTTATATACACATGATGTTGTGAGATATGATTTGGCTAGAATTTCTTCAATCAATTTTAAAAAAAAAAAAAAAAAAAAAAAAAACTTTAATTTAAAAAAAAAAAAAAAAAAAAAAGAACTTTTCAACCTTCTTTTTGACATCTTATTTGTTTGTAAATCAGCATTTGTTTGACACACTTTATTCTACCAAATTTATTTTTTACTAGTGTAATTGGCCCACGTTTGCAGTATGATGTATTCACGTGGAGAAGAATGAGTTTATTAATTTTATGGTATGTGCTGGTTGCCAACTGAAATAGGGAAGAAGGATGGGAAGAAGGATTGAAGGACAAATAAGTAAATTTCATGACATATCGAGGGCTACCATGGTATTTAGTGGTAAATGGGTGGATTCTTCAAATTTGTATCAAGTAAGTCAGTTGCTTTTTTTGCTGGCAATTAATGCTTTTACCATTACAAAAATTAAATCGGGGGGAAGAAAGGACGTCAAATAGAGAATTGTGCTAAGTATAGAAAAAATTGATAGAAAATTTTGACGGACGACTTATGGCAAGAATTGATTGAAAGATGGAACGAGAATAAAGAAATAAATTCAATTATCTGTGACCATGTTAGCGTAGGTAGAAATTCTGTTAAGAATTATGTGTAGTCATGGCTTTTTCCTCGAATAGATGCTCATTATGTAACTTCTTATGTATGATCCATTATATCCTTCCCATGGAATCGTTCATGTCTTATCATAATTTCTTACAAAATGCATTGCCTGGATTACTTACTATTCATTTTCTTTTGGCACACATTTCGTTACAAATTTCCTAATTTACAGTACGAAATAAAAGTCAAGTTTTTAAGAACAATTTATCAAGTTTTTAGTAAAACTTTATAAGGGCTGTTTAGGTTTTGAAAATAGGAAAGGGTATTATGTAGCACCCTTCAAACCTTAATGTATTTGCTCCATAGTAATAGGTTTATGAATTAACATTGTTCAAGAAAGGGTCATGCTACAGAGGAGTGGACTGGAGGAGGGAAAAAACATTGACTTGAAAAAAATCGGCCAATGAGAATCAACTTGGATCTTCAAAATCCTTAACATTTCCTACAGGATTCCCCTCAAATCTTTCTAGGCTAGTATTCGAGGTCCAGATCTTTTGCCTCACCAACGGTAACAAAATCAGCCAGTATCCTTTCAACTACTGGTGCCATCTTGAATCCAGTTCTGAAACCTCCACCTCTATCACAACCATCATCATCACCATTCTTCCCGAAGTCCCCACCAACAATGTCAGTCACAAAATCCGCATTTT
>NC_036243.1:1769419-1776342 GCF_002742605.1 Olea europaea var. sylvestris | reverse complement strand
GGGGGGGGGGGGTCATCAAATGCATACAAGACCGGGTCATCATGGGCCCATTGAAGTCGATGAGATTTCCAAATCTTCCTCCTGTCCATTGCCTCAAGAGAGAATCCACCACTAAAGGCGGCGCAGCCCATATCCACTCATTATGCACCGATATTTTGATCAATCCTGGAAACTCCAATTATGGGGTTACATATATATAGCCTGTTTGTGGTTGTATGTCTGCACAAGTGTGTGTTTCAAAAAAATAAAATAATAATAATAAATAAATAATAATAAGTATTTGTAGGATAAAAAAGTAGTAAAAGTAGAATTGAAATTTCAGAATATACTATGGTTTATGTTGTAATTATCCCAAAAACATTTTAGTGTGCCTAAAGGGATGCAAAAAGCATCTTCTTGTTGATAGTTTTATGGTTTTTAACCAAGGTAATTAAAATCACGTTTCAGATAGTTGGATTCTATGATCTGAAAATGATAAAACAATTGGATCATATATAAGATTGCAAATCTTGAATTTGACTTGTAGCTATTTGGAATGTGAGAGTTTAGTTATTTATTCTTGACATTAACTCTTTTTTAATTTACATTAATCTCTTAAAACTATAGATCACTCAAAAGAAAATGAATCCCTTGAATCAAAATAAGATTGGTATTTGCCTTTGCCATGTACAAATTAAAGAGAGAGAAAGTTAAAGCAATGATACTTATGAAGAATTTGGTTTGGATGACTTCAAAAACAATGATAAAAACCTTTATAATTGACATGTTTGAACTTCGACATCGTGTTTAAGCTCTGTTTGAGTTTCATTTTTTGAAAAAATAATTTTTACATGACTAAATAGTAGAAAAAAGTTTTAGATTTTTATACAAAATTATTTTATTGAAAGATTATATAGTTGACACGAATTTTAATAAAAACATATATATATTTTTAGAGAGCGAGGCTCAAAGAGGACTTAATTTTATTGTTGATATTTGAAGTATTAATATTTACTCGGTTCTCGGTTCAAATCAAAGATATGATTCATGTGACCTTTGCTATCCAATTCAAAATTACAAGAATAACAGTCTTGATTTAACATCTCTGATGTCTAATTACCTTTAGTCCTATATGACACATTTTCATTAGTCATGTAAATTTGCTAAGGTTGAGGAATCGATTAATAGCTAATGCTAGGTTTAAAATTTTTAAATATTTTATGTTCAAATTGCAGCTCAAATGTTGACTACGAAATCAAATTGTTGGTGGTTCACGTGACCTCAAATTAACGGTTTCAAAATCACAATTCGGATCGATTTGACGGTTTTTGTGGATTTTGCTTATATCCCTAGCTTCTATACAATTAATTTCATGTAATTGCAGAAAATGGAAAAAAAATTATATGCTAATAGTCACAGACTTCTTGTTGTTTTTAAAAATTGAATAATATCATACAGAGAAAATTATAAGCCATGCAATCTAACATAACGTAGTTCCAAGCAATGTTGTTAATGTGATTTTATTATCTTGCTAGAATTTCCCTTCCATATGGGAAAACTAAAAGAAACCATGTATTTTAAGTTTTCATTACATTAATCAGGTATTAGTAATTATTTTTCAAAAATCAGGTGGTAATTACTTTTATTAGGTTTAAATATATTATAATGTTAATAAAGTGATATTATCAAATAATATTAGTTTATCAACATAATCCATATTAATCTTTTAGAATGTGGAAAGAGGAAGCATATCCCCAATTGTCTCTCACTTCAAGTTTGATAATGGTGTTCCCATATTTGGTATATTACCATTACAATTGTAATCACATCAAATCTTCCCATAATCCTTGAAATCATGCGTTGGATCTAATCAATGAAATCAAATTCAAACCAAAAGTCCTAATTTTTCATTTTTCTATCCATATCTACTGTGTTTTCGAGAGTTTTTATCACCGAATTTCATCTAATTAGGGTGCGTTTGGTTGTAAGCATAGAATTTGTATGGAAAGAAGGTAAAATTTATTTGCATGAAAAATTGTCAATTAAATGTGTTTGATTAATTTAATTTTCAACCTAAAAAATATTATACTTGCTCATTTTTTATTGGTGGTTAAAGGAGAGAGAATGGATAGATGAAAGAGAGAAAGAGAGTGAATTCTCTGGAAAATAAAATTATACTCCTGTTAAATATAATATTTTTCTTGATTTTAAGGAAAATATGTTGACGTGACCAAAAGTAGGAAAATGTTTTCATGAAAAAAGTCAACTAGACAATACAAAAGTAGGGATTTGGGTGAAAAACACATTTTTCATGGAAAATATTGACAATTAAATGCACTCTTACTGATTTTTCAACTTGGAGAATGGGTATCATGCGATCATCACTATTCAAGCTTACTGCATCGCGTCAGGCAAATAACAAGTCCAAAGTCATTGCTATCTTCTAATTGACAATTGAAAGGAGCTTTGCAAGGATTACTTAACATCTATAAATTCTTATCTAATTTCTTGATGTGGTTTATTGTTAGTTTTTGTGAAATAATTCTTGTTAAATATGCTTGAACCTGAACTTGATTAGGTTGATATGTGGAGGATTACATGCTTTTCATTTCACATGAAATTTGTTAACACTTTGAGAAGACGTGCTGTCATCAAATTTTGTATTTGTCTGTAACCTAAGATTTGGTTTTGTGACCATAGATTTCAATCAAAATACATGCAGTTCACATTTACATGAAACTATAACTTTACATGCCAAAATACAAGTAGTCTACATATGCTACAATTTAAGATTTAGCCCTTATTTGAGCCCCATTACTTTAATCATAACACTGATTTGATCACATTTCAACCACACATTTTTCATTAAAATAATATTACACGCAAATTTAAAAGTTTTCTTTATTTTTTCACACATTTCCATCAATACACTATTCAAAAATACATTTTTTTTTTATTTTTTTTTGCAAGAATGAGGCTCAAATAAGGGCTTATTGTGTAGCACATGTCATATTTAACCAATTTTAGGCCACTGTCACATGTTTCTATTTGTGATCAAGGTCACAATCACATATCTAACATTCTAATTTATGCAAAATTTGAGATAATTGATCGAGGAACGTTGTTGGTTCCCCAAAAATATTGCCACAATCTCCATAACAAATATGATCACAAACTTTGTTAAGAAATTTTAACAATGAACAAGAAATACTAACCAACATGTATTTATCATATTACATGAACAGCAGTGAGATTGTTGTCTAGCCATAGTTGATACATTATATGTTGCTACGGAAGGTCAAACAACCCAACTTGGACGAGATTCTTGTCTAACCATAGTTGATAAATTGTGTAAACAAATATTGGTTGCTACATACATGTGGATGAATATTTTTACATTTTTAATACTAAAAATAGTTGTTTTTTTATGATTTTTATTACCATTTTGATTTAATTCGATCGATAATTTTAATATATGAAATCATTATACATGTACGAAATTATTCAAGCTTATATCAAATGAATTTATGTTACTTTCTATATGGGGGAAATGTTGACAATGTAATAGCAGTAACAGGCCACGATCCATAAAACAAGAGGCCACATTCAATGCATTATAGGCCATAGATAGTCATAGTTAACACATGTTTGGCCACAAATAGTTACGATTAACATAGATTTGCTCACAAATAACGTAGACATGGTTAAAAATCGTAACAGTTAACACAAATCTTATCACAAACAGTTAATGGAAAGACATTTAATAGGTCACATTCACATAGACATTTTATAAAAAAAGAGACTCCTGTTAAAAATTTATGATCTAGTTACAAACAGACTCCTATTAAAAAATTATGACATACAGACACCTATTAACAAAAGCGTGGACACAAACAATTACAATTAACACAGACCCGATCATACAATTGACATATATTTGGTCATAAATAGTAACAATTAACACAAATCTAATTACAAACAATCACTATTAACATATAAATCTGATCACAAACAACATAGAAAACACATCCAAAGGTAACATTCATGCAAAATTTTTATGAAATACTCATATTGACTTTTTATATCAGAAAATGAATTTACAATGCGTGATCAATAATAAATCTTATTCGAGTGATATTTGAATTCAAAAAATGTAATAGTACACAAAGTTTGAATAAATCGAAATAACTTAAAAGCATAAAGAATATCACGATGTTATTATAAAAAAAAAAATTGTTGAACTATGTAAACTGATTTCGCTATTTTTTTACCTTCGATTTTTCATCTTTATGGTTAAGTGACATCATGTTGCATGTCCCACGATTATGATCAAATTCAATGCACTTTCCACATTTCACAACTTGTGACCTCTCACAAGTTGACGTCTTCACTTTTGATTAGGAGCAAGTACACAGTTAATGGTTAAAAAAAAAAAAATTCAAAACATTAATCCATATTAGATTTTTTCAACATAAATTTAGCAGCACATAGAAATCAATGCGTTTCATAAGAGAAGTACCTCTACGAATTTCGACGAACGAAAATTATTCCTATTGGTTGTCTGAATATCAAATCCACTACACGCTGTCGTAGTTGAAATCGGTGCTTGGAATATAGACAAGAAGGCCCATTTCATTTTCTATATTTTCTGATCGAAAAACTGCTTTTAATTAAAAAATGATTTATCTCCAATACTATTCGAACTATGATTGACCAAAATAAACTGCAAATGAGAGATGAAGTTGCTTAATTTGTGGCCAAATTCACAGTCCAACAGAATGAATTCTCATCAATAGAGATGAAGCGGTTGTTCTCTTCGTGTTTCAATTTTGTAGTTTTGAGTTTTGAATTCATTTTGGGTTTTGTATTTAGAGTGCCTTTTTGAAATCGTTGAAAATGCGTTCTTTTTGCCATTTTGAAACCATTCCTCGTGTTTTCTATTTTTTCGAGTTTTGTACTGAAAACGTCCAAAACGACAAAAATGTCGTTTTGTGTTTTCTTCACAATTTCTTTTACGTTTTCCAAAATCCGTTTTCAAAAACGGGAAAGAGAACCCGTTTTCACCGTTTTGAAAAATCGAAAACAGAAAACGTTCCGAAAACGACAAAGAGAACACGCCCGAAGTTTTTCAATTTTTTTGTGGTATCGGATGTGAGAGATTATTGGTGAAAAAAGTAACTGATTGACTTTATTTTGAAAGTGATAAGGTGAGAAAAATATCCATAATAATAACTCATAATTTAAGTCTCAAATTTTCTAATAAAAATTCATACATGTATAATTTTTAGGAAAGATAAATATAAAATATGATTTTTTTTCATTTTTTTTTAAAGAAATCTACAAGTTTGATATTTTTGAAATTGTAATAGTAATACATGATAGTTGCGAATTTTTCCCATTGGGTATTAGCTCTATGCACGATGGGAAGTTGCAGGGTTATGATCCTTTCACTTGAGTTTCAAATAGAATGTTACAAAGTTGTAGTCTGAAAATCATAATTTCGAGTTATGTTACTATCCGCTGAATATTGTATCATCAATGTACATGTTGTTTGATCAAGACTTAATTAAGCGAAAACATATTCACAAGATTAATTTACGAACATCGTAAAGGAACGAGAATTCCAACGACATTCATAACCATACGAAGATGAAAATAAAGTAGTATGAAGATTTTTAGGGTAATTGGCACAAAACGTTCATACCTTTCAAGTCTATTGTGGAAAACGTTCCTACCTTTCATTTTTTGGCATTTTTGCCCTCATTTCAACCTTTCTTTGCGCTGGACGTCCTTCCGTCCATATTCCGTCAGTTTTTCCGTTAATTAAAGGGTAATTGGCACAAAACGTCCCTACCTTTCAAGTCTATTGTGGAAAACGTCCATACCTTTCATTTTTTGACATTTTTGCCCCCATTTCAACCTTTCTTTGCGCTGGACGTCCTTCCGTCCATATTCCGTCAGTTTTTCCATTAATTAAATACAAAAATACATTTTTCTTTCCATAAACAAGGGTAAAATTGTCCTCACCCACTTCACCCATTTTTCCCGCCATCAACTTAGTCCATAAGTAACAGTAGTAGCAATATGAATCTGAAAATACTTTAAATGATTAAGTTAAATAAAGAAAAAATATCGTGAACACATTATATTTCACAATTCCACAACTACTGTTGCTGTCATCTTGTGTCACTGGAAAAATTTAGAAAGACATATTAAATGGGTAGTCAAATTTAGAAAGTTTGACTACCCATTTAATATGTCTTTCTAAATTTTTCCAGTGACACAAGATGATAGCAACAGTAGTTGTGGAATTGTGAAATATAATGTGTTCACGATATTTTTTCTTTATTTAACTTAATCATTTAAAGTATTTTCAGATTCATGTTGCTGCTACTGTTACTTATGGACTAAGTTGATGGCGGGAAAAATGGGTGAAGTGGGTGAGGACAATTTTACCCTTGTTTATGGAAAGAAAAATGTATTTTTGTATTTAATTAATGGAAAAACTGAAAAAACTGACGGAATATGGACGGAAGGACGTCCAGCGCAAAGAAAGGTTGAAATGGGGGCAAAAATGTCAAAAAATGAAAGGTATGGACGTTTTCCACAATAGACTTGAAAGGTAGGGACGTTTTGTGCCAATTACCCTTTAATTAACGGAAAAACTGACGGAATATGGACGGAAGGACGTCCAGCGCAAAGAAAGGTTGAAATGAGGGCAAAAATGTCAAAAAATGAAAGGTAAGGACGTTTTCCACAATATCCTTGAAAGGTAGGGACGTTTTGTGCCAATTACCCAAAATTTTTAATTGATAAATAACGAAATAGATGCTCGAAAATAACACATTACAATTACAATAAGGGGAAATAAGTTGGAATGGCCACCACTGAAATCATATTTGTTCAAAAGGCCTTTGACCGAAAATAATAAAATAAAAGAAATC
>NC_036243.1:1766271-1769319 GCF_002742605.1 Olea europaea var. sylvestris | reverse complement strand
TTTATAAAAGATTTTTTCTGAAAAACTCATCTTGAACTAGCTTATTCTGAAAGTTCTTTCACTAAGATAAATACTTTCAGATAATTATCCACACATCCTCCTGTGTGAGCCTTTGGTCTATGGGCCTTATGAAGTTGGGTTAGACAGAATAATGTTTAGTGTACAATAATGGACATGATTGGACAGTATAACAAGTTATTTTTCTTTCTTAGTACTGTGTAATCCTGTCCAATTATCCCGAGCAATCATGCTATGGATGTATATTAAAGTATAGGGGATAGATTGTACCTTCATTTTAATCAGATACGTGCAACAAGAAACAATTATAAAGGCCATTAGAACAATGTTAAAAAAAAACCGGAAACTTGGATTATAAACAAGGACTACATCTGAAGTTAATGAAATGAATTAAACTACCCATTTCCCTTCTATATTACATTATGGTGATAGTGACACTAAAGCTAATCTTACACTAATTAGAAACGAGAGCGTACCGGCCTAAAGCAGTGTAATAGATTCAGGTGCTTGAGCAACTTCCTGCAGGACACTTCTGAATTTTGTGTAATACCTCGTGGAAGTTTCCGATATAAATCAATCAGGTCGATATCCTGGACAATGGGAGACGAGAGACACTATCACCAGGAAACAATCATGCGATGGATTCTGATCGACTGAAAAAATTTCAGAACCAGGGCAAAGAATTGTGTATGCTACCACAGCAATGGAAGGGTGCAACAAGCCAACAATCCAGTAAGTACACCAATCCATCACTGCATCGGGCAGCACTAAATTAACAGCAATGATCAGTAAGGGATGACATATGGCAGAGCATAAACCTCAGCTGATTCTATATACATAGCTTCAGACCATACACTCAAGTCTTCCCTGACCCCACAAAATCCCACCATGGGCTTTTTCGATGGAGGATCCTTCTTGTAAAATAACCACTCCTGGTCATCAATTTGCAACTCCTCCATCTTGGGTACTGTGAGAATCTCACTAAGATACTTGAAATCAGGATGGGGAGGCCTCCTTGAAGCTTCAGCAATTAGATTCTCCATCTTGGGTAACCTGAGGACTTCATTCGGAAACTTGGAATCTAGATGGACTGATTTTTTTGATGTTTCAACATTTTGATCAATAGGAGTAGTAGCAGTCGTAGGCTTAGGTTTAGATGGACACAGTTCATGGGCTTCAAGAGTAACAGTCATCCTCTGGTCCTCATTATCCGAGCAAATATCATAAGGAGGCATCTGTTTATAGGAAGCGGATACATTGGGATTTTGGCAAGCTTCTAAATTTCTTTCATTCTCTGTCAACTGATGAGGAGTAAGCCTCTGCAATTTATTTGGTCTGACTTCACTCTCTGTAAAATAAGCAACACTGATCAGCCTATAGAGAAGGTTACCTGTAGTTGAACAAGCTTAAGCTAATTCACCAGGATATCAAATTCTAACAGGAAGTACGATGAAGTCACAAGAGACGTGACAAAAGCATCCTAAAGATGCATAAAATGTCAGGAAGTACCAGATAAGCTTTCCTTATTCTCTTAACCACAGAGAAACTAAACAAACAAACTTTTGAAATGGTTCGAATTTTATTATAATGTTCCATTCTACGAGAGGACTCACCATGAAGAAAACCATTGACATTCGCATCTTCTATTTTCCTGATATTTCCCTCATCGACAGCATTTCCATTGATGTCCATCAATAGATGTGTACTTGTATTGCTAGTAACACCAACAAGATCGTTCCTGCCTACATAGTTCGATCTATCCTGCTCGCTTTTCTTATTTTCAATTATTCCCTTCTCCTTCTCCTCCCTTCTCTTCTCCTTTTTTTTCTCCTTTTTCCTGGCTTTGTCCTTCCCATGGACTTTTTTATCTCTATCCTTGCCCTTGTGTTTGTCTCCCTGACTGTCATCACTTTTTTCTTTTGATCTCTCTTTATCTTCCAACCTACTATCCTTGTGTTCCTCCATTGGTTTGGGCATTGCTTCAACTTTACTTTTGGCCATTCCAGCATTTTTCTGGACCATGTTTGCACTGAACTCTTCCCTGAATTCTTGCAAATCTACCTTTCTACTATCAACTCTCTTATCCTTGTTCTTTCCCTTGTCCCCTGCCAATACTCCAGAAGAATCCCTGTTACCAGCTCTTGAAGTTGCCCCTTGATCCCTTTTGCTGATACCTGAAATTCTGTTAAGCAACTGGCTCTCTGCGCCCTTCTCATCATCTCTGATTCGCCTGTCCAGCTCCTGCACAAATTTTGATTCCTCAGATCCTTGAAGGAGGCTATTTTGAATAAGCTTCCCTCCGTTTTGATCCAGAAAATGTGTAGCGTGTTTCGCCTCACGTGTGAAGCTGCTTTTGATTTTGTTGTGTCCTTCTGAATGAAGCTTCTCCCCACTACTTTCCTCGAGCTTCCCAACAACTGTTGACTCATCAGAGATGCTTTTCTTCTCTCTGTCTTTTTCCCTATCCTTCTTCTTGTCCCTGTGTTTTTCCTTCTTGTCCTTGTATTTTTCTTTTCGATCTTTCTTTTCCCTGTGTTTTTCATCACTTCTTTCTTTTCCCTTTTTATCTTTACCTTCTCTTCGTTCCTTGTCCTTCTTCTCCTTCTTGTGTTTCTTCTCTTTATGCTTTTCCTAAAACGACAAGAATTATCAGCACATTCTACTCAAAACTATTATCACATTATATTACAATTTACTGAATGAAATAGCCAAATTTGAACCGCGGCTATAGTAGCACATATCTTTAGAGGATGAAATTGGGTAAATCATAGTTGAAGATTAATGCCCTTGATGAAAAGTGATGTCGTACAGGAATTTCAATGAAATAGAGAACTGAGTACATCAATAAAAACTCATGGATAACACCTTAAATAGGTATACAGGTAAATTTTGAAGCAATCATGATTGCAAACTATCAGAAGATCCATGAAATAATGAAGATGAGATGCATCAATTATGCAATCATATCAGTCAAAAATCTTCTCTCTCTCTCTCTCTCTCTCTCTCTCTCTCTCTCTCTCTCTCTCTCTC
>NC_036243.1:1727072-1749524 GCF_002742605.1 Olea europaea var. sylvestris | reverse complement strand
TGTGCTAAGCCCTATTTGTCTGCTAGCATTTTCCTTATTTCTAAATAAGTAAATCTCAAACCCAATTTCAATTACATTCTCGCGATAAAACGTTTTGCACATAAATTTAGAATTTTTTTTACTTTTTAACTACATATTTTCCAAAAATTCATTATTTCGAAACTTATTTTCCTACTTTAATGGTAGACAAACATGAGCTAAACATAGCTTTGTTTCACTGAACACGACGCACTAGTAGCGATCGTGGATGAATAAATTGACTCAATGAACCTTTCTTTATTTTTTATTTTGAAGAACTCAACTCAATGATATCATTAAGTTCTTTGTAGAAAAATAGAAATAAAAATTATATCAGACGGATCTTAAATATAGTAAGGTGCCTTCATGTATAAATTGAGGCAGTTTGAGTCGAAATTATACAAACCACTAATATCGAGGAATTTGACTTTTATGTGATTTCTAATAATTTTATCAAAAGAAAACAAAGAAATTGTTAAGAGAGTTCAATAATGAATTGATTTGTGGGAAAATTCCATATATAAGAGATTAAGTATAACCTATTTCAAAATTAAGAAATAAGGTTTAAAACTTCAAAAATCAGATGTTAATTACATTATGTTATAAAAATAATTAATTCAAAATATATTTTATTAATTAAATATAATAAAGTCACAATTCTATACAATTTGATTACAAATTATCGAATTAATTGATCACAAATTATTTTTCAGTCACAGATCAAAAAATTTATATGTCACAAATAAAAAATTTCGTAGGACACAAAATCAAAAATTTATAATTCATGATTTATTTATCTATCATAAATTATAAATTTATAAGTAACAACTCAAATTTTTAGTTCACATATTATTTATTGATCGCAAGTCATGGAGGACATATTATTTATTAGTCAAAAAATATATAATTTATTGGTCATAATCTCAAATAATTGATCACATATTTATTGGTCACACACAAACCATCGCACCACTACCACCATCTCATACCATTCACACAAATAGCCGTCAATTACCCATTCCGCCGCCAATATTTTTCGGCTTATTGAAAGCCACTTTTTCACAAATATGTCATACCACCATCAAGAACCACACAATGCGGTCAATACCACGGCGTTGCTACTTTGCCCCATAGAGATGCTATGGTGTGCACCGTATGATTCATTTGTAAGTTTATTTGCTAATTCACCTGTACAGCAATAGCGTGGGCCGCTGTGCAACGACAATTAGAGAGAAGTGTGGAAAAATTAGGGCAATACATAGAGAGAGTGTGTGGAGGGAGAAAAGTGGGTATATGTTTAATTTATAATAATAATAATATATTTCACTTACTAAATATTAAATAATTAATTATAATCTGAATTGTGAAACATAAAACTTATTTTCTTATTCATGAAATGTAAACTTGAAAAACAGCACTGGGTGTAATTTCCACTTGATTCAATTGTTTAGATAGAGTGGACAGTTCCGTGTTTGGTGAAACGTTGCCAAACTATTTTCTACTTTCTATAATTAATTTAAACCCCGTTTGGCCCCATTATTTGGTATCATAATTTATGAAATAGTGTTTTTCAGAATGTGTGATTAAAAAAGAATGAAAGTTTTTTATTTATGTGTAATATTATTTTATAAAAGATTGTGTGATTGAAAATAAGATAATGAAAAATTATAATGTGAAATAATGGGGTCAAACGGCAGCCTAAACACTTGTCAAATCCTACTAAAATTACTCTTTAATCTTAAGAATAATGATATTTGCAGTCGCTCACCGTAACATACACATGGCAAGTGGTTATTTGATACATTAATGAGTAAAAAATTACCACATTAATACATCAAATAATCACCTGTCATGTGTATACCACATAGAACGACTGCCGCAATGAGCGACTATGAATAGCATTACTCTAATCTTAAAGTCATGTTTGGGTGAGCTGAGGTTGGATTATGTCCACTTCAGCAGTTGGTATCTTCTAAGACCAATTTGCCCTCAACAACCTCCAAACACCTTTTTTCTTTTTCTTTCTTTCTTTCTTTCTTTTTGTTTATCTAGTGATTTTTGATTTCACATACTACAATGAATTTGTTACAATATCTTGAATAGACATGTTTGATGTGTGTCCGTAAAATTTGCATGTATTTTTATATATCAATTGATAACACTGATTGAGTGATCGAGCATCAATTAACACATGTTGATTAGCTTTAACATTTAAAACATATAAACTATCGTAAATTTGAATAGTTGAAATTTTATATTGTAAACAAATTTTAAGATAAAAATAGTATCTATGTTACTTGGAAAGGCCTACGCTCACTAAAATTACACGTCCACGAATGTTTCCACCCGCAAAATGCTCGTTGATATTCAAAAAGTTGACGAAAATTGATTAAAAATGTAATTAAGAAATTGATGAAAATTATAAATATAATAAAATGTGTGATTCAAAATAAATTTGAAAAAAAAATTCCAAAAACAGAAAATCCCCAACAACTCCACCAACCAAAGGACATTTTTGTCCATTCATGACTTTACCCCGCCAAACCCACCCCACTCCTGTACATCGTTAAAATCAGACCCCAATCTCGTACTTATCCTTGCCCGAGCTCCATCTCTCTGTCTCCCTCTCTCTCCCTCTCATTTGTCCAAATAACCATCTTCACCAAAAATGGATCCAGTATCCACCTGGGGCAACACCCCTCTCGCCGCCGTGGATCCCGAGATCCACGATCTCATCGAGAAGGAGAAACGCCGCCAGTGCCGCGGCATCGAGTTGATTGCATCCGAGAATTTCACTTCCTTCGCCGTCATCGAAGCCCTTGGCAGCGCCCTCACCAACAAGTACTCCGAGGGCATGCCGGGGAACCGTTACTACGGAGGTAACGAATACATAGACCAAATCGAAAACCTCACCCGTTCCCGCGCTCTCCAGGCTTACCGCCTCGATCCCACTAAGTGGGGTGTCAATGTACAGCCCTACAGTGGTTCTCCGGCGAATTTTGCTGCCTACACAGCGGTCCTCAACCCGCATGATAGGATCATGGGCCTTGATTTGCCTTCGGGAGGGCATTTGACACATGGGTATTATACCTCTGGTGGGAAGAAAATCAGTGCCACATCGATTTACTTCGAGAGCTTGCCTTATAAGGTGGATTCGAAGACTGGCTACATCGATTACGATAGATTGGAGGAGAAGGCCCTGGATTTCAGGCCTAAATTGATTATCTGTGGAGGAAGTGCTTATCCCAGGGACTGGGATTACAAAAGGTTCAGGGAGATTGCGGATAAATGCGGCGCACTTTTACTTTGCGACATGGCTCATATTAGTGGTCTTGTTGCTGCTCAGGTATATCTGACTGTGGATCTTACAATTGCTGTTAAATTGTTTTGGAAATGTTAGATCAGAATCTTTGCATTTGGATCTTAAGATATATAAATGGTGTTTTAGCCTGTTCATTCTGTGCAATTCTTTGCTTTTATTTGAGGAAGTGATCATCGTTAATGTTATTAGGAAGCGGCAGACCCGTTCGAGTACTGTGATATAGTCACAACTACCACTCACAAGAGTCTGAGAGGTCCTAGGGCCGGCATGATATTCTACAGGAAGGGTCCAAAGCCACCCAAGAAAGGCCAGCCGGAGGATGCAGTTTATGACTTCGAGGACAAGATCAACTTCGCCGTATTCCCGTCTCTCCAGGGTGGTCCACACAATCACCAGATTGGCGCTCTTGCTGTAGCTCTTAAACAGGCAATGTCCCCTGGATTCAAGGTCTATGCTAAGCAAGTCAGGGCCAATGCAGTTGCCCTTGGCAATTATCTGATGAGCAAAGGATACAACCTCGTTACCGGCGGAACCGAGAACCACTTGGTTCTGTGGGATCTTCGCCCTCTCGGATTGACAGGTATTGGCTTTAGATTTAACTAGTTTGTGATGTAGAGAGTTGATTTCCATGGAGACAATTTCATTATTTTTCAGGAAACAAGGTTGAGAAGCTCTGTGACCTGTGCGACATCACTGTTAACAAGAATGCTGTTTTTGGTGACAGCAGTGCATTGGCACCTGGAGGAGTTCGCATTGGTAAGAATCGCCATTTTTTATGCTGTAGAAAATGTAATGGTATTAAAAAAACTTAAAATTTCACTTATTGTTTGTTTAAGTAGGAAGAACTTTTCTTGCTTAATGGGATACTTCTATTACATTGAGGGTTGTGGTTCACTCTGTATATGAAGCTCCTAGTCGAATCATTGACGCATTCCTCGATCGCTGTTCTAACATGTAAGTTATATGTAAGAACGACTTTTGCACACGATCAAGTAACTTGGGTTTCCATTGCAGGAGCTCCTGCTATGACGTCGAGGGGTCTGGTCGAGAAAGACTTTGAGCAGATTGCTGAATTCCTCCACCGCGCTGTGACGCTCACCTTGAAAATCCAGAAGGAAAATGGGAAGCTATTGAAGGACTTTAACAAGGGGCTTGTGAACAACAAAGACATTGAGGAACTCAAGGCCGATGTTGAGAAATTCTCGTCCTCCTTTGACATGCCGTATTTAAAATCAGATTTTAAGTGTGGTTGGGGAAGAAAATGACTATCGTACTCTCTTTTTGTTTAAAAAATAAATAAAATTATCAATTATATTTATAGAACATCTCTAAGAAGTTCTCTATTTATTGCGAGCATCTTACCTATAATAAAAATATTTTTAAATTTAGAGATTAAAATTTTTTATGCACTCTTAACAAATGATATTTATTTTGACTCTGTATTTGCTTTTTATCAAAAAATATTTATTGATTTCTTTATCTTTTATTTAACATAACTTTTAACGTATCAATTGCCAATCAATTCAAATGTAATTTTAATAATTTAACCAATAGAGTATTGAGATTCATAGTTATCATTATAAAGTAAGAATAAATAGT
Source organism: Olea europaea var. sylvestris (assembly GCF_002742605.1). NCBI lineage: Eukaryota > Viridiplantae > Streptophyta > Magnoliopsida > Lamiales > Oleaceae > Olea > Olea europaea. The sequence continues at coordinate 1,744,585 of NC_036243.1, read as the reverse complement.
TAGTTTAACTTTATTTTAAAAAGTTAAAATAAATAATCTTTCGAAGCTTAATTTTAAGCATCAACCTCTAAAACAGAGAACAACTTCTGTTCGAAAAGTCACTTAGAAATCCTCTTAAAATAGTTCTACATACAGTAACTTCATCGAAAATTTTGAGTTGAACAAATAATGTTGTATATCACCTATTTATGTGACGGTGAGAAAACTACCATCGAACAATGTGACAGCATATACCAATTATCATTAACATTTTGGATGATCATCGGTTCGAATGCTACAAAAATTAAAGGTTTAAAAATAAAATGCAACGAATTGAACAAAAACCATAATGCTCTTTAATGGGCAAAGGTGCAAAAAATTCAAAAGAACTGTAATTTCACTATGAGCTTATACTGCATTCCACTATATACACATGTTCTCCTGTCCACCGTGGGAAATTTTATCTTGTTTACTTTGCATAGAACCTTACTTATGGTTCTTACATTTGAAGAAAACTGTAAGTAAAATTTTCGTACCACATCAACAAATGGACAGTCTTATCCTTGTAATAATTTCTTTCCACCATAAAGGTAGTGGTTGGGCTTCACTTTACGGGTGACCCTATACAAAGGAAAAAACTATGGTATAGAATTTACTTGTGATGTTGTACGATGAATATTATAGGCTTTATGCATAGACATTTCGGATATTTCACCAATGGTCACTAAAGTTCATAACGATTTCACAAATGGTCACTCAGTTAGAAACTCTAGCGTGAAATCTGACGTCTGGCCATAATATTTGAGAAAATACCCTTCAATTATTTTACAAGCATTTCACTTTTCCAATTAAGCTTTGCAGCCTCAATTGGAAAGAAGAAACAAATCCTCTAATTGGAGTTGGATATTTTAGAAAATAATTTCACTTCCCCACACAATTCAAGAAGACAGCAAATGCAACGGAGCTTAATTGGTTACCACTGATAAACCGGGAGAAGGGTCAGCCTCTACTTTCATGTCATTGCATATGAAGCTATAATAAAAATGGCCTGATCTGGAGCATAAAAGTGACATCAATCAAATATTTCTTGGGCTTCAATTATGCTGTGCTGACTGAAAAAGAACAGAAGGGAGTAAATGAGTAACATTTCAGGAGAATATACAGCTGTAAAACAGAAAGGGAAAGTAAAATAATTAAGGGCTCACTAGTCGTCCTTCGTTATGCGATAATACTTCTCAGCGTGTTGCCTTTGACCAATAAGTTGAGCAAACCGCTCATCGTGCGTAATGACAATCAGTTGAAAGTTTTCCTGACCTTTTCTATCCTCCATTATTCTGTTGAAGTTGCAGAACCAGAAAAATGTAAATGGAGGGATCTTAACTCTAAGGACATGTCTGGTACGCAGTATTAACAACAATATACAGTTTAATGGACAAGATTTGAACTTCTTTTTTCCATATATGGTATTATCCAAATCCATATTACCAAACATGCTGTAACCATTCATTTACAGTTGAGTTGCCAATACCTCAGGATAGCTGCAGCGAGAGATTCAGAATTAGGGCCATCCAAGTTTGTAGTTGGTTCATCAAGGGCCAATATTCCACAATTAAGGCAAAAAGTTTCAGCTAGTGCTAATCTGATTATCAGAGAAGCAAGGACCTAAAATAAAAACAAAATGTTGGAAAAAATATGAGAGAGAGAGTGAGTAGAACATAATACAAGAAAATGATGGAAAGAAAAATGATAAAAGAAAAGCTCTAATTTCAATATCAGATCTAAAGTACATCAGAAATAAAAGCATGCTAGATGCAGAACACATTGTAAGCTATAGGATATCATTCACCTTCTGACCAGCACTACATCTTCCTCGCATTTCTAACTCTGCATCACCAGTTTGCATTAAAACCTGAAATTCAAATCATAAATAAGAATTAAATCTCTTTAAGAGAACTAAACACCCTAACACAGTTCAAACGACGCAAACAATTCTTGTATGATGCAGGTACATATTTGATTTTTCCCTTTTTTTTTTCTTTTTTTTTTTTTCCTCTTATTTAAAGGGGTTATATTTTTGATATTCTACAGAAAATATTTAGAATAGACGAAGGTTGGCTGAATAAAGTTCAGATGTCAACGAGACTGACAGAGATAACCAAGGAGACTCTTGGGAAAAGTAAGGTTGCAGAAGCTTTCTTAGTACAAAACTCAAAAAGAGAAAGCTTCACTAACATGTATCTGAAATTGGGATATCGCAAAAATATTTGTGATATGGCAACAAGAATGTAATAGAGGTGCTTCAAAATTTATATTAGCTCGGTAATCCAGTCCTTTCATCAGTTCTACTTAAATAGCAAGGTCGCATTGTAAAGTGGAGCAGATTGGTCAGAATTAGAACCCCATCTCTTGGGGAGCACCCCACAAATTGGAGGACAATTTTTGGCCTGTTAGGTCTAGAGAAACCTGGACGCTGAGATTGGCTGTTTTGCATCATAATGTTGAAATACTAGTTACTGTTCCTCCATATGATGAAATGTATTGTTCATTTTAAATGTTAAGATATCTGTAGCAATATCTTCGGCTGAGAAAATAACATTATTTGCAATATTTTCTGATAATGCTAATTTAGATACATTTCACGGCAAGTGAATGTACAACTAAATAGTAAGCCTTTTTCCAATAATTTTGAGATTCTGGGATATGATACTTTTTTACAATTCATTTGATCCATTGCTACATATACCAAAGAAATCCAATGAATCAACTCTTTTACATCCACATCAAGGCCTCTAAACTGTCCCTATTCTGGCTTCTTTTACTGGGACTTCATCACTTTTGGGAATAATATATTTGCCCAAGTATACACAAGACATGTCAACATGTGCTCTATAAAATATAAAAAATAGAGACATGTATGTAAATTTTACATATTATCTTTGATATATGTTTATTCAATATACAGATACATAAAATTATTCACAAATGGCACAAGTACACGTATACTTCGTATAATTATTTGTCCACGTGTATACACACAGTATATATATATATTACTCAGCATTATAAATTTAGCAGATGAAACAAATCAATTAATGGATTTTCAATACCATGTATAAAAAAATAAATGATTTTTAAGATAGAACGTTCCCAGGCCTAACAAGTAAAATAATTATAAAATCACATCCATATCTACTAACAAAACCTGAAAAATAATCAAAATCCAATTGAGACCTGAAGCTCAAATATAAAGGGTTCACACATCATCCTTTAAGCCTCTTGAATATTTCTATTGGTCGCTGCCACTTATTCATATCACAATGCTAATGAGCAATTAATAAGCGGATGCCTTAAGACGAATGAGCAGACAGTAAGGATATTAAAGACAATCATTTGCATGTGAGCTACACCTCTTAAGATTGAACAGCAAATAGTTTTAACAGATTTTGTTTGCAAAACTCTTTTGGATTGTTTTTTGAATTCCATAGACAGCTTTATTTGATTCAAGTGCTATATAGGAGGAAAATTTGTAGAATAATAGCCTTTTTACTTTCTCGTTCTGGAAAGGGTAGTGGTTTCATTAATATAGAACTAAACAAAGAAAAATAGAGGAAGATAATAATTGATAATTACCTTATAGCTGTATGATCGAGTACCAGCACCTTCGGAATCAGAATGAATGCTTATATAATCTATATCTTGTCCCCTATAGGTCTGCTGCCACAGTTCTCTTATAATCTTATTTATCTCTTCCATTTTCATAGTATGAAACCGCATAAGTGCTCTAAATTAAAACAAGTTAGTGAAACAATGTCAGGTATTTGAATTGTAAGAAATGCTATATGAGTAATATTCTGAACAAATTGAATTTATAATCACAAGCTGAGATGACATTGGGAATGCTCACTTGTCCAGAGCATTGTAATAGCGGTCGAGGTCCTTGTTTGCCATCTCAGTTGTCTGTTGAAAAAAGATAACAGTCAATTAAATGATAAAAATAATAAAAATAATTGCACAAATTATTGAGTATATTCTACTATAAATCACCTTGAGCTGAATCAGTTGATCAAAATAACGTTTGTCAATGTCCTTATACTGAGCCTGCTTCAGATCAACCTTATTCTTGGAAATATTGTCCTTGTATACAGATAATGTCCCCTGGTATCTATTTAACTGCAACAAGAAGCCATCACTCAATTATTATAACATAAAATAATCGAGAGACTAGTAGTGTGACACGAGAAGAAACAAAATAGATGAGATAAACTAATTATAGCTAGATAGTGGTTATTACTCCAAAAAGGGTTGTAAGTTCAGAAATATATAAACCAGCAACCGTTGTGCATACATTACTTGCATTTTCAGCAATTGACCATTAGTCAACTCAGGAATCAGAGAAATGGCAAGTATCTCAGACACACAACATAATAAAATGCTAGTTAAAATGTCACTTCTAGCTTAATTAGTAAGGTCATTCCTTCTGATGTGAAGACTACATATGAGTGAATAATCATACTTCTGTAAGAAGTCTCTCTCTTTCTTTTGAGAGCCTCACAAGCTCAGTTTCTATCATGGAAACGCCTCCCATCTTCAGGATTCTATCTTCCAGTGATTCAATCTCAAGTGTAAGTTCATCCGCTTGAGCCTTCACGTTCCTGTACTCCAAGTTATCCACAATATTGCGTCTCAGTTGATCTTGGTCACGCTTTAAATCTTTACTTTTAGTCAGTTCAGCAGAAAGTTCCAACATTCTTGTTTCACAATTCTGCACCTGAGACTCTGATAGAATCTGTTTTTCTTGTAATTCTTTTAATCTCTCTCCCCTTTTCAAGTCATTATACCTGGTAAAACAAAACTAATTATCAAATAAATAACAACTTAAAAAAAATAATAATAATAATAAATAATACAGATCACATTTATGACCAAAAAACATACTCTTTGATCTTAGAAGCCATGCTATTAAGTGTATCAACTTCCTGTTGATATGCTCTTCTAACTTTATCCTGCTTGTCATACTCACGATCAAGCTTGAGTTTCAGATCACTGTAGTCACTGTATAATTTTTCTGTCTCCTTCTTTAAAGGACCAATAGCCTCAGCCAAATGCTGAAAGTTTTCAGATATAACAATGTGTCAGACATCATAAATCCAGGATAAAGGAGCATGTATTAACAACAATACATAACATCAGGAAACTGAGTTCACACTATACATCTGGAGCCTGTTGTGTGTATTGGCGTGGGCGGAGTAGATACAGTAAGAAGAGATACTGAACATTAAGCCACTGTTCGATGGAATTTATTTCAAAAACACTTTTTTCTACATATATATTTTCAACGACACGTGAACATATAAACCCAAAATTTTTCCCTACTTTTTAACCACACATTCTCCAAATATTCACTATTCAAAACTTTGTTTCAGCCAAATAATGGCCATTAAACAGGGGTTAAAACATAAAGACTATACTTTTCTTCCGATAAAATAATACAGAGCAGTTTGATATGCAATTAGAAGACTGGTAGAGTCGGTATTGTGCCCTTTTACAATAGAATGTTTTACTTATTTCTTTATTAAATTTGCAAGACTTAGCCCCCAATTTGGTTTGGGAAAAAATTAAATTTCGAGTAGATTTTGATAAAAGTTGATAAAACATTTGATTAAAAAGTCGATAAAAGTTGTGGGTATTATTGAATGTGTGGTTGACAATGAGTTTTATGAGAAGGGGGCCAAACAGGGGTTTGATCAGCTACTAACATCTATTTCACAAGGAAATAGTTTACAATCTAGTAACCCAGCCACTGAAAAGATTTTCTTTTGTACTGCCATGTTGGTGTCTCCCAAAACAACAAATGAAATTAATGATTAACATATGGACACAGTAGAAATCCATTATTCATCGGAATTGACCTTGCTATGTAATATTTTCATTAACATGTATTCAACGCTTTGAATACATTTCAACACAATATGGATCAGAGATAAGATCAATATAAGGTTTTGATGATGTTGTATTGTTGATCAACATAATGCAAACACTCGCTTATCCCTGTCACCTTATGCAAAACACTTGTTGCAAGAAGGGAATCTTTAACCTATCATCTCAAATTTATTGCATATGTATTTCTTGATATAATGAGTAAGTAGTTCAGATCCAATACACGATGAATTGGTATAGTAATTATTACATACTAATAAGAACTTAAATTGTCAGGTAAAGGCATGCCAAAGTATTTCAGAATAATTAATCACCTTCTCATCAAGCTCAATTCGGCTTTTCTCCTCCGCCAAACGATCTAACTCTTCCTCTGCTCTTTTAATGTTACCCAATGTGTTAGCAGTAGTAGCCTTTTCTTCCCTTAGAGAATGCCACCTTACCTGAAGATTTGATAGATCCTGATCCATGTTCCTCCATTCCTCGTTCAAGTTCTTAATATCCTGATGTAAAGTATCCCTGTCGCCGGAAGAAAGGAAAATGAACTCAAATCAGCAAAGATGCTTCCATATATGACAGCAAAGTTCGTCAGCTATCTAATGAGATATTGCAAAGCAGATCTATGTGATAAACAATTTCACATCAGAAAATTCATAAAATAAAGTTGATCGTCTTCTATTATACCAACAAAGGATGAAAATCGTAATTTGGAGTACACAGCAGGAAAGCGTTCACATACTTAGTAGTCTGCATTGTATTCAACTCTAATTGAATTTCCTCTAGGGATTTTACACCTTGCCCTCGAAAATCAAGCTTATACTCTAAATCATTAACTTGCTTCTGCAAAGCCTGTATTTCTTGGAAGAGCCTGTCTGCGGTTTCTACTGGTTGTATCAAGGCATCAACTAAGTCCTTATCAGCTTTTATTTGAGCCAGAACACCAAGCACCTGCAAGCAAAGCAAATGATCCTAAGTGCCTGAGTGCCAGTAGCATGTCTCCAGCAAATAGCAAGCTGATATATTATCTAGTCAATGATAAGCATAAAAGAAATTAAGAAAGGAAAACAAAATATACAACTAAGAGAAAACAAGTACCGAACTTGAGGGAAGGGAAGGATTCTTCGGTGAAATTAAATTGTTGATCCCCTAAACACCCTCATAATTTACTGCTCATTTTATATTACACGTTGTGCATTATATGGATACATTCACCTGCCCTATTAGTCTCTCAACTACCTACCAACACAACTAAATAAGAAAATATTCCAATTATCTAAACAGTAAAACTACTTTTCATTTAAATTATCCAAAGAATATACACGAGGTAACAAGTACCAAAACCACTAACAAGTAAAATACAGCATTTGATAATTACATCATCATGAGCCTGATTTTGTTGATCCAGTTCTTCGTTTAGCTCTTTCAGATTCCTTTCAGCGAGAGGAATAGTTTCTTTGCTGATTTTATCATATTCTTCATACACCATGCGAATTTTGTCTAATTGCTGGAACTGGAAATCAGCATTTGAAGACTCCATAGCCAGTACTTTCATATGCTCTGCAGAGCTTGCAGCTTTTACTCTTTGCTGTTATGAAGTAAAGAGATCAGGGACCCTCTTAGTTGAATAAGGAGGTGGAAGACATCATTACAATAGCATAGGAAATAAAAAAGAAAAAGAAACCTTTTTAACAAATTCATCTTCTTCTTCTGCTGAGAAAGGTCTCTCACAGCACGGACAAATATGATGAGCACGAGCAACTCTTTCAAAAGGATCAAACATTTGCCGCATGCCATCGGCAATGTTATATTTGCTGCAAGCATGTATAATGAAGTGTGTGTTGAGAGATTATGGGCATACACATACATATAAACTGAAGCCTATGCCGTCTACAATAACAGTGAAGTTAAGCACCTTTTTTGGACATCTCTTTTTTCCTTGTTAATATCCAAGACTTCAAGGTACGATTCAATGCTAACAGATTGCTGGTCCAACGATTGGAGTTTCGATTCAATGAATCTCCTCCTTGCTGCATCAAACAAATTAATCGATAGTGTCAAATGGTATAGAAGAAGAAAAGGGAAAAGGAACAAGCTTGCACAAGCAGTTTTTAATGAAAAAGTTTTTATAAGTTCAAAGCTAGAACTTCCCTAGATCCTGGCCTGATCTACAGGGTTCAAACATAATAACATAATAGTAGTATAATATATGAAAGGGAAAAGTGGAACTTAAATTTTATGACCCTTCCAGAGGTGAATGAATAGCATATCATTAAGGTTTTTACAATGCTTATAAAACTAAGGTTCCTATCCACGTCTGAGATTATAAGAGGGAGAACATTGCTTTAGGAGATGTATCCAGGGAAAAATCCGTCTCAGTCACAGGGATGGCAGCATGGAGGGTTGATGTGCCCTAAGCGGGGCATACAGACTGGGTATCCGCAGGGCTTGGGTTTGGCGAGGCAAATTGTCGTCCCTTATCAGTCTTGTCTTGTCTATTCAGGAAGTATAATAAGACTAAAACCAAGCCGAAATAGAATATTTTTTAAGAAGGGCAAAAAATATTTGGGATTTAGTAGGTGACAAATTCTTCAATGCAAAATTAAACATCAAGAAAACAATGTTTAGCTTCAAACACTAGTGGAACCTGTCAATGCAACAAAAAAGAGCACTAAATGGAGGAAAAAATCGTTATATAGCATTTGACCCATGAAATTTAGCCTTACATTCCATGTCCTTGTGAAGTTTGGATAAGTTACTGTTTACTTCTTGTATTTTCACCTCCATTTTTTTCACCTCCATTTCAGTTTCGTGGGCTTTTGAGTTCAACTCATTATACTCTTTCTGGAGCAAGCTGCACAAGAACCAGCATGTCAAACAAACTGACGCAAACCAAATGAATGTTGCAGGCAAGCTCACATCATTAAATTCCAAAAACAGTAACTGGAGAGAGCATGGAGAGAGCATGCACATGCAAATAATCTGATGTGATGCAATATACAAGCAAATCTCAAGAAACTTCCATCACCTTTGAGCCTTGGTAATTTCTTTCCTCAAATCCTTGTCAGGAGGGAGCCTACCTTTAAGTACCCCTCTAATTTTATCCTTGTATTCATCCATTCTGTAAATTATTGGGAAAGAGGTATCAGCTTAACGAGAGGAAAAAAAAGGCAAACACAACTGAAAGGTTACAGCACAAAGTCAGGTCAAAAGTAGACTTGCATTTTTTTGTGTTTCTTTTTGTGGTTTTCCAACTCTGCCTTCTTGAGAGAAAGTTCAACTCTGTCTCGGGAATCAGCAAGAATGGAGTCTCTTTCATGGCTAAGAGCTCTAATTTTTTGTTCTAAGGTATAAATCTCACTCTGCTTTTGGTTTATATTTGAATCGAAATTTCTTTCTGCTAGTTGATTAGTCTTTCTCTCCAAGTCAATTTGCTGCCGAAAAAAGGTAATATTATCAGCTTTAAAAAGACAAACATCTATCTGAAAATTATTGAGCATGGGCTAAGTACCATTTGTTTGTCCCTCCTGTCAATAGATTCCAGATTAACATTAAAAATCTGAAGTTCAAATGCATCACGCTCTTTCTCCTTCTCTTCAATAAGTTTTAAAGTGCCAGTCTACACCAAAGTGATGAGTATAAAAATTAGTAGAATATGATGAAGGACCACAGGAAAAGAGTGCACGTCACTTTTAATGATTTACCTTGATTTCGGCTTTAGCCTTTCTCTTGGCATCAATTTCTTTGCACCGATCATTTGCGTGCATGTATTGATCAAATGCTGCCTTAATTTCAGCTTCATTAGATTTCTGGAATAACATGGATCCGAGTAAATGTCCATCAGCGTAGATAAGAAAAAGTATGAAGAAGATGCAAGTGCATGAACGGAAAGGGGACAAGAAATATGGATTACCCATAGAATTTAGAAAATGAAGCAACAATTTGAACTAGTAGAAAGAATGGAATGGGTTGGTTCTCATCTTGGAGAATTGCAAGAAGTTATTGACACTAATAAAGCTTTTGCATAGGAGAACTTTTTCTCTCAGATGACTTGTGCTGAGATTAAAATTAGAACACTGCAGAAGCAGCATAGGAATAGACACATTAGAAACTCAAAAATGGATATTCAACAAAGAGTTAAGGGGTGAGGATCCAGGTACCATAGTGTCAAATATATCCAATAATACTCAATAAGACTCGATGTCTATCAATGTGAGATGTTCTCTCATTATATGGAACCAAACAAAACTAAATATGGTACCTATCAATTACAATATTGGTCGCTATCAATTACAATATTCATTAATAGTAACCTACTAAATATAAAGATTGATGTTTTATATTCTTTCCTTATATTCCACTGACATCCCCCTGAAATTGATGTTAGTAAAAACATCAATTTACCATTGTGAACCAAAAGCAGAGATAGTGCTTGTGCCCACAACGACGAGACCCGAATCACAGCAGCCATCTACGAAAAATAGTGACGACAAGAGACTAAGAACAATAAATAGTGTAAAAACAACCAAGAACTACTCCAAAACCACTCCAGAGAGCTTACACCCCAAAAAGAATTTCCAAAAGAAATTCACGAAATGCACCGACACACACAATGAGCTCTATCCGTCGAGAGAACTCAGTCGAACATATAATTCGTGTTCCAACAAGAACAGATCGACAAGGAAACCAAGTCAAAGGGTCGCGCTTGATAGACAAGCCCGGCCAAAAATCTAGCAATATATCGCTGGCCAAGATGTTGCATTTGGAAAAAATTCCATCGAACAACCTACACCAAAAACTCAAAAATGGTCCTCCTCTGAGAATCCAAAACACTCTAGCTCATCATCTGAGCAACATGTCTCTAAAAAAACACCAATATTCTGCCACTATACCCACAAAGCACTATAGAAAGGGTAAAAAAATAGTCAAAGCCTAATCAACACCCAATCTTGATAAAGCTCACTCTGACCAAACTAAATCAGCCCACAAAAAGAAACCAAATTGCAAGCCCAAACCAACTTGAGCCCAAAATCAGCCCACTCAAAAAGCAGGCCCACACAACAGATTTCATAGCCCACACAGCAGCCCACTAAGGATACTCACAAAACTCAAACCAGCCCACAAAATCAGGCCCATTCCATAAATTCAACCCATCTATAACCACACACAATATAAATATATCCATAGGCCTAATAACCTAAACTCAATCAATAACCCAGTCCAACTCCTCCATCTTCGCCACCTCTTCAGATGCTGGCAAACCATGGACCAGTCAAACTATCGTCGGCAAGTCATGTTAGTTCCCGTCGCCGACCAACTACCTAGCATCACCACACGAATAAACTTCATCATCTTTGAAATCCTACCCAAACCATTATCTACTTCCCCAGAATCCTAATTAACCGTCTACAACTCCACTTCACTAGCACCCTAAATCATTCACAACCTACAAGCTCCACTGCCACTTGCTTCTTCAAATAACCCAAATCCCACCATCACCTCTCCAAATCATCTTCGGTGGCTGTCCCATACTCCACCAATAGCCTCCAACAAACATAAATCGACCAAAAGAAAAAAAAAAAAAAGTGAACAGAAATGAAACCAGGTTGTCCAAAGTCGGAATTCTGAGCTTGACGAGGTTCTTGGATGTACCCACGCTGAGTGTGATTTCATATTCGCTCAATTACTCTCCAAAAACGACGACTTCTTCTCTGAACCCAAATGCGACTTCTTTTGCCTTTGGTAAATTGAAATAGATAATGCCCATAGAAACAAACTACAACCTCAAAGCCCAATTACAAGAACAGCCCAGTTAAAAAAAATCCCACCAGCCACTCCAAACCGGATCTTAACTCAAATCAGCCCTCAATTATAACCCACTCACACCAGTCCAACACCATTCACCCGGCCTAAATTCCTTCAACCGGCCTAAATTCCGTCAACCCTAGCCCAACCACCACCATCACAGAAAACACATCCGGCTGCTCAACCTCAAGTGAGTTGAAGAATGTGAACAGCAACCAAATCATTAGATTCCTTCTTTGCGATTACAAACTTCCTATCTTGAAGAGGATGGTTCATGAGATTGAAAGTCAGTCGGGAAAAAAAAAATATCTTGACAAGGGCTCTAAAAAAATTCATGCACGAATCAAGAAATTCAATTCAAGAGCAACTAAGAAAACTATCCGAATACCAAAAAGACTGGACAGGAAATATATTCAATAATACTCAATACTCCTCGATGTGAGAGGTCCTTTCATTATATAGAACCAAATCAAAACTAAATATGGTAACTATCAATTACGATATTGGTAACTATCAATTACAATATTCATTAATGGTAAACTACTAAATATAAAGATTGATGTTTTATATTCTTTCCTTATATTCCACTGACACATAGCACTATCCAACAAATGATGAGAGAAACCTATAAGAAGGGAGATCTTTTAAAAACTGGCTGAGAAAAATTGCCAATTGGTGTGGCGGTCATAAACATAATATTCAAAATACCTCATCACTCAGACCATGAGTGTTAGCAATTAGATTCATCCTAATTATTACACTCTTAATATATTCTACAAATGGCCCAGTGAAGTTAGCATTGGCTGTAAAAATTAGCTCAATGGAGTATGGCTCGACATACTTTATCAATAAGAATATATGAAAAAAGACCTGTATTGGTGTCAACTAAATTTCTTTGGAACCTGCAAAAATTGTTCAGCCAGGTATGAATATGCATGCATTATTTGAAAAAGTGATTATCAGAAAGGCCTTACAAGCTTCTCAAAGTTTCATAAGAGGGTATGCTGTACATCAAGAAAAAAGGGAAAAATAATTATGCAATCAGGTTCTATAAAAACCATGGAGTCATATGACAAATTAGAGAAGCAAGGATCAAACAGGCATAGGTTCTAAACTAAATGTAAAAGTATATACCTTTTTATCTTCCAAGTCCTTGTCAAGATCCATTGACCTTAATTTTATTCGATTTATGAGGTTCAAAGCAGCATCGTCGCTGAAGGGACGATTTGGAAGAGACCCTAAATTGTGCTTCTCGAAAAGCTGTTGAATTGTGAAGTCTCTTTCATTCTTCAAGGACATATGAGCCTGAAGGCCACAAAGAGAGAATTATCCAAAAAAAAAAAAAAAAAAAATGCCATCTTAACTAACTGTAGTTTAGAATGTCGATGAGCTAATTGATGAAAATTACTTCAGCAGCAGTTTGAAGCTTGGCAATCTCCTTAATATTCTCCTTTATCATCTCATAAACATGCCATCAAGAAATTTATTTTACAGAAAATAATTATGCAGATTGTAGGAACCCTAGTGGCATCTGATAATCCTTCTGACTACAGTAAAGATGGAAGGCACTGGCTTGTTTTTGACAGTGTCAAAGATTTAATGCTTGAAGGTGGTGGAATTATTCATGGCAATGGAAGTGTATGGTGGAAAAATTCCTGCAAAATAGATGAATCTAAAGTAAGGGCCTGTTTGATTGGGCATTTTTTCCATGGAAAATGGACCTTTTGGTAGTGTTTGATAGCAATATATTTCCATGCAAATTGATTTTCATCTTTCCGTCACACACTTGCCAATTCCATGATTTTGTGGAAAACCAATTCTTGTTTTCCAGCCCTTTTTTATTTTTAATTTTTTTTTTGGTAATTGGAACGAATTCTATTCCTAATTGTAACAAATTTTGTCCATTTAATTGACGATTTTCATTAAAAATAAAGCCAAATGAAAATCAAAAGATCCAAAATTTCAATATTTTTCAGGTGAAAAATTATACTAATCAAATACATTTAATTGACAATTTTCAGTAAAACAAGTTTTAGGAAACTCAATTCCTTAAAATTCATTTTCTTTCTACCCAAATTTCATTCTTGCAACCAAACGGACCCTTACTTTCAATCAATGTTGTCAAAATTAAATTTTGACTTGAAAAATTGAGAACCAACTCAATCTTTTATAGAAAAAATTGAAAACTCCTTAAATGTGCCAATCAAGCTAAGTACTAGTCAATTTATTTTGATTAAATTTTTCTAATACCAATTCGATCTCAATTTCATAATTATTTGACCCCTTTAATTCTTTAACCGATTCGGGTCAGTATGAATTTTAAAATGATACTTTTTAATATTTCTCGCAAAACAAATTGTTGATTAAAAAAAAAAAAAAAAAAAAGACGTTTACTTATATTTAAGCTTAGGAAGACATGGTCATGGCCTCACATTACCAAGGAGTTATGACCAAGTGTCATCTAGATGTGAATGCTCAGAAAGCTGATGAGACAACAAAGTGAAGGGATACAGGAAACCTATGAAGTGCTACTTCAAAAGGGGATATTTCGTACTAGCTTCAGTGAAAAAAAAAAATGCCATTAAAGATCACACCATTTTCAATGTCTTATCTACCACAGCATTTAAAAAAATAAAAATAAATAAAACCTTGTATGCAGCATCTTTCAAGGTTTGTAGATTCTCAAGTTTCAGCTTATATGTCTTTATCTCTTGAGCCTGATCTTTGTGAAGCTTTTTTATAACCTCCAAGGCCTTTGTGTATCTACAGAATAAATGTAAAATAGATGTTATCTTGGTTACAAATCCTATAAAACAGAATTTTATCATACCTATACAGATACATCAAAAGCTTTTACGTACTCTATGTTGCAAGCATCCAGCAACCACAAAAAATGGCCTTCTCAGAGCCAGAGGACTAAATGAAACTAGCCATTTCGTTACGATTCCTCTTGCAAAAATCATCATTTAAATTTATTAAATTCACTATGAAGCTTATTACTTATTTTACTCTTCCAGTAACATAATGCTATTTCAAATTATATATCAAAGAGACGAGAGCGTCAATAAGTATGAAATTATAGTGCATGTTGAATCGAAAAAGATTCATGTTAAAACTCAAGATATACAAAAATTAGAGAAAAGAAGACCTAAAACAGACATATAAAGCAATAAATTAATTCATCATCTTATAGAGCAATAAATACCTAGTAGCGGAGAAGATGTCATCAAACTTCTTTTTCAGTGTAGAAGGATCTTGTAACGGCCAGTTGGCCTCATCTTGATGAACAAAAATAACATTCTCAAGAATAGCCTTAGAAACCCCCATGAGAGCAGGAATTTCCCGGTCCATATCAGCACATCGGTAGCTTAGGCAAACCTTCTGTTATTTCCAAAGCATTATAGAAATTCAAGTGAGAAGCTATTAAATTTTTCAATGGCAGTAACTGTCAAATAATGAAGAAAACTATATGAGTCACTTAATTGACTCGAGACACAACAGATAGGTACATAAAAAGGAAATAAACAAATACCAACTAATAATTGAATACAACATCACAATAATAACTACAAAACAATTAAAAACACATATGACCGACTCAAAAAGATAACAGTTAGACTCAACAAATTTCAGCAAACATAACCCGCACTTGCATGATATACAAGAGGTATGTTACCCATGAGCAATATTAATATGTTCAACAGGCCCCCAACCTCAGCCCTCTTTCCAATAACCTTGTTCCTCATTCTAGACTACAATGTGTAATAGGTATTATCCATTATCTGTCTCTCTCTTTCTTCTTCAATAAGCACGTATTTGTGCGAGTCGGTCGCTAAACAGTAATCCAATTAACACCAAACAACAGGTAACACTGTTTGAAACTATAGAGTTGTCAACGAAAAGCTTAGAAAAACTGCATTACTCATTGATGTACTAAAGATTTGTCAACGAAAATCCTGATGAATGGTCGTGATCAAATCACTATAAGTTAAACAGTAGAAGTGCATGTCATTGTCAAGAAAAGTGTCACGTCCCTTAGGGTCTTTGTAAGCTAAAAGTATATTGCTACCAACATAAAGCGAATAAACTGTTATATGAAACGGGGAAGTTTTGAACTTAAGAAAGTTCTGCTGACCAGAAACTTAAGCCAATACACATTACAGTTTTCGACCTACTCGCATCAGAAGAACGCAATATTCGAAATGCTTACATGGTATTCGTGTTGTCATAAGGAATATTATAAAGATGCACAAACTACAGCCTAAAAAAAAAAAGCATCAAAATACTTGTAGAACCAGTATATCCAAAATCCACCCTTACTACACAATACTTGCATAACGCAAAATGCATGACTAATAATACAGTTCACTCTCTATATGCACAAAGTTGTTCCTCTCCTTTCCATTTAGCTGCTTCAAAATTTACATGAACTCAAAACAATTTCCAGAAAATAGAGAAGAATGTACTTCTTTCAAATGAAAAAGATTTAACAAAAAGAAATATGTTCAAACTCTAATATCCAAAATCAAAAACATATTATGCAAAATGCATTTTTGTCCCAAGATAAAATTACCTCCAAAGTGCCTAAAAAATTTGCACATGATTCAACTTCACAATTAATGCATGTGGAAACATACACACGCCACACAATCATATTAAAGCCTTGAGATTATGAAAGTGGTTATATAACAATAATGAATAAGGGGTGAAACAATCTTATCTTAGTTATTTTTTACCTCTCCAGTATGAGGATTTATTGTCTGGAGCACAGACTCAATGGCCTTGTACTCCATCTTGGTGGCCTTTTGGGTCAGCTGGAATGACCTTATGCAAACCACATCCTTACCTGCTGCCGTCTTAAACCGAAGCTTTATCTGGGCTTTTGTCTCTGTCTCCCCTGCCACCTAAATTCACCATAACTTTTTACATAATTGTATACATACACCTAAAAACCTTTCACCGCGTCGACAAATAACACGCACATACCTTGGGGTCATGAATGAAACTGTGACCAGACCGTGCATTTGGGGGCAATTCGCCAGTGCAAGCAACCTTTAAGCACTCAATAATAGTCTGAGATAACAAAAGGATAGATTTCAATAAGTCAAGTGTCGGATAGACTTGTGAGATAAGCCAACAGAATGGAATTTCAGCAATTCTTTTGTCACTTTGGACTTACATTTGTAGATAATAAACAATTAGAAATGGATTTCAACTGTGGCATGATATGAAGCAATGTGATGCTACAACTGATTTCTTGGAATATGATTGTGCGCATTTGTGTATGCATATATCTATGTTGTGCGTAGATGAATAAATCACAAATACTACTACCTGAAGTAAAATTTGAATATGTGCAACTGTGTAACCGTGTTGTGTGACATCTATAAGTGTATACGGTCACTAATGCACAGTGTATAGAGCCGTTATGCTGCAATATTTATTTCCGGAGAGATTTAAGCAGGCCAAGTAAATTAAAAATGGAGTATGATAACCAAATTATGAAACGTGATATTATGATTCTGCATGCATTTCTCCAGAATCGGTGGGTATAAACACGGGGTTCAATGCACCTGCAGAGAAATAATCAAACTAATAGAGGCACTGCCCCTGATGTATGAGGTACCATGAATATTATGCTGCAAATTTGTGTGATGTCTGTATGTATGGATGTGCATGGTTAACATATAGATTGGGCGCAGGTGGGGAAAATAAAAAAAATACAACTTGTGCGTGTTTTATAACACGGTACAACTTCCTTCGCATGATGAGAAACTCTAGCATACAGATTCGTATCT
>NC_036243.1:1717647-1727007 GCF_002742605.1 Olea europaea var. sylvestris | reverse complement strand
GGGGGGGGGGGGAACCTGCTGAAATTAGATACAATGTTCTCAAACATGGTGTTAAACACCAACATTTGCATTCATTATCACATACAGAATGGAAGCTTAACCAGAGAACCAACCTGTTCAAGTGTGTGGGGTACAACTTTTTTTTTTTCGTGCCAGTTGCAACATATCGTGCTAAATTTGTTCGGGCGAATCAGAAATTTATGATCAATAAAAAATTTCCAATTCTTAGTGCCCAGTTTGGCAACGCTACATTTTAGAAGCTGCAATTTTTTTCTGCAATATGATCGATGTATGTACCAGCATACAACACGTATATGAATAGAAGTGGGTGAAGTTACCGTTTTGCCGGCGCCGTTTGGGCCGACGATTAGAGTCAAAGGTCTAAAAAACGTGATGACGTTCTTGTTCTCCGGGTCGAAACTCCGGATACCCTTTATCAGCATCTTATCCACCGTGCTCATCTTTGTGATTTATATTTCGAATTCAATATCCTTCTGCTCCTCTGGTTTCTGATTTCTGATGTAAAATGCTGTAATCAAAGAAGCAGGATGCGGGTTGACTACGAAGGGTTACCATCCACCATTGTTGCGGGTGAGTTATTGCTCGTTGAGGAAATCGTTGGTTTAGGAGAATGGGTTTTTCTGTAAATTCTGGAAGACAACACTGGGGACTGGTAAAGGGAGGCACTTAAGAAAGAGGAAAGGATGAATTTGTACAAAAAGACTAAGTTGGAGGGGCAAAATGAAAAATATTAAAATCAAGTTGGTCCCTGTAATCCCCTGCTTGGTTCAGCTTAAAATTTGAAGCACGTTTTATGGAATCTACAAATTTTCAAACTCACATTTTTACCAACTTTTATCAAAATTTTATCTACCTAAATAGAGACAAACTGTGATAATTGGTTGAGGAATTATTTTTAAGAAAATGACATTAGTTGATTACTCAAGAATTCCCTATGACATTGTTATTACACGGCTCCATTTGAAGTACTCATCATTCAAGCTAAACAAATCAGAATTTCTTATTATATCGAGTAATTCAGCAACCATCATGGTGTATGTTACTTCTATGTTTTTCCTTGCTTTAGCATGTCGCTTTGTTATTATATTTTCTCTTTCTACAGTTTTGTTACTCCTTGACTCTTGTAAATCCACGCTTGTTGATAATGAAAGTGAGAATTCGAGTCTAGAATCAAAATGACTATCACTAATCATTACTTGGAGCTAGAGTTGGGGAAATTCAGTTTGAGGGAGTTAGATTTTAAAATGTGTGAGAAGGGAGGAACTGGAATTTATTGACAATTGTTTCAATTTTTGCTCTAGGTGGTTGCAACTGTTAGAGAGGAGAAATATAAATCCTGGTCGTGCTCTTTTAAAAATATTTCGATAGTGAAAGGGTTGAATTTAAATCTCTCCACGTAGGAGGAAATTTCTCAATAATGGCAGCAACTTTGAAGGATTCGCTCAACTCCATCTTCTCAACATGTATGTCATGGAGAACTTGAAGTTCTTGTACTTGATTTGTCACGGTTTTAGAGTCTACCATCTTGTAATCCAAGAACTTGTCAACTATGAACCTTTTAGTTTCGATATCCTCGATTTTATATTTCTTTTTCAATGAATCCCATAGTTTCTTAGCCGAATCCTTCGAACTATACACTTCATACAGTGTATTGTCAAATCCGTTTACGATATAGTTTTTGCATAAGAAGTCCGAGTGCTTCCATCTGTCCAAAACAATAATCGATTCGTGATTATTTTTACCTTTTTGTATCGTTGGTGCAGTCTCTTTTAGAGACTTTGCCAAGTTTAAAGTAATAAGATAAAACAATATCTTTTGTTGCCATCTCTTGAAATACACACCTCCAAACTTTTTCGATTTTCCCCATGTAAGATTGCAGTATTTTGAAGTGGTACCATTGGTAGTTCGACTTGGAGTCGTCTCCATGGTGTTCATTTCTGTAACGCAAACAGGAATTTAACGCAAAATCAAAGAGAAGAGAATAGTGCATAGATGCATTTTCCAAAGATTACATGTTTGTTTATTTACACACAACAACCTAAATACGGTCTTAAGATTGTTTGAAATAATTTGATGGTGAAAGGGTTATTTTGAAATGAACAAACAAAAAATTACAGAGTTTAATCCACATCAATGTGATTAAACACAATAATATATATAAATGTTTACGGTATACTAACTACAAGGAAAATAAAGAAACAGAGAAAAAAAGAAGAAAATCCGAGGCAAGTAAAATGTCACTATTTTCTTCAGACAATATTGCCTCCCAACGGTACTCACAAATTATGGCACTTGTCTTCCAAGATACAACGGATACGACTTGTGATAGAAGCACTTTAAACCAGAAGTTCCAACGAACTTTTTGACAAAACTTCCCTCTCTACAAGCAAGATAATTTGGATGATTTTGCAAAAGATTCAATGCAGTGCTCAATGCAGAAGTGATATTGGTTGCATTTATGGACGTCCAAATGATCTTATTTATAGACGATGAGGGGTTGTAAATGAAGTGATACGTGTCAAACCGTGCAACTTTACCAACAAAACATCACTTATTGTCGCTGACCTTTTGTTCAAGTGTTAGTGTCAAAATATTTATAGAAATTTTTCGCCCACCTAACGTTGGCTCATCACTTGAGCAATAGGCGAGTGATCGAGTTAGGCAATTTTTTCAGTCAGTTTCCCTCTATTTTTTCTTCTAAATTTGGACCGCAATTTTTCACTCATTCGAAATTGATTGCAAAGATTCTAAATATGTCATGATGATCTACTCGACTAATAGAATAAATTAGTATATATACATTTATAATTTAACTATTGAATCAAGTTCGAATATTTGACAAAAGTTGACACGAAAGTCACTTTTTTGAAATTTTATCCTTAACCAAATTCTCAATTTTAAACCAATTTCCAACACGGTCTAGAGTAATTTCATCTTCACTACTGGTAGACTGATGCTTGTCTACTCATAGAAAGAATGGTACTCATTGAGTTAATTATTTCAATAGTAACTGAATTTAGGTCCATATCTTTGATTGACTATTGAATTTTAAAATGTCGAATTTTGACCATTGAACTTTAAAAAATATCGAGTTTTGGTTAGGTCATGTCTTTGATTGGTCATTGAACTTTAAAATATTGAGTTTTGACCACTGAATTTTGAAAAATATTTAGTTTTGGTCATTAAACTTAGGTCCATGTTTTCGATTACTCATTAAAGTTTAAAATGTCGAGTTTTGGTCACTAAACTTTAAAATATGTCATACGTTGCTCCCTAGTATAATTGTTGAATTTTGAAAAATATCGAGTTTATAGTGAATAATGTACAACATTTTTTAAAATTTAGTAAATAATGTATAATATTTTTTAAAGTTCAGTGAGTAGTGTACAATATTTTTTAAAGTTCAGTGACCAAAACTCAACGTTTTAAATTTCAGTAAGTAATTGAAGACATGAACCTAAGTTTACTGGCCAATCAAAGATATGGATCTAAATTCAGTAACCATTGGAACAATTAACTCACACTCATTCCATCCCATTTATATCGGATTACTTTCCTTTTTTTTTTATTCCAATTATACAGTGATGTGTCTTTATTGAGAATGTTATGTTTTGTTAGTATGTTAATGCACTTTTATTTAATTTGTTTAGTTATGATCAATGTTTTCCACTTAATATTGAAATTGTACAAAATATAAATAAAGGTAAATTATATGTAAGTTTTTGACAAAAAATGCTCTTTTAATAACATTAAATATATTTTTTTAATCCGTGTGAAAACCAAAATAAGCTTATAAATAAAATAGAGGGAGTATAAAGTTAAGATATGGACGATTCTTTATTTTATTTTTTGATGAATGAGGTCATGGAACTAGGTTTACATGATATGGAAATCATGTGTTCTCAAGTAACTTTTTACCCTAGGTCTACATTAAAAGGTTGAGATCTGAAAGATGCCACGGATTTAAGGGTATGTTTGAGCATCTTTTTTAGGAGAATAGATCTTGTAGTGATAATTTTTTGCCCAATGTATGGTTAAAAAGTAAAAAATATTTTTGGATTTACAATTAAAATTATCTCACTAAAAGAATTGTATGGTTAAAAATAAGTTTGGAGAAAAATAAATTTTTAAAGAATGCGATCCAAATATGGATTAAATTTTCGGCTTATATTTAATATGTTGAATTGAACATAGCAATGGATAAAGTTTTTGCACAACTATTTACATCTCTTACCCCTTGTTTGATTAATATTTACAAATTGTTTATAATCACTTAACTCACTCTTATATTCATATTTGTCTTATTCAAAGCTACCTTACACTTATAAGCCACTTATACTGGCTAATCATGTACATAATGATGATATGATATGTAAAAATGTAAGTGAAAAAATTATTAAATTGATGAAAATTTAGTCCAACTAAATCTTATCACATTATCCGTTGATAAAGTATTACGTAAATTGTTATGTACACTTAGCCCTTGTTTGATCTCCATTTTGGAGGAAATAACGCATTTTGAATAATAGATTGATGCAGAATTGTGGTAAAAAAAAAAAGATTTTGAATTTACATGCAATATTATTTTAAAGAATGTGTGGTTGAAAATGAGTTTTGAAAAAATGCGGTTGGTTTAGTTTTTTATTTTCCATTTTCAGTCTCAAAACGATTTTTAGCCCTTATTTGAGCCCCATTTTTGGGGAAGAATGAATTTTTTAATAGTGTATTGATGGGAAATGTGTGGTTAAAAATAGAGAAATTTTTTGGATTTACGTGTAATATTATTTTATTGAAGAATGTGTGGTTGAAATGATGTCAAAGTACTGTTGAAAAATACATTTTTTCAAAAGAATGAGGCTCAAACAAGAGCTTAATTTTCCCAAAAAACGGTGCGTTTTGGACTTTTTCGTATTTTGGGAAATTATAATTAAAAATGCTCAAAATAATAAAAAGTTGTGTTACGTTTTCAGTTATAAATTTTAACTCGTTTTAAAAAATGATGAACCAAATGCATTTTCTACGTTTTTAAAAATGAAAAATGGCTCCAAAACGTGGAACCTACCGCAGTCTAAATTTTTATAAGAATGAAAATCGTCAATAGTTTGAATGTTCACTGGCCAAACAAAAAGCCCGCCTTCCGCTTCTTCAAACACGCTCCCAAAATGGGAACGGAGCCCTCCATTTCAGATTCCGATTGGGATCGACCTTTCACGGACGAAGAACTTGAAGCCATCGACGCTATTTGCAGATCCGCCACCACCATCTCCTCCCCTTCATCTTCCTCTACGCCAATCAAGAAGCGCCACGTGCTGGAGTGCACCAACGACCATGCCTCGACAGTGTCGCCTCCCAAGACCCGCCGCCGATTGCCTGAATCTCTATTCACTTTCCGGAAAGAACCACACACATCATTCTCTTTTTCTCCTTGCTCTAGAAATCGGTTTAATTTTCGTAATAATACTGTTCGCTCTCCCTATCAAGGTAAAATACATATTTTTCTCTCGCATGGTATCATAATTTTTTTTAATTATCCTTCTTTATATTCTAGCTGAAATTCTAAATGGAAGTAGGAAATATTACAATTATTGCGCTGTTCATGAAGCGCGGATACTTTTCCAGTTAACGTTTAAATGGTATTCTTTCCTTTTTCAACTTTTTGGCTCAAGTTGATATACCAGAGCATGTACACCTATTGCTGATGAACCTCTGGTGGGGTTGTACATTAAGCATCAAAAGCTGTACCTTAGGGCGCACAAGTATCATTGCCTATCAGTAATTACTTTTATTTCAAATGAGAAATTTAATAGAACATCGAAGTACTAATGATAATTGCATCAAATTAATATAATAGTTATCATTAATTTTGAAAAGAAAAGAATTTTATAAGAAAAACTTTAATTTTGAAAATTAGTTATTTTTACTGTTATTCAAAGGAGTTTCGTTTTGCTTTTCTTTTTCAACTATAAGCTACTATGCATTTTTAACAGATCCCTTTCTGAAGCCTTAGTTCTTTTTCGTACACAGATATGAAATTTGGAGGCCGAATTGTATATAGCAGAACTGTTGAAGAGGTAGAGAAGGCTGCAGACGAGCTTCTTCATTTCATAGAAGCTAAGAAAAGTAAAGAGGGCAAGTGCATCCTTGGTCTGGATATTGAGTGGAGACCCACTTTTAGAAAAGGTAGCTTCAAATTTATCAATGAATAAAACTAGAGCTTTATTTGTTATGCAAGTCTCAGGTAGATCGCTGGAAAATTGTCAGGAAATGTTAATTCACAACACATTGTGCATAGAAGGCATCTAGTCGAATCTGAAAAGTTGGACGAAGAAATCATGAGTAAATGAAAATTGTAAAATATTTAATAACAGTTGATAATGTGTTTGAAGAAGTTATTATAAACATAAATTAACAGCTAGGTGTCATCAAGCCAGTATTTGGTAGGAGTTTAAATGCAGCAGTTCTGTCCAGCTAACAATTCTCGTCCTGCTTCTTGCTCTAAAGTTAATGGGAATTTTTGGCCTTCTCTTTTGAGTAACTTCTTATTTTTGGAAAGATTGCAATTGGGACGATCATGTCTGCAATTAGAGTTTTATGCCTAAACTTTCATCAAATAAAGTTTAGATAAATCATTGGCCCCGTTGACATATGAAGTACAACCTAAAGGAAGCGAATGTTGAGGTTATGGATTCACCATCCAAAAGCACACAGATAATATATATGAGGCTAGACAAATTTTTGGCCTTCTCTTTTGAGTAACTTCTTATTTTTGGAAAGATTGCAATTGGGACGATCATGTCTGCAATTAGAGTTTTATGCCTAAACTTTCATCAAATAAAGTTTAGATAAATCATTGGCCCCGTTGACATATGAAGTACAACCTAAAGGAAGCGAATGTTGAGGTTATGGATTCACCATCCAAAAGCACACAGATAATATATATGAGGCTAGACAGGGTGTTAAAACTCCTCCGCTGCTATCACTCCATATAGCTATATATTTTATTCTTAAAACAAGTTACTGATACATGACATGTCAAAAAAGATTATATTATTTTTAGTCACCAATTGATGATTTTTTTCTATTTTCTTTGTTACAGTTCAAAATGTTTTACTTCGTATTTTACTCATTAATTTTGTTTTACTTTCCATTTTATTGTATGCATACTCTATATATAAGCTCTAGTTTTCATTTCAAAATGTTTATGCCATGCACTGATTGTTTTCCAGCAATTAGGTGACATTAAACATTGTACATTTTGCCTTCTTTACAAGTGTATTCTAAGAGAGACCATTATAGGTTTTGTTGCTATTATATGTGAAAAATCATTGTTAAACTGTGCAGGTGTTGCACCTGGGAAGGCTGCGGTTTTGCAGATTTGTGGAGACAATAATAATTGCTATGTGTTGCATATCATTCATTCTGGGATACCTCAAAAACTGCGATTTCTACTCGAGGACCCCACTTCTCTAAAGGTTTGCTTATCAAGCACCAAAGAATTTTTTGAAACAACTCTACATTTTTTACTATTTTGGGTAATATGTTTGTATAACAACTCAATACACTACTTGTTACATGCATAGGTAGGCATAGGCATTGCGAATGATGCGGATAAAGTTTTCCAAGATCACAATGTATCTATAATGACTTTGGAAGATCTTTCTAATCTAGCCAATTGGAAGCTCAGTGGGGTTGCAAAGAGGTGGAGCCTAGCAAGTCTAACTGAAATGGTTATCTGCAGACAGGTACTTATAAGATCCTCATATTACTTTCACTACCATATCATATGTATTATTCCTTGTCTTAATTTCTGTCTTAAGTGCTGGGGTTTATAATTGTGGGTGATCCACTTCTTGGATTTTGATTGGAAGGGGTAGACGTGGAAAAAGAATCCTTTGCCATCTCAAGTTGGTGAAAATTCTGGATAACCAAACATGAAAAGAGATACATTTACAATGTGAAGGAGTGAGAAGTTCAGAAACAATACTGAGTTACAAGCAACGTGAAGTTCATTAGAGAATTTACTTTCTTTCTTAAAGGATACATCAGGAGTGCATTCTTTTTGTCATCTTTTGAGCAACATCAATCCATTTCCTCTGTGCACAGAGCTCTATTTAAGGGTCTGTCCCCTTAGTGCTCATATTGAGCCGGTTTGAGCCCCATTTTTTTAGTCGAATGCATTTTGGAATAGTAGATTGATGAAGAATGTGTGATTAAAAAATAAGGAAAAGTTTTGGATTTGTCTGCAAAATTATTTTATCAAAGAATGTGTGGCTCAAAAGAAAAGAAATAAAATTGCATTTTGGAAATAATAGGGATCAAACAAGTGCATTATCTTTTTCATTTTCTTCGGTTGTTTGATGACAAGAAAAGACAATGAGATGTTTCTTTTCTGCTCATTTCAATTGACCATGTTGATTATCTCAGTGAAAGATCTTGCCTTCCTTGTTATGAAGGAAGCATTCCAGTACTGATTGCACTTCATTTATACATTTCCGTAGTTCTTCATTCTCATTCAACAAAATGTGAATGACCACTCTTGAAGCCTCCGGTCCCATTTTCCTTATATGCCCCATAGTCCCCAAACCTTGCATTAACTTCCCTGGGTTGAACCAACCTCCAGTCCACTGTATGTACCTCTTGATGAGACCACTAAAGAATTGCACATACACTAAATAGCTGCTTGTATGCACTTAGTCAATTAATGAATCGACTTTAAATCTTGCCTGTAGCATGCAAATATTGAATATTTGCACTATAGTGTATCTCTGCTGTCTTGAATTGAATTTCCATTCCTCTATTTCCTTTAGTTTTCTGGATTTATTTCTTGTCCTTGTTAGTTTGTTTTAAAGTTATTACTGGGTGATGCTTATTCTTTTGAATTGTAACTTTGAGAATCACGCAAAGACATTGGCAAATGTTGCTTGAAAGGTATTTTCTTGGAACCATGCATAAAGAGCTTAAATTGTTATTTAAGTATTTATAGTTCACTCTTTCAAATGTTTGTTTACAGTGTTTCTTGAAAAGTTGTATATCAGTTAATGTCATTCTTTTGTGCCACGAGGAGCCTAATTGTGGCTCAGGAAAGGCATGCATTATGGCAAGTAATGCACCACTGTGGCTACTGCCACCGGAAGCTCGCTGTTGCATCATAAGATTGTTCAATTACAGCTATGCATACAATGGAATCAAATGAACAATTTCAGGACACTGTTCACAAACAATCTTATTTCATCAATCACAGCACATTACATTGACTGGAAGCTTTGCATGCCTAAATGGATGGACTATACTAGTGATACATGCATTAAAATTTTTGTAATAGAATGAATGTTACAGCAC
>NC_036243.1:1697152-1714885 GCF_002742605.1 Olea europaea var. sylvestris | reverse complement strand
AAATATAGTGTTGAGTACCCTTGAATACACTATCATTAAACATGTCAATATTATCTTGTGGAGGTTGTGGGCTAGTTGGAATGTGACATTTGGAAAGATGAAAGGTGATGACTAATGAGCCATTGCATGTGAGTGGGACCTTAACACAAAATCAATCAATGCTATTCCCTTTCCAGTTTGTTGATTTTAATTATGGTGTCCAGTCCATGTGATGGCGAATGGCAGTATGGGATGCCATTAACAAATGGACAACAAATTATAACTATTTCATTTAAATCAAACTGCAATTATGAACTATGGTGCCCACAAAACTCCCATTTTCATTATTTCTTTGCCAATTTAACAATTATGTAGATAATTCTTGCACTTACTTTTAATTCTTATAATTTCTGATAATTTTTAAATATCTTGTCCGATAGTAACTAACACTTACATTTAGACGTTCGGAAAAATATTTTCTTCTTACTCGTTTTACTAATGTAAGTTAAATTGTTATGTGTATACGAATATTTTTTTGGTTTATAACACCATTCTAATTGTCAACATCGATTGTTCCAATAACCCACAATAAGCCTCGTATCTTTACAGTTTGGAACCTTGTTTACAATTTACAAACTTATATTTAAGGTATTATTCTTATTTGTTTTCTTTTAATTAAATTATTGTGTCTATTTTCTTGTCCCAATTTGTCTTCAAATCAATTGTCCGCTAGACAAAAATTTTCAATTAACGAGTTTTTGAGAAAAAAACAATGGAAAGACTTCGGTCGAGCTCTCAATATTTAGGAGGTACCATAAACAAGTCCAAAATCGTAATAAAATGTTAGGTATATTAAAAATAATAATGAACAAATATTTCACATATACTTCTTTCTTCTTAAATCTACCGAAATAAATATACAATAAAGATATAAACAAACATTTCACACATTCTTATTTCTCGAGTTTACGAAACAAGTTTACAATAATAATATCCATACTCAATACCTATTAACAACATGTTGTCGTAAAATGATCGGGAATCAAGACTAATCAAGGATAAAGAAATTAATAATTTAATCACTCTAGCCTAAAGATTTGTTAGTACAATAAACGTTTTCCCACTAGAATTTGCTCCTATAATAGGGAGGCTGATCGCCTCTCTGATAGGAGCCCCACAAATGGGGGAGGGGACCACAAAATAAAATAAAAAAATTAGACCTTCCCCCTATTTGTGAGGTTCGGTCAGGGGGCGGACAGTCCCTCGTTATTGTAGCAACTCCCTTTCCCATATAATAGAATGTTACATTTAAACCCACCAAATTTTGTCCTTTACGAATAGTTAAGATTATTATGTGTTTGAATAAAGAAGTATATACTCACCCGTAAATTAACTTCATTTACTTTCATGTACTTGGTTGTGAGATGTTGATGTAGACGATGTAGACTATATATTTTACATAAATACAATAAAATTAAAATTTTGATTGATGATAACTCGATATTCTTCAATAAGAAATTATTAATTATGTTGCATATTAATACATATAATGGTTTAATATAAAACCCTCAACTTTTGATACACCCGAAATAGGAACATGTACGACTTCTAACACACTCAGTATGAATATTAAAAATAAAGAGTATCCATTCATTTCTTTTGCATTCCACAGCACATAATAAAAAAAGAAATTCACGATATTGGCTTAAAACCCATTCTCTGAATTGGTCCTTGACTTTTAATTATAGTTGCACAACAAAAAACAAGAATCGTATCTCAGTAAAATCAAACGTGACATTTATAAATACACAGCTCATCTCAAATTTCTAGTCACCTAATCGAGTTTCATTAAGTTATTCGAGTGAAGCTGATGTGATGATTAGAAATCGATTTGAACGGTTTTTGTTTTTAAGGACTAATTTAGCTATTATAATAAAAAGTATGGGGATCAATTTGCCACTCAGATAATATGTTAGAGATCACAAATGCAATTCTCTCTGATAAATTTAAAATAAATAGAAGGAAACGAATGAAAGTGTAGCCACCAAGTGTAAGAAAGGGGAGTTGGTTTCACATTGTTACCCCTGAAAAGTTACTGCATGTGGGCACAGGAGAAATTTTGATTGAAATTGCAGGTTTTGGCCGCACTATTGAATTTGACAATTTTAACCTGTCATTTTATAGCCTTTTACTTGTCGAAAACAACAATTGTCCTGATGTTTCAATTTCATACATTTTAGTAATATATTTTATTAAAATCTTTGTTAAGCAACCCCCTAAATAAGACAAGTTGTCAATAAATTACAAATAATATCATTTGAAATATGCCACTTTTAACGCACTTTACGATGATGGTTTATGTAACAAGTCATCAAACTCACCACTTGACTCTCAATTCGAAAAGATTCTATGAAAAACTTGATTTCTTGTTCTCATATTTTGAGCGAATCTTGACAGGTCCAAATCTGAATACTTGGAACGTGTTGAATAATTTGAAATCATTACAAAATTGGGATTTGTGGGTCGAGTTTATTTAACGCGTTGAGAATATTGTGATTGACAACCTTTCAAGTTAAACTACAAAATTCAAAATGCTACCATATCTACAAGAGAAATAATCAAATAAATACATTAAAGATTTTATCTTTTAAGGTGAAAAGACAACAAGAGGAGATGGAAACCGAACTTTACAAATAGTCTTAAGGATAGTGTACTCAATAAAAAATTTAAGAAATATATAGAGCAAAACTTGAGGACCAAATTGAAGATTTTCTAAAAATTTTATGACGTTTTCTAATTTTTGTTTTGTTTTGAGAAACAATTTTTCTGAATGACAAGCAAAACACGTTTTTTACAATTTTAAAATAATCCCTTAAAACAAAAGATAGAAAATGAATTCAAAACTGAAAATAAAAAACAGAAATGCAAATCAAATGCTCCCTAACTTTTTCTTGATTTGTTTTCACTGAAGTTCATGAAAGAATAGTAAAAGAATCGTCACACTTTTAAACCAAAAAGAAAAATAGATCAATCGTTAGAGTATATAATAAAAAAATTGACACTTTAGCCTTTTCAACCTGGATATTAAGTGGATTATTGCTATTCACTATCATAACATGATTTGACAACAATATTCAAGATATTATCGATGTATTACTTTTTATGTCCGACTACCAAAATGTCTTATTATGATTTACAATCATCTACCTACATCATCTTGTCAAATGACCTTCGGGACACATCAAATTGGGACAAATTTTTACTAATCAAAATATATTGAGTCGTTTTTTCTCACTGAATCGAATCAGTTCAATTGTAGAACAATCCAAGATCGACTTGGCCTGTTGCCTATCCCTAGTGAGGAAACTTCATAGCAAATTTATTTTTTGTGGAATATGTTTAGTACTTTAAAAAAAATAATAATAAAATCAAATCCTAGTGGACCCCACCTGATTTGCCCTTGCTCTTTGAATTGGACAATAATTCATAAAATGCAAAACTAAACAATAAAAGCACTTGAAAAGAAAACGAAAACCCAAAAAGTGCAAAAGAGCTTTTATGATTCGTTAATGTTGCATTTATTTCTCCTTTTAATTGTTTTATTCCAATTGTCTTTATTCTTTATTTTTCTTCTTTAGCTTTATTCTCCTTCAATGTTTTGTCATTTTTCTTGTTTATTCATAGTGGTTTCATTTCATTTTATTACTATGACTTTTGTTTATGTTACCATGAAATGAATTTAGAGATAGACTCCCTGTATAAATTTCCAACTTCTAAATTATACAAGAACAATTTTATTGTTTAAATCAAAACATTCTATCCTAGATTCGTAGGTAAAGTTCAATTGAATGAAAATATACACGTCGAAATTATTTAATTTTCTTTCACTCTAATATTATGAGATTTAAGGAGATCCGGATGTGTAAAGTGAACTAGACTACACCATTTTTGTGGTGATCTCGTGTAGAACGTTTTGTATCCAGCACGATTCATATTTGTCCATATTATAATTAAATTATTATCGTTATATGCAATGACAAGTTTGATCAGTTGAATGGGACATTAAACGATAATGTACTAATTAAAAAAAAAGTAATTATTGCATCTTATCGTGTTATTGTGTTATACGTCCATATAAAGCAACTACAGACCATTATATATTTCAGACACGGAATTGTTTGCCTTTTTCAACTTTACAATCAAATAGACCATAATATATTTTATAGAATTTATAACTTTTTAATTATATATTTCATCAACTTTTATCAGAATTTGTTAAAAATCCAATTTTAATTTTCACCAAACAATGACTAAGAATAAACCAGTTTTAGCACAAATGAAAATTAGAATACATACACACAAAAACGTGTCGGTGTGTCTTGTATGGGTACATATATTAGGATTTCATCGAAAAATCCAAGTCAGAAAGGTGAATAGAATGGGTCCACACGGACAGACAATCTATTCCTTGATTTCATTTTCATATTATTAATAATAAGAATAAAATCCAAAAGAAATTAAATGAAGGGTCTACTAAAATCATATCATGCCGTGCATATCATATAGACTTAAGGTAGTACGACTCGTTAGTTTTCGATATATACCTTAACTTTATTTTCTCGTATGAACATGTCATGTGAATTCAAATATTTGACCAAGTTAATTTCTTAATTAGCCCCCGTTTGGCTCCCATTTTATTGAAAAATTAATGAATAGTGTTTTTTTTTTAAAAATGAGTTGTTGAAAAAGAAAGAGAAATTTTCGATTTACGTGTATATTATTTTATGAAATATTATATGGTTGAAAATAAGAAAGAGAAAAATGAAATGTAATGAAATGAAAATTTATAGGGACCAAACAGGGACTTAATCTTATTTTCATGAAATGTGTAAAAAAATTGAAGTCAACACATGTTCAATTATTCAGGAAAAATAAAATAAAAATTAACAAGCTAGAGATGAAAATTCATTGGTATTCACTAAACCTGAGTGCGGTTTGGTTTGAGTTGATTTCGACTCCAATTCAAAATCAAAATAGTTGGTTTGAGTGAATTTCAACTCAAACCATTCCACTTTACCTCTTAGACCGAACCTTAGTTTGGTTTGATTCAATCAGTCGACTTGAACTTTTAGTTCAAATTGAATTCTTTTCAAAAAATTGTTTTAGTTTTTGACCCACTTAAATTACAAGAATTAAAATAACTAAATAATTTAATATTACAAGAACTATTAACTAACAAATATAATCAGGTTAATAAAAATGGATAAACAGTAAACTTAAAAATTTTCTTGCTTTTTAATATATTATGTAATATGACTGTTTGAGTGAAAAAAAATTGATAAGTATAACGTAATGAGCTTATGAAAGGAAATTTTCAGTGATATTACTCATCTACAAAATAATAGATTGGAGGGAATCTAGATACAGTCACAAGATTTGGGCTTATCTTCTAACTTTTTTTGTTTCCTTAAATTGAAAAAAGATAAACATGTAAGTAAGTTGCATTGGTTCGGTTAATTAACGATTTGAGACTTCAAACCATGATTGAATCGATTCACCATGATTTTATTTAAAAGAAAACCAAATAATTACTTATCTCAACCGACTGAAGTCGAATTAGTTTGATTGGTTTGATCGATTTTCGATCCTTTTGCCCAATCTTAGTATTCAACGAAAAAAAATATTAATATGTAACTAATCTTGGATCACTACACAATTACCAAATAAAATATATGAGGAAATAAATACCTTGATTGATGGGGAGAACTCTTTATTTACTAAAGTTGGTCAATGTTTTAAGAATAAATTTCAAATAATTTATATTATTAAAATATTATTTATATAGTTTGTCAACCTATGCGCAAATGTCTGAAATCGAATAATTCATATTAATTCTTTATCCCTATTTACATCTAATCAACCTCCATTTGTAGATTAAAAAACTTTACGATTGATCCTCGAATCAACCAACTCACAAGGAGTTGGGGGTTGAATTGATGAATATTCTACCTGATTAGTGCAATAAATTCGTAGTTCCACTGATAATTTATTCCAATACATCATAACTATTGTTTCGATTAAAAATTTAACGTATTCGGAATAGATTTAATACTTTATATTAGAAAAACTGTAAAGATTAAGAAATGAAGAAGAAATTTTAAATATTTTCAATAAATAAGACTCAGAATATAAAAATAGAAGTATTAATAATTAATTATTTATAAAAATGACTACCTATTTTTTCGTTTTTGAACAATTGCCAAATGGCCTATGGCCTAATATTCGTTGCATACTTGCATTATATAGAAAATTCAAAAAATTAAGATAAAAATAAAAAATCTAATGAATTTTCGACGTTAAAAAATGAGGTTCTCATCTCAAACCTAATTAAATCAATGAATCCTAACCCCCAAATTATCGAAATTGTCATTGTGGACGTCAAAATAGTTTAAGACTTTTTCAGTTGGATTGATGAAAAACATTAAGTGGTTTGATAATTCCGATTTTCAATTTCAAGTAACGTAAAAGTTACATATGATTTTAACATTTATATTGACAGTGACAATCACGTGGGAATTTAGGTTGAGGACCTAGAAGCTCAATTTTGAAAATCGAGACTCATAACTACACCAGGTAAAAATTTGAGGAGTCGAAGCCTAATTTTTATTTGTCATGTCCAATTTGGAAATTGAATTTCAAAAGAGATCACGGCTTAAAAGCTTAGTATAAAGTAATTGAAGAAAAATATTAAGTGACTTTTTCAATTAAATATTAAGTGAATTTCAACATAGACTTTTTTACTTTGATTGAAGAAATTTTTTAAGTGATTTGAAAAATCACGTAAGAGTTGCATATATTTTAATGTTCACACGACAACAGTGATTACGTGAGTACTCAAAGTTACATGGGTTAATGACCTAAAAGTTTAATATGAAACGTGTCACCATATTTCATTTTGAATATTGAATATCGAAAGAGATCACGACTTAGTTCAAAGCGTAAAAGCAAAACGTTATCAAATTTTTTTAAATTCGAGTCTCATTAGTAAAAAAGGGAATGGTGAAATTCAAAAACGAAAAACAAATATCAGAGCGTTAATTATTTATCACATTAATACCCCCCAATCCTCACTCACCACCCCCAAAAAAAAAAAAAATAATAATTAAAATAATAATAATAATAATAATAATAATAATAATAAATCTCTCTCTCTCATCCCAAGGAAGCTTCCCGCACCCTTTCTTTCGTCCCAGCATCTTTTGTCAATCACACTGATGGCAAAGACCTCAATTTAATACACACTTTAATTTCGGTCCCCAACATTTTGGGACCACCCAACTTCTTTTCATGTGATATTTATTTTTTTCTTTCTAAAAACGATACATATGTATAACTAATTTGATCGTCCAAATATTAATTTTTGCCCTAATGAAAACTGGATGCAATAAGTCGATGCGACACACTGGTTAGACATTGTGAACAAATTTTTATAGGATATTTTTGCTTATATCAATTGTTATAAGTCGAAAGTTTTGTACTGAATTAATAAGGATTGCGTCAAATTGGTATTTCACACTTATTAAATTTTTAATTTCGATATGAGAGAAAATATAAAAAACACGGAAACTATACACGAGTTTAACATTGATTAAAAATTTTGTATCGAGATTGGGATTTCATTTAATCTCGTAGAAATCCTTGTCTTCCCGTTGGCTCGGTTGAAGATTAATACCAAATTTTGAAGCAAAAAAATATAAATGACTAAAAAATATAGGGGTAGATCTTGCAATTTCACATTTTGCTACTTACGATTGAGCTAAATGTCCATTATACAACTTCATTTATTAAAGTGAATTTAATTACTTTTGAATTGTAATTCATCTTGACTCTCTTCTTTACTTTCTTAGCTCAATCGTAATTTAAAACACGTATATTGCACATTATTAGATAAGACAAAAAATTATAAACAAGGTTTTATAAGATTGATAAAACTTTCATTTATAAAAGTAATGTGATCACGAGAAGACAGGTTATGAGAGAGGAGTAGACTGAAGTTAACATTATTCGAAACGTTGCGTAAGAAATTTCTTTCATTAAATATATTAATAGTCTATCGACACATCGATTGGAGTGACCAAGAAGTAATAGAGCCAAATTTATTAGGAATAAAAATTCACGATTCATGCCTCAATTTACATTTTAAAACATTCAATGAATGTATAAAATGGATTTTACTGACATGTCTATTTGCGTAGGTTAAAGTTCAAAATTTTTTTGTTACACCCTACTAATTCTATGAATAGTACGTAGCTTAGATGACTTCAAAGATTTTGTGGTCTATATTAAAATTAAGAGAGTTACTTATTTTTAAAGTAATCTCTATTTTTAGGGAAAAACATATCTCTTTTTTACTCAAATAAAAAGGTAATTGTTGAAACAAAAACTTAAAAGTAAGTTTGATCCAATTTTAAACTTAGCCAAACACATTCTAAATTATATTTCTAACTTCAACAACATTCATTTATGTTCAAATAAGATCCATTAGTTTGAAAAAGTGAGATGTGATATGGGAAAAACGATAGAAAAGTTTGAAAATACTTATTGCCCATGAAATTGATTGCTTATATTCATGATTCAGGACGTGATGACAGTTAATTTAATATTGAATATTCAACAACTTCAAAGAAAAATTATGCAGGTGACAAAAGGAATTTTTTTAATCTTCAGAAATTTAGTAGAATCACGCTACAAGTACATAATTTTTTAATAGAAAAACTTTACAGATAACACATGGCACGACATTATTGGAAGATGAAAAAATAAATAAATAAACAGTCCACTTACATTATGGCTTTATTGAATTTACGATCTGCATTAAGTTCTGTAACAAGAAAATTCAGTATTCTATTGGTCTAGGAACCATTAAAAAAACGTTTCATTGATTTGTCGGTGACACCGTTAACACACAATTTAAACCAAAAACAATTAGATTAAATTATAAATATTTCTTTTAGAAGACCAAAAGAAATCAAGAATTTATCACCATCCATGCGAATTTTCTTAAACTTCCCTAGTTGCAACCTGCATCAATTTGCAACATGTAATTGATTTTTTTTGGGTTTAATTAATTTGCAGTATATAATTAGTTTTAGAGTAATACTATTTACAATCGCTCACTGTGGTGATCGCCCTACGTGGCATACACATGACAAGTGATTATTTGATGTATTAATGTAGTAGTTTTTTTTATTCATTAATGGATCAAATAACTATCTGTCATGTGTATGTCACGTAAGACGATTGTCGCAGTAAGCGACTGCAAATAGCATTATTCTTAGTTTTACTGTCAAGAAAAGTGTTTGTTAATTTTCGTAGTTGATTTTCTCGACAAAATATATACGTGTTAGTAAAGAAAATTACTTTTAAATCCCACTAAACATCCATAAGGAACATAAACTATGATAATTTTGGTCGTCATTGCTTATTTACCAACAACATCAATTCTAAAACCATCATCGATGTTAAAATTACACATAAACGTTTCAACTCCGTTGTCTTAACATCACATATTACCTCTTTTTTCCATTTTTGTCTTTTTTGATTGTAAAAGGATTGAGAAAAGGATCAGCACATTTTCGCATTCACAAAGCAAAGAATTTAGATCTAAAATGAAGAAAGTTAAAATACATATTCTTGTAACAATTACGATAAATCATAAAAAATACGTGAATATTCATCGTTTTTGTAGTATAAATCTAAATTATCCGATCTGAGATAAATCATATTAATAATGTCCTCTAGTGAGTAACCTTAGTTTGGATAAAAACGAAAACGAAACCAAAACCTTAAAAATTTACAAGCTGTCAACGTTTGAATAAGAAGGGAAGTGTTCTCATTTGCAGGCGCTTATGCCTATTGTCTTATCACATGGTTTCGAGATTTTCATTTACACTGAAATAATATAATAGCTGTCAACTTAAATGCATTAGACAAACAAATCTAGCCCTCAGTACGGTGCTGCAAAAAATCAAAATTCAAATTGAAATCAAATTTAATAATTAATTTTAATCATACATTTTACATTTCAAAGTGAATTGTCCAAATGGTCACTGAACTTTTCAAAAAATTTCCTAAGGGTCACTGAACTTTAAAACTCACATAAATGGTCACTGAACTTTGCAAAATATTTTTAGGGGATCACTAAACTTAAAAAATACCTAAATGGTCACTGAACTTTGTAAAAAAATTTTCAAGGGTCACTAAACTCATTGGCCTCGTGAAAACCTTTTCCAAAGTTTAGTGAACATTTAGGTGAATTTTAAAGCTCGTAAAAATCTTTTGCAAAATTCAGTAATCATTTAAGTTATTTTTAAAGTTTAGTGATCCCTTAAATTTTTTTTGTAAAGTTCAGTGATCGTTTGGACAATTCACTCTACATTTCACAAAATTCGTAACTTTTTAACTATATATTTCATCAATTTTTATAAAAATTTACTAAAAATCTTATTTTAATCCCACCAAACAATATATTTCAAAGATGAGATCAACCCCCAACCCATCACACCCCAATCTTTGCCACCCCACGCCACCTCTGTCCATACCTTTCCATCTGTAAGCGAGTGAAAACGAGTTAAATACACTTGAAAAGAAAGTGGTCTCCAACCAACACCCACACCACACCACACCACACCTCACCTCTTCTAATCTTCTTTATAATCCATTCATCTCCACATTTCCAAGTTCAGGGTCAGCAAATACAAAACAAAAATACACACACACGCAAGCCCTCAAATTCAATACTTTGATCTAAGATTTCCCGAAAAAGTTTTTGTTTTTCTTGAAAAACACACCCAGAATCTTGAAGAAATAATGCAGTACCATACAATGGTTTCTTCTTCTCCACCAGACACTAGCAAAACAACAAAGCTGGAACGCTATAACAGCTACATCCGCCGTGTAAACAGCACGAAGCTTCTTCAAGCCTCCTCGAAACTCCTATTCCGCGTAACCCTTTTAGTTGCCCTTCTTTTGATCTTATTTTTCACTCTTAATTATCCGCCAATTACGGATAATCCGCATCATATCCACTCCAAGAATAATTTGTTTTCCTCCGCCTTTTATGGAAGTGGCGCCGCCTGGGAAAAACAAGTCCGCCACTCTGCCACACCTCGACGCCCTAATGGGTTCTCTGTGTTGGTCACTGGGGCTGCCGGATTTGTCGGCGCGCATTGTTCCTTGGCGTTGAAGAAACGCGGAGATGGTGTTTTGGGTTTGGATAATTTTAATTCTTACTATGATCCATCGTTGAAAAGGGCGAGACAGAAGTTACTTGGGAAGCATCAAATCTTTGTAGTCAACGGAGATATTAACGATGCCGAACTGCTAAATAAGCTCTTCGACATTGTCCCCTTCAGCCATGTTCTTCACCTGGCGGCGCAAGCTGGGGTTCGTTATGCTATGCAAAACCCACTTTCCTATGTTAATTCAAACGTAGCCGGATTTGTGAATTTGCTTGAGGTTGCAAAATCGGCTGATCCACAACCCGCCATTGTTTGGGCTTCTTCAAGCTCTGTTTACGGGTTAAACACAGAAGTCCCATTCTCAGAAGGCCACCGGACTGACAAGCCGGCGAGCTTATACGCCGCCACAAAAAAAGCCGGCGAGGAAATTGCTCACACTTATAATCACATTTACGGGTTATCCCTTACTGGGTTGAGATTCTTCACAGTTTATGGACCATGGGGCAGGCCGGACATGGCTTACTTCTTCTTCACCAAGGACATACTCCAAGGCAAGCCGATTAACGTGTATGTTACACCGGACGGCAAAGAGGTGGCGCGTGATTTCACCTACATCGACGATATAGTAAAAGGATGTGTCGGTGCACTCGACACGGCGGAGAAGAGCACCGGCAGCGGCGGCAAGAAGCGTGCGCCGGCACAGCTGAGAGTGTACAATCTAGGCAACACCGCCCCTGTGACGGTGAACAAATTGGTGGGCATCTTAGAAAGTTTGCTTAATGTGAAGGCGAAGAAGCACATGACCAAGATGCCAAGAAACGGTGACGTTCCATACACCCATGCTAACGTGAGCCTGGCGTACAGGGAGTTGGGGTACAAGCCTACCACGGATTTGGCTACAGGATTGAGAAAATTCGCAAAATGGTACACAAGTTATTATGGGTTTGAATCAAGGGTAAAAAGGGAAATTCAATCAGATGATTAAAAGTATATATCTCCATCATCACATGATGTGGTGGGGTATGTATGTTGAATTTTCCTTTTTTCAATTTTTATTTCAATATATTTTCCCAAATTTATTCCTTTAAAAAAAAAAAAAAAGTTGTCTGTATCTCGACCGACCAATTGATGTTGATGTTGATGTTGATGTTGATGTTGTTGTAGCATAGAGAGAATTTTATACAGAACAGAATTAAGCAGAATTATAAAAAGAAAAGGGCAAGTGTACATCCATTGATATGTAATTTTAATTTGTTTGTACAACAATGAAGACATCAATCAAGATTCTTCTTCTATGTTTCTTGATTTATTTTATTTTAATTATATACATATTTTTTATTTGAGGAGTGGGGATATGATTAATTATTTCTGTCTTTTGAAGATGCCTTCTATGATTGAGAATTGGTAATATGTCTCTAACACTAATTTACAAATTACTGCTTATTTTCAAGGACTGCTTATTCTGGACCCATAAGACCAAAATCATGTCTTTTTCTTTAATTTGATGTTCCTTGAATACAAATTAGCCTTTTATGATTATATCATCGTATTTGTCTAAATAGAAAAGTGTGTATGCAGTGTACATGTAGCTCTTGCCCTCTGGCCTGTTAGGATACATTCCGTGATTTACCTCCTTCACAAAACTCTAGGAACGAGGCGGTGAGGACCCTCAAGGTTGGGGTTCAACCTTTTTTTTTAAGAAAAGTGTGTATGCTCTAGTTTGTAAAGTCGACTGTAAAACCTTTTTAGAACTTGCTTTTGAGTGCCATATGACAATATTTGTTCATACTTCATAGTTGCTAATTGATAGGTCGATACTTTACCCCTATTTGGTATAGTTTAAAAGTTAATAAAAATTTAACTCAAAGTCGATAATTACTTTTAACCATACATTTTATAGAATTCACAATTTTTATCTACTTTTTCAATCATATATTTTATCAATTTTCATAAAGAAATTGTTAGAAATCTATGTTTAACTACACCAAACAGGACTTGAGACTTTTCACTTGTTTAACACGTCCAAGCAACTCCTGATTTCGTAGCATAAGCATATTGTTCCTTCTTACAAAGGAAAGCTATGATGGTTGTTGAGTTGAATATCTAGAGATTGTACAACATTAATTATATCAAGTAAAAGTTTTCTTTTATACCTTTGATTCGTCAAGTTATATAATCTTATATTTTACATCTAAAGTTCGTCACATTGAACAACTAATAGTCACTTACCTTGTTATTCAACTAATTATTATTGACTTTCGTGTACCGACAAGCCACCATCGACCTCAATCTTAATAGTACAAAAATTCTCACGAAGTAATTAAACTCAATCAATGTAAAGCCATTTTTTATCCCTTTCATCGATCAAGTTGCATAATCTTATCATTTATATTTGATAGTCATCTTAAACGATTTATAGTTACATAGTCTTATTATTCAACTAATTATTATTGACTTTCATGTGCAGATAAGCCAACATTAGGGGTAAAAGGATCGAGTAGTTCGTCAACTTAGCTCTTCAAAGTTCGGTCCATGGACAGTTCGGGCTCATTTCAGGACTAGCCTGAGCCCAAGCCGAGCGGTAGGTTTGTTTGACGAGTCGAGACTTGGTCAAGCACGAGCCTAAAGTTCACGAGCCAATTAGCTCGACTCGTGGGTTCGTAAAAAATGTGAACAAAAAATTCAAAAATAAAATTTTGAGCTCGTGGGCTCAGCTTGACTCAGCTCGTGAGTTTATGAGCTCGTGGGCCGAGCTCTTGAGCACGAGGCTCGTGCTTGAACAAGCTAGAGCTCGTGGGTAGATTGGTGCCACCACTAGCCACTGTCTACTTCAATCTTAAAACAACAAAATTCGTCTCATGTGCAGTAATCAAACTCAATCAGTAAATGTTCTTTACTCATTGCCCTCTTTGAAAATTGAATACAAAAAATAAAAAATCTAACTTTTTACAATGTTATATACAAGAAAAATGTGATACTTTCGCCCCAGGGCACATCTCCAAGTGGTAAAAGGGGAGGGTGGAGAAATCCAACTTTGCTTGAGGCTGCTGCGTCAAGAGTTCGAATCCTAAAATATGGATTTGGCTCTTGGGTAAGTGCAAGTGTACAAGCAGCCATCCACCCTGTACCCTTGGAGGCATAATCTGCGATTTACCTCCCTCACGATACTTTAGGGTAGGGGTGGTGAGGGACCCTTCAAGTTAGGGTTTAACCTTTTAAAATGTGATACTTTGCAAAAGTGCGAGTAGTTATGAAGATGGCCCAGCCAGACTGAGGCATGAACGAAATTGTCTAAAATTCGTACAATTTTGTTGCTTTACGTACAAATTCAACCACAAATTGTCCTATAAATGCTACCCACATCCCTCGACTCGCGGTTGGACAATTTCATGCTGTCCTTTTATGGGTACTCAGTCCAAAACATGTCAGAATTTTACTTAGAGCCTGATAGTTTCCCATGGAAATTTTTTTCATTTTCCACATTTTTCAATTGCAAAAAGTTCTCTAGCGTCCATTTTCCTTGGTTTAGTGAAAAACCAATTTCCATGGGTTCGGTGAAAAATTAATTTTCCACCTTTTTTTAACTTTTTTTGAGCAATGAAAATAAATTTTATCCACAATTATAACAAATTCAATCCATTTCATTGACATTTTTCATGAAAAAATGCCAAACAAACACCAAAAGATTTAAAATTTCAATATTTTTTCGGTGAAAAATTATAACAATCAAACATATTTAATTGATAATTTTCAGTAAAATAAGTTTTAGACGACTTAATTCCTTGTAATTCATTTTCTTTCTATCCAAATTTCATTATTGTAATCAAACGGAACTTTAGTGAATGTTACTACGGGAATGTGACAAAAATTTTAGTAGATTTTAATAGAATTTGTCAATTTTATGAAATTTATTATTAAAATTAAAGTTCGATCAATTTAAAGTTGATAAAATTTTAGCAAAGTTTATTAAACAAGTATTACATGAGCAGACATGAAAACCCAACACGACTTATTGAATTCCCTTTTAAGTAACTTATTTAGTTTTCAAGTTTTATGACAAAAAAAATATCTTCAACCATGGAGATCAAGGTCTAACAGTAGAACGTTTATGGAAATTTTGAATGCTAATTGGAAGGCAATGAACAAGATTAAAGAAAAAAAATATTTTTTTTGTTTCCATTTCTATATAGCGATTTTGTGGCTAACCTTGAAATGGATTGTAGGGTAGGCTAAAACTTAACTTAAACAATCAAATATTTAATTATTTATTTATATGTTATTTTAAATTTATTATTATTATTATTGTCTATTTCAGAGATTCCAATCCCAGAAATGTGAACTTATGTTTTTTTTTTTTTTTGATAATTCAGGTGTCCAAACTTCGCGCCGACTAATTCTGAGGAGTGGTGGCCTTCCCTCCTAATACGCCACCCAGTTAAATTCGGATGCGGACACAACTTATACACACTTTGGGCCGAACATTCGAGATGCGGTTCTCCTCCTCATAGACCTCCCTTTACGACGTGTAGACAGGACCTCCGAAGGGACGACAAAGAGCATCATAACTTTGCCTTCACAGAACAACTACCTCCCATCATAAATGTTGCCTTCCAGTTGTCAGGGGATTCGACCCTCCGATATTTCATGTGAAACCTTCCTACTTTACCATTGCACCATGCCTATGTGAACTTATCTTTATTTGACCTCATTAATGCCCCAAAGTTTAGCAAATCTAAATATAACATGCAGTTCTGAAAAAGAATCTTACAAATATTTATATGATATCATCGTGGTCAAGGCAGAAAGGGCAAAAAAAAAAATGTTCATTTTCACTAACGATTGAAATTTGGAACAATTTAAAATAATATAAACACATTCTGATTCAAAGTCAAATATTTATATTAATGTTCCCATGGATCCCCTTTCTTAAAATAATTTTGTGTTTTTCACCGAAAAATAACAAATATTTAATAATTAAAATCAAGGGTTCAAATTGAGACTACGGCACTCACCCTCACTATTAAATTTGCTCATAACCATCTTAATAAATCACAAAAAAGAACTTGGATATATCACCAAGGTCTTAGAAGAAAGAAATAAGGGTTCCAATTGAGGCTATGGCACTCATCCTCACTATTAAATTTGCGAAGATCCCTCTTAATAAATTACAAAGAAGAATTTGGATATATCACCAAGGTCTTGGAAGAAAGAAATTTCAAAATTCAATTTGCATCAAGTTTCAATATTTCTACACCTTGTAATCTTTAAAATAATTTTGTGATTTTGCAGTGAAAAATATCAATTATTTAATTATCAAAATCAAGGACTCGAGTTAAGGCTACGGCTCTTGCCCTGACTATTGAATTTGCTAAGAACACTCTTAATAAATCACAAAGAAGAATTTGGATATATCACCAAGGTCTTAGAAGAAGAAATTTCAAAATCCAATTTGCACCAAACTTGAATATTTCTACCTCTTGTAATCTTTCAAATACTTTTGTGTTTTTGCACCGAAAAATATCAAATATTTAATAATCAAAATCAAGGGTTCGAATTGAGGCTACAGTTGTCACCTTCACTATTAAATTTGCTAAGCATCCTCTTAATAAATCACAAAGAAGAATTTGGATATATCACCAAGGTCTTAGAAGAAAGAAATTTCAAAATCCAATTTGCACCAAACTTGAATATTTCCAACCCATGTAATGTATCAAATAATTTTGTGTTCTTGCACCGAAAAATATCAAACATTTAATAATCAAAATCAAGGGTTCGTATTGAGGCTACAGTTGTCGCCCTCACTATTAAATTTGCTAAGAATCTTCTAAATAAATCACAAAGAAGAATTTGGATATATCACCATGGTCTTACAAGAAAGAAATTTCAAAATCCAATTGCACCAAGCTTGAATATTTCTACCCCTTGTAATCTTTCAAATAATTTTGTGTTTTTGCGCCAGAAAATATCAAATATTTAATAATCAAAATCAAGGGTTCCAATTAAGGCGATGGCACTCGTCCTCACTATTAAATTTGTGAAGAATCCTCTTAATAAATTAAAAAGGAGAATTTCGATATATCCCCAAGGTCTTGGAAGAAACAAAATTTCAAAATTCAATTTGTATCAAGCTTCAATATTTCTACACCTTGTAATCTTTCAAAGAAT
The DNA here is from genome assembly GCF_002742605.1 of Olea europaea var. sylvestris. Taxonomy (NCBI): domain Eukaryota; kingdom Viridiplantae; phylum Streptophyta; class Magnoliopsida; order Lamiales; family Oleaceae; genus Olea; species Olea europaea. The sequence continues at coordinate 1,697,501 of NC_036243.1, read as the reverse complement.
TTTGTGTTTTTGCACTGAAAAATATCAATTATTTAATAATCAAAACCAAGGATTCGAATTAAGGCTACGGCTCTGGCTCTGACTATTGAATTTGCTAAGAACGCTCTTAATAAATCACAAAGAAGAATTTGGATATATCACCAAGGTCTTAGAAGAAAAAAACTTCAAAATCCAATTTGCACCAAACTTGAATATTTCTACCCCTTGTAATCTTTCAAATAGTTTTGTGTTTTTGCAAGGAAAAGTATCAAATATTTAATAATCAAAATCAAGGGTTCGAATTGAGGCTACGACTGTCGTCCTCACTATTAAATTTGCTAAGAACCCTCTTAATAAATCACAAAGAAGA
>NC_036243.1:1692918-1696229 GCF_002742605.1 Olea europaea var. sylvestris | reverse complement strand
CTCACTATTAAATTTGCTAAGAACCCTCTTAATAAATCACAAAGAAGATTTTGGATATATCACCAAGGTCTTAGAAGAAAGAAATTTCAAAATCCAATTTGCACCAAGCTTGAATATTTCTACCCCTTGCAATCTTCAAATAATTTTGTGTTTTTGCACTGAAAAATATCAAATATTTAATAATCAAAATCAAGGCTTCGAATTGAGGCTACGACTGTCGCCCTTACTATTAAATTTGCTAAGAACCCTCTTAATAAATCACAAATGAGTTTTAATATATCACCAAGGTCTTAGAAGAAAGAAATTTCAAAATCCAATTTGCACCAAGCTCTAATATTTCCACCCCATGTAATGTTTCAAATAATTTTGTGTTCTTGCACCGAAAAATATCAAATATTTAATAATCAAAATCATGGGTTCAAATTGAGGCTACAGCTGTCACCCTCACTATTAAATTTGCTAAGAACCCTCTAAATAAATCACAAAGAAGAATTTGGATATATCACCATGGTCTTAAAAGAAAGAAATTTCAAAATCCAATTTGCATCAAGTTTGAATATTTCTACCCCTTGTAATCTTTCAAATAATTTTGTGTTTTTGCGTCAAAAAATATCAAATATTGAATAATCAAAATCAAGGGTTCCAATTGAGGCGACGACACTCATCCTCACCATTAAATTTTCGAAGAACCCTCTTAATAAATTACAAAGAAGAATTTGGATATATCCCCAAGGTCTTGGAAGAAAGAAATTTCAAAATTCAATTTGTATCAAGCTTCAATATTTCTACACCTTGTAATCTTTCAAAGAATTTTGTGATTTTGCAGTGAAAAATATCAATTATTTAATAATCAAAATTAAGGATTCGAATGAAGGCTACAGCACTTACCTTGACTATTGAATTTGCGAAGAACACTCTTAATAAATCACAAAGAAGAATTTGGATATATCACCAATGTCTTGAAGGAAAAAATTTTCAAAATCCATTTTATACCAAGCTTGAATATTTCTACCCCTTGTAATACTTCAAATAATCTTGCGTTTTTGCACCGAAAAATATCAAATATTTAATAATCAAAATCAAGGGTTCGAATTGAGGCTACAGCTGTCGCCCTCACTATTAAATTTGCTAAGAACCCTCTTAATAAATCACAAAGAAGATTTTGGATATATCACCAAGGTCTTAGAAGAAAGAAATTTCAAAATCCAATTTGCACCAAGCTTGAATATTTCTACCCCTTGCAATCTTTCAAATAATTTTGTGTTTTTGCACTAAAAAATATCAAATATTTAATAATCAAAATCAAGGGTTCGAATTGAGGCTACGGCTGTCACTCTCACTATTAAATTTGCTAAGAACCCTCTTAATAAATCAAAAACAAGAATTTGGATATATCACCAAGGTCTTAGAAGAAAGAAATTTGAAAATCCAATTTGCACCAAGCTCTAATATTTCCACCCCATGTAATGTTTCAAATAATTTTTTGTTCTTGCACCGAAAAATATCAAATATTTAATAATCAAAATCAAGGGTTTGAATTGAGGCTACGACTCTCGCCCTTACTATTAAATTTGCTAAGAACCCTCTTAATAAATCACAAAGAAGAATTTGGATATATCACAAGGTCTTAGAAGAAAGAAATTTGAAAATCCAATTTGCACCAAGCTCTAATATTTCCACCCCATGTAATGTTTCAAATAATTTTGTGCTCTTGCACAAAAAAAATATCAAATATTTAATAATTAAAATCAAGGGTTCGAAAGGATACGGCTCTCGCCCTCACTATTAAATTTGCTAAGAACCCTCTTAATAAATCACAAAGAAGAATTTGGATATATCACCAAGGTCTTAGAAGAAAGAAATTTAAAAATCCAATTTGCACCAAGCTTTAATATTTCTACCCCTTGTAATCTTTCAAATAATTTTTGTGTTTTTGCATAGAAAGATATCAAATATTTAATAATCAAAATCAAGTGTTTGAGTTGAAGCTGTTGACCTATGGTTGACTTCTCGTTTTGATTATAACAAACAAATTTTATTTAACAATTGTATTTGAGTGATTATAGAAGTTTATGACAAGCGTGGACAAAATTATGCTTTGGGAGCTTTCGCAAAATTGGACAAAATAGAAATCGAGCTACACATCAAGACATCAAGCACTTCATCATGTCAAACATAGAAGAAATTAGATTTAGACACCTTGATTTCAAATATTAATGTAAAACACTTTAGTATTTGGCATATACGTCATTTGAAGCTTAAGAAACGTTTTCTTCGTACGACAAACACGATTTTTTGCTCTTAGAAGCATGAACCTATTATATATTTTAAGAGATGTCAAAAAGTATGTAAAACATGTTAGAAACATCCTTCATGAGATTACATCTTGCTAAAATATTTAAAGAAGAAAAATTTCTAAACACAAGCTAACCTAGAGCACGCGTCCGGTAACTCTAGCGGACGTCCGGTATGACAGGTTTGTCCAACGGTCAAGAAATTGAACTTTCTGACTTCCGAACAAAAATGGTTATTTGACTTTAATTATATCATTCATTGCAAGAGAAGTTTTTACTTGTATACTTCTTATTTTCAAACTTGTGGGTGGAGTTGAAGTCCCGAAAATTTCAACATTGTAAAGGAATGGTGATCCTTGTTTGTAAGTCACCGAAAGTGTTGTAAGAAGGTTGGATTGCACCATAAGTCAATCAATATAGTGAAAAAGGCCTTACTTGTGACGGAGAGTTTGGTAACGAGGGACGTAGATTATTGCATTGGACCGAACCTCCATATCATATCGTTTGACTTCTCTTCCCTTTTATTTATCTTTGTTTTTATTTATTACTTGTGAATTTATCTTAGTCTTCATTCCTTTTCATATTTGACTAATTGCTAAATTTTAAGTGAGCATTAATTGTATACTTAAAAAGTATTTTTTGAAAAAGTTACTATAACCAATTCACCCGCATTCTTGGTTAGCTAGTCTTGGGTCTTCAATTGGTATCAGAGCAAAGGTACCCAATTTCTTAGACTTCACAATCTAGAGTAAATGGCTAACCAAATGTTTCAATCTCTTGAAGGTCACTCTACCAACCGACCTCCCTTCTTTGACATAATACATTACAATTATTGGAAGGCTAGAATGATGATTTATATTCAATCCATAGATTACAACATTTGGGAAGTGATTGAATATGGGCCTTATAAACCTACTAAGACTATTAAGATAGATGGCCAACCCGACCAAGTCATTCCCAAACTTAGGAAAGAATATGATGAAGAAGATAAGAGAAAATTATCCTTAAATGCAAAAG
>NC_036243.1:1686181-1689755 GCF_002742605.1 Olea europaea var. sylvestris | reverse complement strand
CTATAAACATTCTCCTTTCCATCATATGTATAAAATGGGCTAAGTATTTCGTTGGAATTTATGGTAGTAGTTTGATCTAAGTTTAATTGATTTTCAATATTTGCTGTTTGATATTAAATTGCCTATTTCCATGTGTTTCTACTATTGTATTTATTGTATTTTTATTTATGTGGCCAATGAATGAATATGTTTCGTGAAGTGTACATAGTTCGAGAGAAGATTGTGCATTTTAGACCAAATGGTAGAAACCTTAGGTTTGTGTAGATGATAGATATATACCTCTAGCCCTAGGTAACCCAATGAGCTATTTTCATAACAATTTAATGCGGTTGTTTGGTTGTAATCGACATAGAGATATAGTATGTTAAACCAATCAATTATGGTTAATTTCACTCGAGAGAGGTAATTAGCTAAAATTGAAAAATCGGGTCTAACATCGTAAATGAGTAATTCGTTAATTGGCATGTGGAGAAATTAATTAGGCGACGGTTAAGCAAAATCATGAATCCCAACCACATTTTCCTCCAAAATTCCCAAGACTTTCTTAGTTTGTAGATTTTTCCTTATTTTTCTTAGATCAAATCTTTTATTGTGTGTTTGTTTATTTTCATTGTTAGAATTAAATTGATTAAAGTTGTGTAATTTAAAGTAAACATTTCTCGAGGGATCGACAATCCAGACTTAAAAGGTCCACTTTATTACTTGAACGCGACCCGTGCACTTGCGGTAGTATTTTAGCGAACAAGTTTTTGGCGCCGTTGTCGGGGAATGTTTTATTTCAATTATCATCTTTTGTTGATTCTAATTTTTACAAGTTTTGTTCTTTTTTTCTTTTGCATAGCTTTTATATATTTATTGTGTAATTAGCTTTTAATTTTGATTTCCTTAGGTCTTTAGTGGTGCATGCTTCGTTCGAAAAGTTTTGATCTTTTCGAGCTTGATCCGGATATTGAAAAAACTTTTAGAAGAATACGACGGGAACAATGGGAATTGAGAAGGCAACAATTGATTGAGGGGGCACACCAAGGGGGTAATTTGGAACATAATGCTCAACAAGAAAATGTTCCTCGAGGTGGCATTCCATCGGGTTTTGGTAACCAAGCGGGTAGAGCTTAAGAGCCTATTGTAAATGAGGATGATATGCTATTTGGGGACTTCTTGGACCCAGCCGTAGTAGAGAATGAATCAAGTATTGTCTACCCTCTATATGGACATCCAAACTTTCAACTTTGTCCTAATTCATTCCATTCTATGGAAGGATTGATGAGAATCCTCACTCACATGTTGCACGATTCATATAGAATGTTGAAAATTTTAAATATGAAGGCGTAAATGTGGAGACGATCTGGATGAGGCTATTTGTTCACACATTGAAGGATAAGGCAAGGGAATGTCTTGAGACTCTACCACCCGAAAATATAAATAATTGGTTGGAATTTATTTAAAAATTCACTACCAAATTCTTTCCACCTGCCCGAGTAGCAAAACTCAAGCATGACATAACGACTTTCCAACAATCTGAATTTGAGAGCTTTCACGAGGCTTCGGAGAGGTTCAAGGATATGCTTCGAAAATGTCCAAATCATGAAATCACAATGGGGCAACAAGTGAATTATTTTTATGCCCGGTTGACTCCTTCTTGCCGTTCAAATGTGGATTCATCATCTAATGGCTCAATTAAGAAGAAGAGTATTCGGGAAGCATATGATCTATTTGAGGTCATGAGTGAACAAAGTGTTATGTGGCCAGATAGAGGTTCACAAAGAGGGGTTGGTGGAGTTCGAGATGGTGAAGCTTTCTCAATGGTTCTAGCAAAGATCGACTCACTAGCAAAGAAGGTAGAAGGACTTTCTACATCTACCATGAGCTCTCATTCCGCTCATATGGTACAATCTCTGCCTATTTGTGATATTTGTGGAGCAAATCACCCAATCCCGAGTTGTCCATTGATAGGTAGTGGTTCAGCATCTACCGAGCAAGTGGCATATACTCAAAACTTTCAACGCCAAGGGTACAATCCTTATTCGCAAACTTATAACCCCGATTGGTGAAATCATCCAAACTTTTCTTTTGGAAATAATCAAAATGTGCTCAACCCGAAGCCACAAGAGAAAAAGAAGGTTGGGAAGAGGTCATTGCTAAGTTGGCAAACCATCAATTACAATATCAAGAACACAATGAGGCCTCTTTGAAAAACTTGGAACGTCAAGTGGGTTAAATTGCAAAGCTTATCTCCGAAAGGCAACAGGGGGCATTACCTAGCAACATCCACTAGAAGTAGGGTGCAATTGCCCGAAATCACGATGACACGCCCTAAGGGTCAAACTGACAAGGCACCCATTTAAGAAGAAAAGATTATGCAAGAATCTGATCCAAAGGATCAGACACTAATTGAAGAAGAACCGGAGCCATCAACATCAAAGGCTCCAATACCGGTTAAAGCCTATGTGTCTCCTATTCCCTTTCCACAAAGGCTTCACAAATAGAAATTGGATGCTCAATTTGGAAAATTTTTGGAGGTATTCAATAAGCTACACATAAATATTCAGTTTTTCGATGCATTAGCTCAAATGCCGAGTTATGCCAAATTTATGAAGGACATTCTTTCAAATAAAAGGAAACTCGAAAAACATGAGACAGTAATGCTAATGGAAGAGTGTAGTGCTATCTTTCAAAAGAAGTTACCACCGAAAATCAAAGATCTAGGGAGTTTTACTATTTCATGCACTATTGGAGATTTAAATTTTAGTAAAGTTTTATGTGATCTTGGTGCCAATATTAATTTGATGCCTTTGTCTATTTTCAGGAAGCTGGGATTGGGAGAAGCCAAGGCCACCACTATATCATTACAATTGGCTGATCGATCAATTAAATATCCTCGAGGTGTCATCGAGGATGTATTGGTCAAGGTGGACAAATTCATATTTCTAGCCGATTTCATAATTCTCGACATGGAAGAGGATCATGACATCCCTATCATTTTAGGACGATCGTCTCTTGCCACCGGCCGAGCTTTGATTGATGTGCAAGAGGGGCAGCTCATTCTAAGAGTCCAAGATGAAAAAGTTACATTCAATATCTTGAAGGCCATCAAATATCCATCGAAATCTGATTCATGCCTTCGAGTGGATGTTGTTGATCATGTGGTTGCCGAGTCTTTTTACAGGCTTTCTAAGGATCCTCTAGAAATATGTCTTGTTTGTCCTTCGGCTATCAAAGAGGAAGATCCTGAAGTTGAGCATATGGTACACTATTTGGAGGCTACACCTTCTCGGTCTTATAAGAGAGCACCAAATTATGAGGACTTGGAAAAGAGCTCTTCACCACCACTGCCATCTCTTCAGTAGGCACCTATACTTGATTTGAAGTCTCTACCATCTCATTTGAGGTATGCTTATTTGGGAGAGTCATCTATGCTTTCGGTTATCATTGCTAATTCCTTAAATGAATTGGAGGAAGAGAAGTTACTTCGGGTGTTGAGGGAACACAAGGGAGCCATTGGTTGGACTATTGCAGACATTAAGAAAATTAGTCCTTCACTATGCATGCACAAAATCCTTATGGAGGATGATTT
>NC_036243.1:1668609-1685911 GCF_002742605.1 Olea europaea var. sylvestris | reverse complement strand
TCATTTGACGGATGTTTGAGCAATTTAGAGATGGTGTTGAAAAGATGTGAGGAGACAAATTTAGTACTTAATTGGGAAAAATGTCGTTTCATGGTCCAGGAAGGCATAGTTCTTGCCCATCGGATTTCACATAAAGGGATAGAGGTTGGCAAGGCAAAAATCCAAGTCATTGAGAAATTACTTCTACCTACCTCGGTGAAAGGGATAAGGAGTTTTATGGGACATGTCGAATTTTATAGGAGTTTTATTAAGGACTTCTCGAATATCACCAAGCCACTTTGCTCCTTACTTGAGAATAACACTCCATTTGATTTCTCTCAAGAGTGCCACTATGCTTTTAACACTCTTAAAGAGAAACTCATCACGGCTACTATCATTGTAGCTCCGGATTGGAATTTACCATTTGAGCTTATGTGCGATGCAAGCAATTACGCCGTTGGAGCAGTTTTGGGGCAAAGGGGAAATAAAATCTTGCATGTTATTTACTATGTTAGCCAAACTTTGACCGATGCTCAACTGAACTATGCCACTACTGAAAAAGAGATGCTCGCAGAGCATTTGATAAATTTCGATCTTACCTCATTGGATCGAAAGTGATTGTTTACACGGACCACTCAGCCCTCAAGTATTTGCTAGCAAAGAAAGATGCCGAGCCTTGGTTAATTAGATGGGTCCTTCTTCTACAAGAGTTTGACTTGGAAATTCACGATAAAAAAGGGACCGAAAATGTTGTTGCCGGTCATCTGTCTCGACTTGAGCAAACCAAAGAGGTGGTGGATGGGGAGATAAATGAGGTATTTCCTGATGAACAACTCTTGCAAATTATGCATCTTCTACAAGCCACCCATATACCATGGTATGCGGACCATGTGAACTTTCTTGCTAGTGGCATCATTGCCCCGGATCTCTCTTACCAACATAGGAAGAAGTCCTTTGCCGACATCAAGCATTATTTTTGGGACAATCTTTTGTTGTTCAAATGGGGTCCAGATCAAATTATTCGGAGATGTGTGCTGGAAGATGAAATGGAGCAAATCCTTGAACAATGTCATTCCTCACCCTATGGTGGTCACTTCGGTGCCGTGAAAACCGCATCAAACGTACTTCGATCCGATTTTTATTGGCCCACATCATTCAAATATGTTCACATTCTTGTCTCCAAGTGCGACAAATGCCAACACAGTGGTAATATTTCCAACCGAAATGAAATGCCTTTGAATTCTATATTAGAGGTGGAAATTTTTTATGTACGGGGTATTGATTTTATGAGACATTTTCCTCCTTCATTCTCAAATCAATACATATTGATAGCGGTTGATTATGTGTCAAAGTGGGTAGAAGTGGTGGTTTTGCCCACTAATGATGCTCGAGTGGTAGTAAACTTTTTAAAGAAAAATATTTTCTCTCGCTATGGCACCCCCCGAGCTATCATTAGTGATGGAGGTAAGCATTTTTGTAATCGCCTCTTTGACTCAGTATTGACCAAATATGGAGTAAAGCGTCGTGTAGCCACTCCCTATCATCCTCAAACTAGTGGCCAAGTTAAAATTTCGAATCGGGAGTTGAAGAGGATTCTTGAATTGACTGTGAGTGCCTCTAGAAAAGATTGGTCCAAGAAATTGGATGATGCATTATGGGCTTATCGTACCGCGTTCAAAACTCCCATTGGTATGTCTCCCTATCGTCTTTTGTTTGGGAAAGCTTGCTACCTCTCAGTAGAACTTGAGCATCGAGCTTATTGGGTAGTAAAAGCTTTGAATTTTGATGTGAAATTGGCCGATGAGAAAAGATTGCTCCAATTGAATGAGCTGGATGAAGTCCGCCTTGACTCTTATGAGAATGCTCAAATTTACAAAGAAAGACAAAGAAATGGCATGATAAACATATTGTGAAACGAGAGTTCTTTGTTGGGCAACAAGTTCTTCTCTACAATTCTCGACTCCGATTGTTTCCCAAAAAGCTCCGCTCGAGATGGTCTGGTCCTTTTACCATTGCTAAGATTTTTCCACATGGAGCAATTGAATTTCATCATGAGGAAAATGGGAACTTCAAGGTTAACGGGCAGCGATTGAAACCATACTTTGGAGGTGATTTTTCTAAGGAGAAGTCCTCCATTCCTCTTGCCAATTTGGAGTGAACAAGGCCTATAGTCGAGCTAGGGACTATAACCAAGCGCTTGTTCAGAGGCAACCCAACTTTCTTATCTTTACACTTTTGTTTATGTTACTTGTGATTAATACTTTTGTTATTACATTTTGAATTAATACAATTCTTTTGTAGGTCAAAATTTTTGAAGTCCTAGCCACCCATAGATCTCAACAAGTTTGGGGATGCATGGTCCACTAAGTCATAAACCAAAAATTCATCTACAACATCCTTCAACAAATACCTAATCGGGGAAGTTTCATTATCCCTCTCTTTTTTATCTTGTTCTTTACACATTGAGGACAATGTGTGGTTTAAGTTTGGGGATGATTGTGCTTGAATTGGTGAGATTGTGTTGATTTGTTAGATAGCCTTGCTGGCTTTGCATGGTTTTGATGTTTGAAATTGTTATTGATTCATGAGTTATGCATACATGACCAAAAATGCTATTTGTGCGTAATTTTTTTCAAAAAAATTGCTTATCTATTGTGAGATTTTGAATTACTTTGAGCACAATAGTCATGAATAATTGTTATCTAGATGTGAAAAATTTTTGATTGAAGGATATATTTTTGAATTGGTTGAACTAGGTTGTGACTTGTGAGTTGTTTGGAAATTTTTATCAATCTATATTCTCTTTTCTTTCACTTTACCACATTGTGAGGTAAGTTTGGGGGTGGTCGAGCCGGTGAAGGAGATTATCTAGAAGTATGTGATTACGTGCATGTTGAAAATATTTGTGTGGAGTGTCTTTTGCCGAACATAAGCTAGGTAATAACCGTATGCTAGGGATCTAAGCCCCATTTTTGTTGTGTTAAAAAAATGAAGTTATTGTACTTGTTGAATCTTGGGCCTCACTTCGTAGCCTTTTTTACTCGAGTTATTAAGTTCGTAGGGGTATTTTGAAACCGAGTACCCTTTGGCCTAAACAATCGGGGAGTTATCGACCTAAAGCTCGCTACAAGGGTTAAGAAGAAAGCTTAAGGGAGTGAGGTAAAACATGAGATTCGGCTAAAAAGAAAAAAAATTGTTATTGATATTTGGGCTTAGATAATTAGTGGGTTTGAATTGCTTAGTATAAACTTGAATGTGAAAGCACTCATTAGTAAAAAATCATCACATGACTAGAGATTGATATTACCAGTTAGACCCAACCGAACTGGAACGGGAAAAGAAATGAGTGAATTGAGAGCAGCTTTAGATTTATACATCGTGGAAAGAAATGAAAATCTATTTGAGGAGTATAAATTTCACGAGTGGAAAAGGAAATATTTGACCACAAATGGTCGGGTTGGAGCCAATTTGAAGATTTTTCCATCTTGACAACTTTTCCTAATTTAGATGATAATTGAAAGTGACTATGCACCTACACACCGATCGAACATTGGATAAAATCAAATAATTTTTGTTAGCATTATTTGGAGCATATTTGTGAATTGATTATACAATTTTACACTCATTGATATTTTTGGCAAGCTATTTAGTGTATTGACCATTATCACTTTTGCTTGATTGTGTGGTAGATAATCTTGCTCGGGACGAACAAGAGCTTAAGTTTGGGGGTGTGATAAGTGTATTTTTTCACACTTATTGGGCAATTAATTTGATATAATTATTAACTAAATGAATGAAATTCTACTCACAATTGTGTAATATTCGCTTTTGTAGGCTAAAAATCACTCGAGTAAAGAGAACAAAGCAAAAGAAGAAACAATGGACTAAAAGCATACAACATTTGTGATGTTGGAGGCCAAAATGCATGTGTCAAAAGTGGAGGAATTGTGCTGCAATTTATGGAGGGCATAATCAAAATGAAAGTCAAAATCTAGGGACCAAATTTACAAGATCAAAAGTTGAGGGACTCGGCATGCAAAAAAATGAAGGACTTGGCTGCAAATGACACAAAACCCATTTTTTTTGGGCTGCTTGACAGAAGCCTAGGCTCTGTGGCGCCACTGTTCCGGTGCCGTAGCGCCCATTTTAAAAGAAAAAACAAGTTGGGGACCTTTTTGTTAACTTTTGAAACTTGAGGGACCAAGGCCGCAATTTTCCTTAGGTTTTAATGTTAAAAACAGCAGCTTCATTCTGGGACGCAGCTTCAGTTTTCATCTTCTACTGGGACGATTCTGCTTTTTTATTTTCTCTTTTATTTTCTGTCTTTTTCTTGGTATTTTGGGTGCTAAATTTAGAGCACAAAGGAGAAGACATCAAGGATTTTGCAAAGCTCTTGGGGAATCAAGTTCACGCTTCAAAAAAGGTTTTTATCTATAAACTTGTATTTTCACAATTATTTTGTCATATTTGTAATGTATTACTATAAACATTCTCCTTTCCATCATATGTATAAAATGGGCTAAGTATTTCGTGGGATTTATGGTAGTAGTTTGACCTAGGTTTAATTGATTTTCAATATTTGCTATTTGATATTAAATTGCATATTTCCATGTGTTACTACTATTGTATTTATTGTATTTTCATTTATGTGGCCAATGAATGAATATGTTTCGTGAAGTGTACATAGTTCGAGAGAAGATTGTGCATTTTAGACCAAATGGTAGAAACCTTAGGTTTGTGTAGATGATAGATATATACCTCTAGCCCTAGGTAACCCAATGAGCTATTTTCATAACAATTTAATGCGGTTATTTGATTGTAATCGACATAAAAATAAAGTAGGTTAAATCAATCAATTATGGTTAATTTCACTCGAGAGAGGTAATTAGCTAAAATTGAAAAATCGGGTCTAACATCGTAAATGAGTAATTCGTTAATTGACATGTGGAGAAATTAATTAGGCGACAGTTAAGTGAAACTATGAATCCCAACTACGTTTTCCTCCAAAATTCCCAAGACTTTCTTAGTTTGTAGATTTTTCCTTATTTTTCTTAGATCAAATCTTTTATTGTGTGTTTGTTTATTTTCATTGTTAGAATTAAATTGATTAAAGTTGTGTAATTTAAAGTAAACATTTCTCGAGGAATCGACAATCCGGACTTAAAAGGTCCACTTTATTACTTGAACACGACCCGTGCACTTGCGATAGTATTTTAGCGAACAAGTATTTGGCGCCGTTGTCGGGGAATGTTTTATTTCAATTATCATCTTTTGTTGACTCTAATTTTTACAAGTTTCGTTCGTTTTTCTTTTGCATAGTTTTTATATATTTATTGTGTAGTTAACTTTTAATTTAGATTTTCTTAGGTCTTTGGTGGTGCATGCTTCGTTCGAGAAGTTTTGATCTTTTCGAGCTTGATCCGGATATTGAAAAAACTTTTCGAAGAAGGCGACGGGAACAAAGGGAATTGAGAAGGCAACAATTAGTAAGAAACAAAATTCCGTTGCATTATCCACAGCCGAAGCTGAATATATTTCCATCGCTAGCTGTTGTGCACAAGTTTTAAGGATGAAACAAACACTTAAGGATTATCATTTGTTTTTTGATCTTGTACCTATTATGTGTGATAACACTAGTGCCATAAATTTGTCTAAAAATCCTATATTGCACTCACGAACGAAACACATTGAGATTAGACAATATTTTCTTAGGGATCATGCTCAAAAAGGTGAGATTGCTTTAGAATTTGTCAATACAGAAAATCAATTGGCCGATATCTTCACTAAACCTCTTGCGTTCGATTGTTTCACACACATTCGTAGAGGTTTAGGAATTGTTGATGAAATTGAAATACATAATTGATGTTGTGACTATTTTTGCTCTGTAACAATAAAAGGGGTTATTGGACGAGTTGCACTGACGCGTTCGATACATACTAGACGACTATAACGGACCGTCCTCTAAATCATCTGGTTCAACAAAAAATTTTTCTGTTATATTGGACGATCCTGCACATTGTACTGCACGTTCGATACACTGAAATGAAAAAACTAAAAAAACGCGACAGGATCATTTTCTTCCTATTTTTTCCAACCTTCTTCATTTTCTTCGAACTCTCCTTCACACTTCACTTAAATTCCTTCATCCACTCTTCTAATTCGTTACAAATTAACACCAAATCCAATAACCCACTTCCTCTATATCATTTCTCCCTCACAGATTTGGATTTTTGTTTCCTAATTTCTCCTTTCCCCAAATTCATGCCCTAACTCTCGATTTTACATATTTTGCTTCAATTCAAACAATGCCGAGAAGAAAGCAAGTTGGAAAAAGGGCAAAGACTACGGAACAATGGCCTCCAATGTCCTCCTCTAACAAAGAAACGGATTTAGAACCTGAAGAGCCGGCGACCCATTTGAAAAATCTCCCATTCTACTAGGTAAAAATGTTGATTTTTCAGATTTTTCTATTGAAGCACCTGCTTTTCACATTGGAGAATTCCTTGAGAAAATGAGGTGAGTCTTGGTGTGTTCGTTAGAAGAAAATGCTTACCCTCAACTCATGAAAACCTTTTACACAAAAATGGCTATTACACCACGCTCCGATAGTATTTCATGCTTAATTAAAAATGTGAGGGTTACGTTACTAAAGCTCTTATTCAGGAAATTCTTAGGCTCGAACCATGTGAGATGCAAGTTTTTGTTCATAAAGCTTACCCGACTTTAGAAGATTACAACCCGAGTGACGCATGCCGTCGTGTGACGGGGAAAGATTTTGAAAATAACACAAAAATTAGTGTAAATCAACTCACCCTACCTTGCAAAGTACTGCATAATATCATCGCAAATATTATCTTACCTAGAAAAGGGCATCGAGATGAGGTTAATTAATTTGATTTGTTCATTCTCGATTCATTTCTCATTGGCCGTAGGTTGGATTTCCCGACAATTGCTTTAGGTCTTATGAAAATTATCCACACTTCTCGTTATTCCAAAACTCTACCCTATGGTATGCTTTTAACAAAAATTTTCAAATACTTCAATGTCTCTCTTGAGGGTGAAGCGATCATCAAACCTCATCCCACCGATACAATCAATATTCAAACACTCAAGCGTATGAATTTTTTACTTGTATATTCCTTATTTTCAAACTTGTGGGTCGAGTTGAAATCTCGAAAATTTCAACATTGTAAAGGAACGTTGCTCCTTGTTTGTAAGTTACTGAAAGCGTTGTAAGAAGGTTAGATTGTACCATAAGTTAATCAATATAGTGAAATAGGATTGCTCATGATGGAGAGCTTGGTAACGACTAGATCATTGCATTGGATCAAACCTCCATATCATATCGTTTAACTTCTCTTCCCTTTTACTTATCTTTGTTTTTATTTCTTACTTGTGAATTTATCTTATTCGTCATTTCTTTTCATATTTGAATAATTGCTACATTTAAGTAAGCATTAATTTTATACTTAAAACTATTTTTCGAAAAAGTTACTATAACAAATCCATCCCTCATCTTGGTTAGCTAGTCTTGGGTCTTTAGAGGCTACAGCCCTTGCCTCACTACTAAATTTGCAAAGAACCATCTTCATAAATCACAAAGAAAATTTTGGATATATCACCAAGGTCTTAGAAGAAAGAAATTTCAGAATCCAAATTATACCAAGTTTGAATATTTCTACCCCTTGAAATCTTTCAAATAATTTTGTGTTTTGGCACCGAAAACTATCAAATATTTAATAATCAAAATCAAGGGTTCGAATTGATGCTACGGCTGTTGCCCTCACTGTTAAATTTGCTAAGAACCCTCTTAATAAATTACAAAGGAGAATTTGGATATAACACCAAGGTCTTAGAAGAAAGAAATTTCAAACTCCAATTTGTATCAAGCTTCAATATTTCTACCCCTAGTAATCTTTCAAAGTATTTTGTGTTTTTGCAATGAAAAATATCAATTATTTAATAATCAAAATCAAGGATTTGAATTTAAGGCTACGGCTCTCGCCCTCACTATTAAATTTACTAGCACTCTTAATAAATTACAAAGAAGAATTTGGATATATCACCAAGGTCTTAGAAGAAAGAAATTTCAAAATCCAATTTGCCCAAGCTTGAATATCCCCTTGTAATCTTTCAAATAATTTTGTGTTTTTGCACCAAGAAATATCAAATATTTAATAATCAAAATCTAGGTTTCGATTTGAGGCTACAATTGTCGCCCTCACTATTAAATTTGCTTAGAACCCTCTTAATAAATCAAAAACAAGAATTTGGATACATCACCAAGGTCTTAGAAGAGATAAATTTCAAAATCCAATTTGCACCAAGCTTGAATATTTCCACCCCATGTAATCTTTCAAATAATTTTGTGTTCTTGCACAAAAAAATATCAAATATTTAATAATCAAAATCAATGGTTCAAATTGAGGCTACGACTCTTGCCCTCACTATTAAATTTGCTAAGAACCCTTTTAATAAATCACAAAGCAGAATTTGGATATATCACCAAGGTCTTAGAAGAAAGAAATTTCAAAATCCAATTTGCACCAAGCTTGAATATTTCTACCCCTTGTAATTTTTCAAATAATTTTGTGTTTTTGCACCGAAAAATATCAAATATTTAATAATCAAAATCAAGGGTTCGAATTGAGGCTATGGCTCTCGCCCTCACTATTAAATTTGCGAAGAACCCTCTTAATAAATTACGAAGGAGAATTTGGATATATCACCAAGGTCTTAGAAGAAAGAAATTTCAAAATCCAATTTGTATCAAGCTTCAATATTTTACCGCTTGTAATCTTTCAAAGAATTTTGTGTTTTTGCATTGAAAAAATCAATTATTTAATAATCAAAATCTAGGGCTCGAATTTAGGCTACGGCTCTCGCCCTTACTATTAAATTTGCTAAGAACACTCTTAATAAATCACGAAGAAGAATTTGGATATATCACCAAAGTCTTAGGAGAAAGATATTTCAAAATCCAATTTGCACCAAGCTCGAATATTTCTACCCCTTGTAATCTTTCAAATAATGTTGTGTTTTTGCATTGAAAAGTATCAAATATTTAATAATCAAAATCAAGGGCTCGAATTGAGGCTACGGCTGTCGCCCTCACTATAAAATTTGCTAAGAACCCTCTTAAAAAATCAAAAACAAGAATTTGGATATATCACCAAAGTCTTAGAAGAAATAAATTTCAAAATCCAGTTTACACCAAGCTTGAATATTTCCACCCCATGTAATCTTTCAAATAATTTTGTGTTCTTACACCGAAAAATATCAAATATTTAATTATCAAAATCAAGGGTTCGAATTGAGGCTATGTCTCTCGCCCTCACTATTAAATTTAATAAGAACCGTTTTAATAAATCACATGGAAGAATTTGGATATATCACCAAAGTTTTAGAAGAAAGAAATTTCAAAATCCAATTTGCACCAAGTTTGAATATTTCTACCCCTTGTAATCTTTCAAACAATTTTGTGTTTTTGAACCGAAAAGTATTAAATATTTAATAATCAAAATCAAGGGTTCGAATTGAGGCAACGACTCTTGCCCTCACTATTAAATTTGCTAAGAACCCTCTTAATTGTTGGAATTCAGTTATTATGCATAGCGGAAATAAAACGAATTTCAATTCCCACCAGGATTCATCTTTGTATTTAGATATGAATTGTGATAAAAGTTGTACCTTTTTTTAGATCTGCAAACTCCTTTACTTTATCTTTGTTCCAGCAACTTGGATATGTATCCCACAGCTGTCCAATTGTCTAGCCTTCAATGAATTACACACAGAGAACATATTGCAGCCACTAGAGTTTTTTCCTTTTGTTCTAGCAAGAATTATAAGAATCTCTACGAATTGAAAACCCTAGCCATGTATTTATATAAGCACAAACGGGCTTTCCCTAACTCGGCCCAATATTTAATCAATCCATTTAATTAAATCAGGTCTGTGGATTAATCCAATTAATTAATTCGGGCCTATAAATAACCAACTCAATTAACTAATTTAATTAATTAATTTATCCAATGATTGTTAAATTAATTAATTGACAAATTACAATTTTTCAATTCTCTTTTGTGTGCGACCCATCAGGTTCTCGATCACGATACCTAACGATGTGAAATTTTATTTTGATGTAATCAAAATTGATAAATTAAAATACCATTTTAATTTATCACCAATTCACACTCGCCATCCCAAATTGACATCTAGCAATGTGTCAGGAAAATATATGTAATGAAAAATGTCACGTGGTATGACAAAATCAAATTTATTCGTTTACCATAAAACTATAATCATTTCGTCAATATGATTCGATCAATTACGAGATATGAAAGTGTGTCACTCTCGATTATCGATCATATATTTCATTCTACTATTAAATTAATATGAGTCGAAAACTCATTTTCGACTTATGAGTATACTTTGGCCAAGGATTTCCTCATCAACTTAATTGAACGAAATGCAGATCACAATCTCTTACTATCTAAGAGTGACGAATCCTCTATTAGTCATTTACAACCTTCATATGGCTCTTGACATATCCAAACGATGCCGCATTAGCGACCCTCGGTAGAGCAACATCCAACACCGTCAAAGTATGACTGTCCTCATATAAGGCACTATAACGACCTCAAATCAAAGGACCAATTCTACTACCGAACGTTAGAGATTAACTACTGACACTCTGATAGTTATCCATGTGAAATCTCTTAACAGGTCTCCAATGTTTCGTTCTATAACAAAATATTCGCGCGTTCATTTAAGTGTCTCCACACTTTAGCTTGTGAGATCAGCTACTTACTTCACAAGTGAAAAGTGTCACGTGTGATGGTCTAATCGCAATGACGATATCCGTATCTCGTTATTACTTACGACCATGGATTATTCGAGATCCAATCATATGTAATTTACATCTCACAATCACAACTCCTTCTGATTAACAAATTACTTAAATTTGAATCTCTGGACTCTATTATTTAATATTATTGATTAGAATATTAATTTAAATAAATAATAGATCTTACCAAAAATAAATATATTAAACATATTAAAAGTATTTACAAGCTAAATTGATTGGATTTATAACATAACACTTACATTAACAAATTACAAAGAAGAATTTGGATGTATCACCAAGGTCTTAGAAGAAAGAAATTTCAAAATCCAATTTGTATCACGCTTCAATATTTCTACCCCTTGTAATCTTTCAAAGAATTTTGTGTTTTTGCATTGAAAAATATTAATTATTTAATAATTAAAATCAGGGATTCAAATTAATGCTATGGCCTCACTTTTAAATTTGCTAAGAACACTCTTAATAAATTACAAAGAAGAATTTGGATATATCACCAAGGTCTTAGAAGAAAGAAATTTCAAAATCCAATTGGCACCAAACTTGAATATTTCTACCCCTTGTAATCTTTCAAATGATTTTGGTTTTTTTTTTTTTTTTTGCACCGAAAAATATCAAATATTTAATAATTAAAATCAAGGGTTTGAATTGAGGCTACGGCTCTCACCCTCACTACTAAATTTTTCTAAGAACACTCTTAATAAATCACAAAGAAGAATTTGGATATATCACCAAGGTCTTAGAAGAAAGAAATTTCAAAATCCAATTTGCACCAAACTTGAATATTTCAACCCCTTGTAATCTTTCAAATAATTTTGTGTTTTTGCACCGAAAATTATCAAATATTTAATAATCAAAATCAAGTGTTCGAATTGAGACTATGGTTGTCGTCCTCACTTTTAAATTTGCCAAGAACCCTCTTAATAAATCAAAAACAAGAATTTGGATATATCACCAAGGTCTTAGAAGAAAAAAATTTCAAAATCCAATTTATATTAAGTTTCAATATTTCTGCCCTGTATAATCTTCCAAAGAATTTTGTGTTTTTGCACTACAAAATATCAATTATTTAATAATCAAAATCAAGGATTCAAATTAAGGATACGGCTCTCGCCCTCACTATTAAATTTGCTAAGAACTCTCTTAATAAATCACAAAGAAGAATTTAAATACATCACCAAGATCTTAGAAGAAAGACACTTCGAAATCTAATTTACACCAAGCTGGAATATTTCTATCCTCTGTCATCTTTCAAAGAATTTCTCATCAATCGTCGGTCGAAGTTAAAACAGACAATAACGTACTAAATTAATAGCAATATAAACTAAACTACATTTAAATGAACAAATTCGAACACATAGTAAGCCTAAAAATTATACTTATCAGAAAATTATGGAAATTAATTATCATTTCCCTTGTTGATGTGCACGTGGTAATCTTTTATCAGAGTGCATGATGTTAAATATATTCATTATTCTCATATTCTTTTAGCGGACTCTCAGTAGATTAACATCATTATTATTTGGCTCTGCTGCAATTAAAATTTATTAATTAAGAGCATAATTAAATCCTTTCTCAAATTGCAGTTACACTCACCCATTTTTCAATTTAATCCAACTTACGAAATCCGGGGTCTTGAAAGAATCTTTGGTATGTAAATATATTCATGAATAACTTTAACAAAATAATAATTAAAAATAAATTATCGTGTCTATTATTTTGAAATTAATTATTAACTTAGAAATTTAGGTTAGTAGTAATGAGTAAAGTGGTACCTTAAACCTGATTAACAACCAAAAATCTGCTAATCAAATTATCATCTGAGACATGTTCCTTATTGATTTTTTTCAAATTCGCAACTCAATCATAAATGATGGAATCATCAAAAATTTGAACTTTTTAAACTCTGTCTGTAACTTACTAGAGGCTCGGGAAACAAAGAGAAGTTGTGTACGAACAAGATGTCCAGCAACAACAAAAAGGAAAATGATTGAATAGAGGAACTCCCAAACATTTGACGATCTCAGATGTGTCGATATCAATGGTGACCCATTATTTCGATGAATCATTTTTTCGGATAGAAGAAGACTATATAAACACTTACTCGAAATCTCACTTATCAGATTCCATTGTGGAAGACACAATTTTCCTGAAGAATTCGCCATGATATACCTGATCCATGCATAATATCATGAAAAATGGGTACAAATTTTTTACTGCTACTTAGTGTGTGTGTTTGTGTAGTAAAAATATGGATGGATATTGAGTAAGACATATTTAGCCTTTATTTGTTTCCCATAATTTGGTTATTAAAATAAAAAATCTGGCCGTTATCCGTCGTAATAAGTAACCATATTTGAATTTTTTATCTCTTGTGTGGAACTTGTAACGATTATATCTTTTTATTCTCATTTTTACATTAATAGAAAACAAACTGGGTCTTAATAATTTAATCCATTTAAAACCCCAAGTTTACACGTTTAAACTATTTAAAAAGAGAGAGAGAGAGAGAGAGATAACATTTTTAAATTTTCAAAATGAATGAGTAGTGATTATACTTTAATATTATGTTAAAATACCAAGTACAATAATTTAACCTTATAGAGAAAAAGTAATTTTGTTTTATCTTCAAAACAATCCCTGCCAAATTAATTATGATTATATTTTAAGCTATTGTTTTGAACGGAGTATTTTGATTGTCAATATTTTCTATGGAAAGTGTTTTTTTCACCCAATTCATACTTTTGTACTGTTTAACTGATTTTTTTAATGAAAAATATTTTCCTACTTTTGATCACGTAATCATATTTTTCTCAAAATTAAGGAAAATATTTTTTTTAGGAAAAGCAAAATTTTATTTTTTAAGAAATTCACTCTCTTTCTCTCATCTATCCATTCACTCTTATCTACTTATCAATAAAAATCGAAAAAGTATAATATTTTTATATCAAAAATTAAATCAATTAAATATATTTAATTAATAATTTTCAAGCAAATAAATTTTAGACAATTAAATTATCTAAAATTTATTTTCTTTTAATGCAAATTTTATATTTACAATCAAATTGACGACCTTTTACTAGTCCTATAATTGAAATTTGCTGGGCCCATGTTTGAGCAGTGGAGTCCCATATAATTAGTCGATGTGACACAATCCGACATGTTTGGGGGTAAAGTAACTTTACCTTTTCCCAAGAGATCAGTAAAGGACAATTAGACAACTACAGCCAAGATTAGGACATGCTAACACCACCGATAATCTATTCTATCTTTTTTCTGAATTGTGTATGAGCTGGCCCTAGTGTCGATAAAATTAATTCCATTCTCCACTCTAAAGTAAGACCAAGCTAATAAATATGGGGATATTTTAAAAAATGTCTAATTTTATAAGTGTCAATTATAAAATATCCACTTTTTAAATTTAGCACTAAATTATTTATTATATCCTTAATGAAAAAAGAAGCAATTTATTTATTTTTTTTAATTTGTTGCGAAGTTTGAGAAGTAGCTTACATGAGAAGCCACGTTAAAATGATATTATCGACATTTCAAATGTCATTCTCAATATTTGAATCTCGTTTATATTTTAAAAGTACACATGTCAAATCACAATATTAAATGTTCTCGACATTTCAAGCGTTGTTCTCGATATTTTAAATATCTAGAATGACATTTCATTTCAAATACGATATTTCTCTACACTTGAAATATAATTCTCGACATTTCTGTGTCACTGAGAAAAATAGCATTAATTGTGATTTGACATGTGCCCTTTTAAAATAAATATGGTAGGTTATGTATCAAAAATTTATTGACCAATAATTATTTTTTTTTGCAAAAATGTTCATTTCTTGCCTTTGTGTGGAATTATAAATTGTTCATAGGGATATTTTGGTCCAAAATATTTCAAAATGGATATTTTGTAAGGATTTGTGAAAATGAACATTATTGCAATTGAACATATAAAAGGGGACATTTCAAGTAATTTTCTCATAAAAATAAATATATTATCTTATGTTTATCAAGTTGATGGACTTTCCCGTTTTATGTCCCCGTGTCCCTTATTTGACCTAGTTTGAGTATGGGGATTAACTTAAAAGAAGGTTTGTGTTGATAACTTTGCTAAGACATAACCCCACTTGATTTTGTAGTGTTTGAAAGGTTAGGCTCTAAATCCACTTTTCAGGATTACGTTAAGATAGTAGAGTGTAGAAAAAAGATTAGAAAAGCAAATAGAAATGGAGAGCTCGACCCGAGCGATCGGTACTATTTTGTGCATAAAAGTCTCATCAAATTCTCTAATCATGCTTAATAAAACGGGTTAATTTCACAAACAGTCACTGAACTTACGCGAAAATTACAAAACGGTCACTAAAGTTCAAAATTTTCGGTAATGGTCACTTAAGTTTCGAGACGCTTTCAGAAACGGTCACTGAAATTTAAAAACACTTTTTTTAATTTTTTGGGCTACTTTTGCGACAACTTTCGACCATCAAGACGACCGGATTTTGATGCCGTTGGAAAACCCAATATCCCCTCTTTAATTATCACCTAAAATCTCCCTATAACTCAAAAGAATTTGGTCGAAATAAACTCACAAAGTCGGCAACCCACTTGAGATGCTGATTTTGTAGGTTTATTCTGATCGAATCATTTAGAATTTGGGGTTTTGAATGGTAATTGAAGAGAACATTGTGAACTTTCCAATGGTATCAAAATTTGAAGGTCTTGGTGGTTGGAAGTTGCCACAAAAGTCGTTCAAAAAAATCTAAAAATCTAGGTATATTTTCAGATTTTTTGGGCGACTTTTGCGACGATTTTTTGGTCAAATCCTTTCGAGTTACGAATAGATTTTGGGTCGTAATTGAAGAGGACGTCGTGGCTTTCCAATGGTGTTAAAATTCGGCGGTATTGATAGTCGGAAATGGCCGAAAAGTTGCCGCAAAAGTAGCCCAAAAAATTGAAAAGGCGTTTTTAAACTTCAATGGCCATTTCTGCAAGTTTTTAAATTTCAGTGATCGTTTCTGAAAGTTTTTAAATTTCAGTAACTTCGATGATCATTTTTGAAAGCACCTCGAAACTTAAGTGACCGTTACTGAAAGTTTTAAACTTCAGCGACCACTTTGTAATTTTCATGCAAATTCAATAACCGTTTGTGAAATTAACCCTTAATAAAACATCTCTATCGATGAAGAGTTCACCGAAGCTTCTATTGCCTCTAAAGTCATGATACTATCAATTAGGGAAATCTTGTTTGGCCAGGCCAAAAAGCAGGGCTCTATCAATTAATGGTGTCACCTCAAGTGCCTAGCCATATAGCCATATTTATAACCTCAATTTTTTAAAAGTTATTATTATTATTATTATTATATGTTGTCATACATAGTTATATAAAATTTTTGAAATTTAAATTATATCGACGTGCATAATTTATAGAATTAAGCTAGGTGTACACCCACTATGTACATCTTGCTTGACACCCTGCCCATGTATAAAGAATCTAACTATTATTTGAAAAAAAAATATTGTTAAAATCGTTGTATAGAATTCCGCCAAAGGTTTACATGTATCATGATTCCTAAATTCGATAAATATGTATAAGGCAAAATAGAAGAAACAATTGTGGTATTGGAAAAATGTTCTTCTTATTCAAAATATCGATTAAAACTCTAAAGTTAAAATATGAATAACGTATTGCGCTGAAATATTGCAAATATTGACTAGATGTTATATTCTTTTTATGAAAATATCACTTGCAATAATTAATTGAAGTATGATATTTGACAGTGTTACCTTAAAAATATTATTTTTGGAGGTGTAGAAAAGCTTATTAATGAAAATTTATCATCCATGTTGGGTGGAGCAGTATAAAGAGATGAAGAGAAAGTAATTAAAGCACTAAACATATAGAAATGAGTGAGAGATTAGTGTATAGTACTTATATATTCTATGAAATATGTAGATAAAAATTGATTTGACTTTTAGTAAGTTAAACTTAACCATTTAGTGTCAAAATAGGTTGCGTCTAGCCCATAGCATCCTAACCTTCTCAAAAATCAAAGGGGTAAATACCCAAAAACCTACCTTTTAAGTATACATTTCAAATATCAAATCTTGAAACTTTTCTTTTCACAAATCAAGGCTTAATTCATCTTTTAAATAATAATAATAATATTATAAAATCAAAATTTATTCCATATAATCAACCCCATCCACCTCCATTTCGTTCAAAACTCAATTTCATTTCTAACCGTATCTTGTCTCTTCCCTCCCTATCTGTTCTCTCTCTCTATATCAATCTCTCTACCTAACCCATCACCTTTCTATGTTCCATTGCCGAGCTGTTTGTGACGACGCAGATGGAGTACTAGCCACCACCGCCAAATGGTGCTCCCGCTGAAAATTGCATGATTCTAACAAATCAGCTCAAGTTAAATCACATTCTTGGCTGATTGGTTCACG
>NC_036243.1:1612200-1668171 GCF_002742605.1 Olea europaea var. sylvestris | reverse complement strand
GAGCTTGAGCAGGAGCCGAGCAGGCCTCCGGCCAGCCATGTAGACGAGCCACGAGCCACGTGGCTCGTAAAATGACGAGTCACGAGCCACTCGTTGAGCCTGTGACCAAAACGGTAACAAAAGTGACCGTTTTGGTCACTTTTCAGTGACTGTTTGGTCACTGAACTTTTATTTATTTTTTATTATTCCCCCACCTCCCTTTTTTTACTATAAATACCCCCTTCCCTTAAAGGTTTTTTTTCATATCAATTGCTCTTCCAAGATTACAACCCTCTCAACTCTCTTTTATTATATCAATTATCGAGTTTTTACTCTCTTGTGCTGTAAAATATATAATATCAATTCAATTTTTACAGTTTATTAGTTACAATTTCAATTCATCCAATTCTCAATTCTCAATTCTCACAATCTCACTACATTTATATTCATCTAGTCAAGATTTCATCATAAACAATCACAGAAATGGATCAACGTTCATTTGTTGAGAGCTTGTTCGATACATGATGTGAGTCATTGCCACATCATGGAGAATCGTCTAGGACGCCGCAAAGTCAATTCCAAATGAACTTGTCGATCTAAATGACATACTGATACCTAAAGATGTTCACATTCACGGTCAGAGAAGCCACACTCCAATTGATTTGGATGATATTAACGTTTCCGAAGCGGAACATGAAGATGAAGATCAGCAATTAAATATCCCAGATACGAGGGGAAAGCGAAATGCCAAAAAACAAACAAAATGTTGGGATCACTCTAAGTTGATTTCAATGGGAAAAGTCGTTGATGACCTTGGAGAATCTAAAGCAGTATGTAAATACTGCTAACAAAGATTTTCATGGCAAAAAAGAATTGGTACAATTCATCTCAACCGCCACTACAAATCATGTGGATCCAGACATGGACTTCTTCCACTTGGTCAAACACAATTACAATTTGGCAGTCCAGGCACCGGTTCTACAATTTCACCCCTATCTACGTGGGTTTATTCGGAGGACGAGACTCGAACGGGAATGGTGAAATTTGTTGCCGCCACTGAGTTGCCTCTGACTATTGCAGACAACCAACACTTCGTTTCGTTCGTGAAAGAATATCTACAACCGAGGTACATTGGGGTAAGTCGAAACACTCTTTGTGCCGATACAATAAATTATTTGAATAATTCAAAACAACAATTAATTATAGATTTGCAACAATATGGAGCTATTATATCCTTAACTTCTGATATATGGGAAGGGGTTAATAAAAGAGCATATATAGCTGCAACCGTACACTATATAGACCTACTTTCGTGCATGCATAAGAAAATTATTACTTTTAGAATTATTGAATTTCCTCATAATGCTAATAATATATATAATACTATTATCAGTATTGTTAGAGAATATCATTTTGAGAGTAAAATCTGATCTTTTACTTTTGATAATGCTAGTGTTAATAAGGTAGTCGTCAATAAATTGTGTAGGACACTTTAACCTGATTTTGGTGGGTATTTGTTTCATATTCGTCGTGTGTGTCATATCTTGAATTTAATTGTGCAAGATGGTTTAAAACATATAAAGGATAAATTTCAAAGGATTAGGAATGCATTAGTATATATTACGATATCTCCTAATAGAAAACAAGCATTTAAAAATTTTTGTGCCGAACTAGGGGTGATGACTGCTAAAACATTTGTTAACGACGTAGGTCATAGATGGAACTCTACATACTTGCTATTAAAATCATGTGAAGGTTTCGAAAATTTAATAACTGACTTTTATAATAATAGACATGTTAGAAGTGATGATGATGGTATGTTAAATGAATCTGATTGGATTTTAGTTTTGAAAGTTAAACAATTTTTGACATTTTTTTATGAGACCACAAAGATTTTATCCGGCGTTTATTATCCCACAAGCTGTATGGTGCTTGAACGCCTTTATATAATTGCAAGAACATTCCATAAATATAAAAATGATCCTGCTTTTAGTGAAATTTTAATTGCTATGAAATTAAAATTTAGAAAATATTAGGAAGAACTGTCTATATTATTTCCTTTAGCATGCGCAATGGACCCCCGATATAATATTTCGGGAACTAAATACGTAATTAATCAAATCAATAAAGTTTTAATACTTGATACATCTATCACCTATAAGAATTTAGAGCAAACATTATGTGGAATGTATGATTTATATGCGGAAAGAATGGGTGCAAATGTTAGTCGGGTACCCTATGCTGCACCTACTCCTTCTGTTAAAACTGAAGAAGATGCTGCGGAAATAATGAATTTATTTCAGGGCATTAATACATTTAGATATGATGCAACTGCAATGTGTTCATCTAGTGCCATGTCGTCTACATTTGCATCTCATCAAATATCGACCGAAACTCAAAATGCGATGCCTGCCGAATTAATTGATTATTTCAATCATAATATGCTAACAGACAGAACAATTCAAAAAATTTCAGAAGAAGTAATTGAATTCTAGTGAAAGTATGAAAGACGTTGGCCAATTGTTTCTGCAATTGCGAAAGATCTATTGACACCTCCGGTTAGCACCGTTGCTTCGAAATCTGCTTTTAGTGCAGGTAAAAGGGTTTTAACTAATGTCAGGAGCCGACTGAAAGAAAATATTTTGGAAGCGTTAATGTGCGTGAAGGATTGGCAGGACGCTCATTTTCGACTACAAGATAAAGACGTTGAAATTGCATGTCGTCAGGTAAGTGATATTTGATTTAATTATATTAATCAAAAAAAATTTATTTTTTAATCGTTAAATTTATTTTTCTTTAAAAAATTGTACACGTTATAACAAGTTTTTCATGTACAATTTTTAACTTCCCCTACTTAAAATTGATGTAGCCGGTCCCAAGTCCGGATAAAGGATGAGGGTTTACATTTTATTAACTTTAAAAAGAAATCAAAAAAATATATTTTTTGTAAATGTATTTCAAAAAATAATTCGTTTTCATTATATAAATATTCTATACTTTATAAAAAATATTACAAATTACAATATAATATAAATAAAAATAAATAAAAACTTGTTTTCATTAAATTATTTGTATTTTTTTAACACTTTTTATTTTTAAAACTCTATTCTTTGTTAACTTTAAAAAGAAATCAAAAAAATATATTTTTTGTAAATGTATTTCAAAAAATAATTCGTTTTCATTATATAAATATTTTATACTTTATAAAAAGTATTACAAATTACAATATGATATAAATAAAAAAAATAAAAACTTGTTTTCGTTAAATTATTTGTATTTTTTAACACTTTTTATTTTTAAAACTCTATTCTTTATTTAAAAAAAAATAGGCGAGCCACGAGCCGAGCTCGCCTAATTTCAATGAGCCGAGCCCGAGCTCTGCTCCTCGGCTCGTTGAAAACCAGCCACGAGCACGAGCCGAGCTCATGGCATTAAGGGTCGAGCCAACGGCTCGGCCCATTGCCAACCCTAAGTGGTAGTGTTGGCAGTAATAGTGTTGTTGGCAACGACGGGTAAGGTAGCATGACATTTGATTTGGTGTTGGTGATGGATTTGTGGGTGGTGTGAATCTACGATTGTGTTGATTTACATTTGGTGGTGGTGGTGGTGGAGGTGCGGTGATGTTAGTGGTGATAGCAGTTGGTGTTTGTTGAAAGTGTTTGTAGAAATAATGGTGGTGATGATGATGATGGTGATTGTTGTTGTGGGTTTGAGGTGAATGTAGACTTGAGTTAAAGGTGATACTAGTTGTGCATTGAAGTGGTGGTGGTGGTGGTGAGTGGTCGTGGATTTTGGTGTTGGTCTTTGGTATATTCAAATTTGTTTGTGGTAACCCTTTGTAACCAAATATGTGTTTATTGTGATCGGGTGTGACTAATTCTGTCTTTATCGTGAGTGTCTGTGACCAGATTAACATTGAGTCACAAATTAGACTGATTTGGTCACAGAGAGTCACATTGAATACAAATTTAATCACAGTTAATCATAGATGACACATGACAGTGACTTGATGACATACAATCACAAATTAGACTGATTTTGTCACAAATAACACAGGTATGGTAAAAAATAATAAATCTGATCACATATAACACAGTTAGTCACAAATCTCATCAACTACAATGCAACACTACGGTCACAACACAGTACTCAAAACGTTGCTACCACCTCACCACCCACCACCACCACCATTAAGTAGATCATCTTTGATGCACTTTTATCACCTGCAATGCACCATCGCCACCACCACTCAAATATATTTTCTCAACATAGTGCTATCTAATCACCATCACCACTTATAAAATTATTTGTGTCTGTAAATATGTATAAAGAGAGAGTTTCTGTAGAGAGAAAATATTTTTAATTGTTGGAGTTTTCTACAGTGAGGTACGATGGGGGTAGGTCAATTGGGATGGAGGGTGTAGAGAGATTTGAATTTCTGGAGATTTCTGGGAGTTTGGAGTGGGCTTAGTCACTGAATTGGTCGTCAGAGTAGTTTGTCGGAGTGGTCATCAAAGTGGATGGCGATCTCCGATGGAGAGGTGGAGGGAGGTTGGTTTGGGCTTTCTAGAGATCCCCAATGACCAATCCTAGCATGAATTGCTAAGGATCCAATAAGTCCAACATTGATTCCCTCATATGTGTCAATTGGGCAAAGGGGCGGAGGTGGCATGGGGTAGAAATAATTAATGTATATTATATTATAATTCAATTTTTAATAAATTTATTTACTACCCGATTTTTGAAATATTTTAACGAGTTTGTTATTTATGAAATGTAATCTTTAATGGGCACGTCATCTGTATGCAAGGATATTGCCTCAGCAATTTATACAATAGGGCAAAAGAAAAAGGAATAGGAATTGAATTGAAAAATATTGATTCAATTTTTCAGAACAACTCAAAAGATAAAAAAATATCGTTAATTTTTTCATGCTCGTTCCAAGTTCGAAGTATCCAGACTAATATCAATCCAAGCCATTTCATGAATAAAATGTGCCCAATTAACCAACCAACAAAATTTGTTTTGACAAAATAGAATTAATGTAATTTTTTAAACTGAGTTGCGCTATGTGTAAAATCTCATTATAGTGTATGTAATTTTGTGGTTTATGTAATTCTTATTTAATTATAACTTAATATGTAATTATTATTTAATTATAACTTACGCATTTTTAACATGAAGAAAAAGAAGACGATCACATTCAGTTGAATAAGAAGCTCAACATACCATAAGTTACATAAATATCCAAAAACACCAATTGTGTATATGACGGTGAAAATTTAGGGATAATATAATTTTATAAAATGTAATAGCATGTTATAAAATTTATTTTAAAAAAAGAATAAAAAATATAGAAAAAAAATTAGAAGTAAATATGAAATTAGTTAAGTTTTTGAAGGGTCTTTGTGCAATGTTACCTTAGAAAATTTTTATTGTTCTCTACTCATGCTCAGCTACAGTACTGGGCCTGATTAACCATATGCTCCATTGAAATTGGGCCCTGAAGACTCTGACTTGATGAGAACCTTGAGCAGAAAATTTAAGGCCCAAATGAATATTGAACCAAAATATATTTATTTTCATGCAAGTAGTAATTAGACCAAAAACTTCCTTTTGTTAAAGAAAAAATTGAAATACCCATTTCTATTCTTAATGATATAATTAATTATTTTAATCAAACCCTCGAGGAGATTCAGGGCCCATTTGGTATAACTTTTAAAAATCTAAAGGGAAAAAACCACATATGCTCTACTTAAAATAAAATATTCCCGATATGCTATCAGTTATATTTCTTTCGAATTAACTTTGCTGATAAGTTTGGTATGTCTCCAAGTAAGAAATCCTATGTAACTGACTGTTTGCCCAAGTTATGGTTTTTACTCGTTATAATCTGATTTACTGTGGCGGTCTATATGAATAAGAATTTCCCTTAATGTGTGATATATGATCAACAAATAAGGTGATAAACTGACAATCCTATACAGTAGTTTCATATGTTTAGAGAATTGGCTGAAATCGAAATTGATGTATTAATCTGTTTTGTCTTTGCTTTTGCTTTGATTAAAAATTATTAGACAACATGTATCAGGGGCGGACTCAGACCGTTCGAACTGTGGGGTCAAAAAAAAAATTTCAAACAACATATTATGAACAAAAAGGAAAAATCGGTTGTTTGTTGTTCATGTTCGATATTTGCACTTTGGGAAGAAATCGGTGGATTATATAATATATCCATGGATTAAATAATGGATATGGAGCATGTGATATGAATATAGATTTAGGATTTGGACTTTTTGGGGGCAAAAAATTAAGTTTTCAGCCAAAAAAAAAAAATCCAGAAAACTGTGGGGTCATTTGACCCCACATGACCCCATGTGGGTCCGCCCCTGACATGTATAGATTTCAGTTCAACATGTAAAAGCAAATGAATATGTTATAAAATGTTAATTTTTTTTCATGTTTTTACTCCACAGATGTCTCCATCCATCGAATTTATGTATCGAGTTTTTGGCGAGAATAAAAAGCACATTCTGAATTTGAGGGAAATGACGTGTATTTTAAATATAATTTTAAAAAAAAATGTGTTAGTGTTGAGAATTGTGATATGTGTAGTATCAAAATAAACAGTCCAGATCTTCGTCCTTGAATAATGTTTCAAGGACATGTCATGTAGAAGCGATTCTAGAGGTGATGCATTACGTTATGCATTATTGATACACAACATCATATATTTTGTTGTCACAAGAAGTAACGTTTGCAAACATCCGAAAATGGATAGCATAAATATGTAGCTTAACAACAGGATCCAAGCAGTGACAAGTAAGGATGAGCTATTTAAACCGTGAAATAAAACAACTCCAACAAGATCCCATGTAAAGAGAAACGACATCATATAAATTTCATATAAAGCAAAACAACATCAACATTCATTCTGAGGTGATTCCTCCAAAATTCAAAAAGCGTCTGTTTGATCGCATACATGACATACTGAAATGGAAAACCAACTTGTTCAAAATATTCACCAACCACAAAATTACTAATACTGTCATCATCACTAAATAAAAAATGAATTGATAAAACGCGATTGTACATCAAAAAGAAGAACACAAAGGTCTATATCTTCACAAGTTGGTAAGAGAATAATGGATTTGATCATGATATCACTGAAAAAAAGGTATGGATATGAATAATGCTAATTTGTGGGGTGTGAGATGTGATTTCAATTTCTGCCTAAAAATGAAGGAACCAAAATTTGGAAATTTTGGCAATAATTGGGGGTGAATTAAAGAGGCTTGTTCTATGGAGAGATATAAGCTTCCTAAATTGATCATTCTTTTTTGAAGTTAAGTTGTTTTTCATAAATCGTTTTTACTATATATATTGTAGTATTTTTGGAATTAAAAAAATGATGATATGTAATTTTTGAATATTTATTTAAAAGTATGTAGTCCATGTAATTTCTAGAAATGTAAAATGGGCTTTTGAGATCAAAAAGTTACTTTTGAACCAATTTGACTAATTTTATAAAATTATTTTTTCTAATTAGAAGAGTTTTTAGAAATGTGGCTCCCTATAAAAACATTTCCAAAAAGAAAATTCTTTATAAATTAGTTTTCAAACAAAAATAAGATAACTTCCTTCAAAAGTCATTCTATAGAATGTAAAAGCAATTGTAAAAGTTATGTCAAATGGACCATTACCCTATTTAAATTAAATCCCACTGTAACGTCCCAAACTTTATTGATTTAAATTTTGGGGTGTTATTGATATCATTTCAACATACTTGACGCGGAGATATTTAATTGAAAATTTTAAACCTTTAATTTATTGAAAATTAATGCATTGAATTAAATAAACATAGTGTCATGAAATTAAGAACATTTAACAAAAATAAGGGAAAACACAAGATATCCTAATAAATTTATTGTTGAATATTTTGTAGAAAATTTTTACTTGACAACCCGCACACCGCTTAGCCACTATCTACGTTTGACCAATCCAACCTAAAATGTTAAAATTTGAAGGAATGAGTAGTTTAAACTCAGTAGGATACGTGCGTCCAAAAAAATATAATAACTTTTATAACATTCCATACATCATTTCATCAAAAGCAATCGTAGATCAATCGAATGCTCTAATATATTTCCGTGCAAACAATTGAGAAAACCCCTAAGAGATCTCACATTTCATTTCATTAAGACCCACGGCCACAGGTCAATTAGCATTTTTTGAAATAAATTACGTAAAAAAAAAATATAATATTGTAAGGACAAATCAATTTGCACATAATATCCTACCTCGATTGATGAAATAATGATTGGCAGAAAATAAGAAATTCACGTCTCCAAATTCTCTCTCTTGTCGTGACTATGTACTTGTTTGGTAGGGATTTTGTTAATTGATTTTTTTACTGTTAAACATAAAGTGGGTCCTACCTGTGAGAGAAGAATTCAAAAATAACGGCTGGAATAATGAAATAATGGTCAAAAAATTGATTTTAATTAACTTTTAATCCCTACCAAACATGCTCTATATCTGTCTTCTACTCAAATTAATCCATAATATTTATATTATATTCTACACGTTTTCTCATAAAAATGGCTAAAATTGCTGATTGCCCTCTTCAATTGTTCACATGCCTAAAGATCAGGCAATTTATTCAATTCTAATTCAAAGACAACATTCATTGATAGAACAAAGGTCATGATTGCCGTGTATCATGCCAAGAAATTTGTCCAAGAAATATATTATATAATAAATCATTCCAAACTTCAAGAAATTTTATAAAAAAGGAAGCTACTTTATCTTTCCATAAATCAAAGTCATAGCCATGGAAGAAAAATACTCTTCCATTTCAACTTGTATACGTGGCCATCTCTATCTCTTTTGACTAAAAAAACTAACCTTAATGAAAAATACTTATTAATAACTTCTTTAAACTTAGAATTTGCTTATCAGAATCGAATTTTTCTCGAGCCTAATATGCGTAATTAATTATGAGCTATTCAACGAGCTCAATGTTGATATGCTTATACTAGTCCTATCAAAATTTAATTATTTGATCCAAAAAATATGAATTTAAAACATATTTTATTTCATTCCTCAGTTTTTTTTAATATTAAAATATATCATATAAATCAAATACAATTTTATTCTCAGGGCGTTACACCCATACTTTCCCATTAATGTTTAAAACACTACCAAATTCTAAATGATACCCTATTACAAACACCATAATGATAAGTTACTTGAATTAATCGTATGTTACTAGACAAATTTACATTATACGTGAAAGTAGTGGGCCATCGAGCTGAGCAAATGATGTTGGTTGGAAAACTCAGCACTCCCCCTGATTGTCTGCACACCATAAATAACATAAACCCGGTTAAGATTTACTATAGAAAGAGCCAGAATAAGAGAATAATCAATAAAAGCTCCAATTACATGAATAAGATTGACAGAATTGATACCGACACTAACGTGGCCAAACCTGATTGGCCCCCTTTTTTTTTCCCATCTTTCAATGCTGTCATGCCAAGTGTTGTTTGTGAAATTTTCTTGTCGAAAAATCTGTACCTATAACATGATTGGAGAACACTTTAGAGAGAAAGCCTTAGATGGAGATCAAGAGAAAACTGAACCGACACACACACACACACATCGGACTGTGTGAAAAATAGGGTTTATCCCTATGTACGTGGAGCTAAAATAACACACAGATCCAACCATAAACCAGTCACATGTAAAAATCAACTCATCAACTTAACAGAATAAAAAACTCATCTCTCTCAAACACGCTTTTAACATATTGGTCTAAAGGTCAACTTTAGCGAGTCAATCAAGGTCGATTGACCATAAGACCTTATATTTCCTCATTATCATTTCTTCGTTCTCAAGTATGATATATTGAGATTGTCCATGGACAAATTAAATTCCTCTAAAGTTTCCCAAACGGATTATTAGTCTGTACTAAGCGTATAGAGGGGAATTCGAGTCTTTAATTGGCCGAGAAATCCATTGCACAATTACCTTCACAAAATATGTGGACGACTGCATATTCATCCTCGCCGCTAATGATTTGAAATCCTCAACAACATACTGAATATCCCAAGTTCTTGAATTGGTTGACTTTGCCGTGATTTATTTTTGTATAATCCAATTCCACTCAAAGCTTATCTATAATTTATTAAGTATCATATCAAGTGAGAATCATTTTTTGGATGATTTTAACATTACTGTAATTTAGTTATTTCAATAATACCTTGCTTTTTGTTTTTCAATATGTATTTAATTTATTTGATTATTTAGTTATCATCAATATACATGTACATTTGACCAATTCATTTCACCCGTGTACTTTAATGAAGCCCATGTTTGATTTTCATTCTTTGAAAAAAAAAAAATACACTCTTAAACAGTGTTTTGACATCATTTCAACCACACGTTCTTCAATAAAATAATATTATACCCAAATATAACAAAATTTCTTATTTTTTAACCATACATTTTCCATCAATATACTATTCAAAAATTCATTCTTATCAAAAAAATGAGGCTCAAACAAGAGCTAATGTATAAATTTCCAATTATTAATCTCAATTAATTAACATTCATATGCATTTAATTAATATTCATCTTCATTTATACATTTCAGTGTCATTAATTATAAGTTAATTAGAATTTCGCATTCAAGAAGGCATTTCATTATGCATGTCAATATATGTTAATTAACATCAAGTTTTACTTAATTAGAAATTAAATGAATGATTTAACATTCATTCTCATGTATATATTCCCTAAAATTAATTTTAAATTAATAACATTCACACACATTCAGATATTACTTTTATAACATTTATAATGCATTTAATAATAAAGTGCAACGCACGTTCAATGTTGACTAGTTAAATTCAAATGTTTCGCATAATTTTGAACTTATTAGTAGATCATTTAATTTTACGTGTGACTTCGTACTCTGTTGTGACTTCGTACTTTGTTCATATGGCTCAAAAAATCCAAAAATGAGATTATTTAATAAGGATAACTCTAGGTTTATGAGCATTATTCCCTACACCATGACTTTCACATAAACTCAAGTTATGCTTGTTACGCTTGTCCGTGTTTAACTTGGTCTTATCATCTTTAATCTTCGACCATGTAACAAGGGTGGGCCATTTTTATTTTTTATTTTTTTTATCACTCGTGACACAAATTGATTTTTGTAATACATTGATGGTAAAAAATATGGTAAATTATAATATTTGTAGTCACTCCTAGGTTCAAAAAGATTGATTTGGGATTTAACTAGTCAACCCAAGTAGGTCCCTAAGGTGGAAATGATCTTGATGTGGTTATTAGTCAAGGATACAGACGTCAATACAAATAATCAAACCCAAGACAATTTATCTTTGGACTTGAAAAGGATTTTTTTTAGAATTGATGTTCAGTATTAAATACTAATTTAATTATGATGTAGTATTTTTAAAGATTATTTAAATGAATATTGCTAAATATAATTTATATTCAAATAATGAAAATTTGAGTGTGAGTACTCGTATCAAAATATGATAAGAATAACATTTGACTGAACTAAATAGTTTTAAACATTAAATGTTTTAATGTTAAATGAACTCGTTTAAGTAATGGTCATTAAATTGAATTGATATACTTTACAAGAACCTTATATAGGCTACAATAAATCGTAAATATAATTTCATTGGATATTAAGATGGAAAATAGTATTGTCATTGTTAAGTTACATAGGGAAAAAAAATCATAATCTCATAAATATTTGAAATCAGACTCCATTAGTAAATTATTGATATGAAACAACTTATAAATTAATCCAACAAAAATATAAGAACAATACCACTACTTATAAGTAAATAAAATAAATAAAAGTTTAGATAAAAGGAAACCTTCAAGTTCAATTTTGTTACAGATTTATTATCACTGATTGAGAATTAGATTATGAAGTGTAATAATGATACGTTTATTTCTCATAACAAGTCTCACAATTTCTCGAAAATTATCAGAAAATAATATTCCAAAACTTTCATGAAAGACAAACAATAAGTCCAAATGAACCCTGGCTGTCATGTGGGCGCCCTGTTTTTTGGCCTGTTCCCACCCTGGCCATTTGGTTTTTCTAAATTCCAAATAAGCAAATAGACTGTGGACTCATTGGAACTTATAAGCTATGAACAAAGTTTTCCAAAGAAATATATTTTTCTGACTTTGATCTCCCACTCTCCATTTTGATAAGATTGAGGTGTCATCTCCAACAACGTTACATCGGACCTTGATCCAATCACTCACAAGCCTACAATATCCTATTTAAATATATAAAAGAAAACATTGTAATCAATCTTGGAATCATGACAGTCCATTCCCAGATAAATCCATGGGTTTTGATAAGGTGTTCACAAGTATTAAAAAAAAAAAAAAAAAAAAAAAAAAAAAAAAGAAGTTGAACCCCAATCTCGAGGGCCCTCACAACCCCGCCCCTAGAGGTTTGTGAGAGAGGTAAATCGAGGGATGTGCCCCAACAGGTCAGAGAACAAGAGTTGTCTGTACACTGCGCTTACATGGAATTGAATTCCATATTTCAGGAATCGAATCCTTATACTGCGGCTACCACCAATATCCTATTTAAATATATAAAAGATAACATTGTTGACACTATTTAAATATATAAAAGATAACATTGTAATCAATCTTGGAATCATAACAGTCCATTCCCAAATAAATCCATGGGTTTTGATAAGGTGTTCACAAGTCACTCACATGAGAGGTGGATCCCATGCCGGACCCCGCGTAATAAAAATTTGCCAAAAAAATGTTGACCCACTCTATTGTACGAAGCTTGTAAAGGTTACGTGAAAAAAAATTTGGCATTGTAGCAACCTCTGTCCATTCTCACCTTATCAAGGATATATGAAATTGTTATGAATTATTTTGAATTTATTTATTTCAGATAATTTTTAAATTGCTCTTGAATTTGTTATTTTATTCAACATAAATTTAAACTCCGAGCATTAAATTAAGCATGTTTAGTTATAAAAAAACAAAATCACATTTTCAGTGAATTTTGATAAGAGTTGATAAAACGTGATTAAAAAATTGATAAAAACTATGGGTCTCAGAAAATATTGTTAAAAATAAGTTTAGTTAAGAAATGGTTCGGATAAGGACTAAATAATAAAAAAGTTGAAAAATAATGAATTCACTTATTTCAACAAACATGATTGGCCTTTTTCTTTTTCTTTTTTTTTTAGTTTTCCCATCTTTCAATACTGTCATGCCAAATGTTGTTTGTCAAAATTTCTTATCGAAAAATTGTACCTATAGCATGATTGGAGAACAATTTAGAGAGAAAACCCTAGATGAAGAACAAGAGAAAACTGAACTGACACACACAGAGAGGACTGCATGAAAAATAGGATTTATCCCTATTTACATGGGGCTCAAATAACCACAGATCCAACCATAAATCAGTCACATGTAAAGATCAACTCACCAACTTAAAAGAATAAAAATCTCATTTCTCTCGAACACGTTTTTAACATATTGTTGTTTCTGGAGTTTGAAGTTACTCCTTCGAAAACAATTCGACAGAATCACCTGAATGTAATAATTGATCAACAGGATCCAAAGTTGTAATTCGAGCCCACCGATTTCACGATATTTCCTTAAAACGAATTTGCTGCCTTCAACGGTGTTAAAGGCGTCAAGCAATCGTTTCCCAGGATAAAGCGAATTTTCGTCTCCTACGGAAGCAGCACTGCAATCTGCAGGAGCTCCAACGAACTCAACGAAGGGTGTTTTATTTCGAGACAATATCAGAACGAGAGAGAGGGGGAAATGAGATTCAAAGCACAGAAAGTTTGCAATGAAAATGGTGTGAATTTTCTGGTAGAAAGGCTGACTATTTATAGACTTGTTCGTGGCCATTCGAACAGTCATCACCTTTCAGACAAGCCTCAAAAATCCGAACAGACATGCTGTTCTTAAAAGTCGTGTCTATTAAGTCGGTTAACAGTCGGCTAACAGTCGACTATTTGGTCGGTAAACAGTCGACTGTTAAAAGAAAATAAAACACCCGAAATAAGCAAAAATTTAAATTTCATATTGTACCCAAGAATTTGATTATTTACAATTTGGCCCCAAAACTTAAATAAATTTTGCCTAAAAAGTTAATATAGTGTAAAGGTCCACCCGCACTCGCACCGAACCGGACCAGACTCGTGCTCGTGCCGTGCCAAGGCGACCCGACCGGCAGCGCGCGAGTGTGGGTTTATGACCGAACCCAATGGGATATAGGTCTTCCCCCTTCCAAAGACTATTGGTACCCCTTGGGGCCCAAATCCAATTCCAAACTTCCACCTTATAAACCATACCAAAGTTTCCTAACTTTCCTATGTGGAATAAGTGTTTGGAAAATCAAATTCTTCCATAATCCTTAGTTTATGTGGGTTATTTTAACACCTAATATTTCATTCAATTTTAAATGATTTTCGATAAATAAATATATCACGTTAATCATCTCGCGGAGTAGAACGTGAATATGCTAGGTCCCATATTAATTAAAAAGTGAGTCCCACTGAAATTTGGGCTCAAATTTGACCCATTAACCATTTTTTCCAACACATATTAGTCAAAAGGTCAACTTTAGTGAGTCAATCAAGGTCGATCGACCAGAAGACCTTATGTTTTCTCCCGATCATTTCTTCATTCTCAAGTATGGTATATTGAGATTCTACATGCACAAGTTAAATTCCTCTTTAAGTTTCCCAAACAGTTCATTAGTTTGTACTAAGCGTATAGAGGGAAATTCGAGTCTTTCATTGGCTAAGAAATCCACTGCAGAATTACCTCCGCAAAATATGCGGACGACTGCATATTCATCTTTGTCGCTAATGACTTGATATCCCCAACAACATACTAACATGGGTTTTTTCAATTAAGATTTCAATGAATTCTAAAAGATTATAAATTTTAGTGAATTTCGTGGATTTGAATAGATTCTTTCAAATTTCATAAGAATCTCATCAAATATGGTGAAATTTCAAAAAATTTGGTTATATGTAATTTTAAGCTTGAAATTCATCCAAATCTTTTAAAATCCTTCAATTAATGAAATCTTTATAAATTCACTAGATATTGAGGACACCTAAATTTTAAAGGATTTCATTAAAATCTCAAGTGTAGACATCTAAAATTTTATGGATTTCATTAAAATCCATTAAATCTCAATTAAAGACATCTAAATTTAGAATATTTTAAAATCCATCACAATCTCAATTAAGGACATCCCACTAAATCTCCTAAGTTCTTGAATTTGTTGACATTACCGTGATGACTTCTGTAGAATCCAATTCCACTCAGAGTTTATTAAATTCAAGTGTT
This sequence comes from Olea europaea var. sylvestris, assembly GCF_002742605.1. Taxonomy (NCBI): domain Eukaryota; kingdom Viridiplantae; phylum Streptophyta; class Magnoliopsida; order Lamiales; family Oleaceae; genus Olea; species Olea europaea. The sequence continues at coordinate 1,652,781 of NC_036243.1, read as the reverse complement.
TCGCATAATTTAAACCTGTTAGTAGAACATTTAATTTTACGAATGACTTTGTACGTACTTTGTTCACATGGCTCACAAAAAATGAAAAAAATGAGATTATTTAACAAGGGTAACTTGAGCATCATGCACTACACCACGACTTTCACATAAACGCGAGTTATGCTTGCTACGCTTGTCCGTGTTTAACTTGATCTCATCACCTTTATAGGCCTCAGCCATCTAACAAGGGTGGGGCATATTTTTATTTATTTATTTATCCCTTATGACACAAATTGATTTTCGTAATACATTGATGTTAAAAAAAATTGGTAAATTAGAATAATTTTAGTCACACTCAGGTTCAAATAGACGGGATTACGGGATTTAACTAGTCAACCAAGTAGGTCCCTAAGGTGGAAATGAACTTGATATGAATTACTAGTCAATAATACAGACGTCAATGGTAATAATCAAACTCAAGACATATATCTTTGGACTTGGAAAGGACTTTTATTATTATTATTATTATTATTATTATTATAAAATTTAAATGAATATTGCTAAATATAATTTATATTCAAATAATGAAAATTTGAGTTTTGAGTACTCGTATTGAAATATGATTTGAATATCATTTGACTGAACTAAGGGCCCGTTTGGTAGGGATTTTGAGAATTGATTTTTTGACCGTTAAAAGAAAAGTGAGGTCCACATGTGAGAGAAGAAGTCAAAAATTACGGCTTGAATAGTAAAATAACGGTCAAAAAATCAATTTTTTGGGGCAAAAAATCCCTACCAAACGGGGCCTAAATAGTTTTAAACATTAAATGTTTTAATATTAAATGAACTATTTAAGCAATGGTCATTAAATTGAATTGATATGCATTTATAAGAAACTTATATATACTGCAATAACTAGAAAATATAATTTCATTGGTTATATTAAGATGGAAAATAGTATTTTCATTGTTAAGTTACCTAGGGAAAAAAATCATAATCTCATAAATATTTGAAATTAAACTCCATTAATAAATTATTCATATGAAACAACTTGTAAATTAATCCAACAAAAATATGTCAAAAATACTTCTACTTATAAGTAAAATAAATAAACGTTTACAAGTAAAAATTAGATAAAAGGAAACCTTCAAGCCCAATTTTGCTATAGATTTATTTATTACTGATTCACAATTAGATTCCAAAGTGTAATAATGAGACGTTTATTTCTCACGACAAGTCTCAAAATTTCTCGAAAATTATCCGAAAAATAATATTCCAAAACTTTCATGAAAGACAAACAATAAGTCCAAATAAGCAAATGCTACAATGTAGACTATGGAAGTCATTGGAACTTACGAGCTAAGAACAAAGTTTTCCCAAGAAATATATATATTTGGAAAAGGATACACGTCCTGGGCCATGACGTCCAGAACACTCCTATATATTTTATGATTTTGATGTGACAGTCCATAATTGAGTGTTTTTATAATTTTTTTTTATTTTTCAATGAAAAACTATTAAGTATAGTCTGAAAATATTTTTCTATCTTGACTATGACTATATAGCATGATTGATACGTTTTTATTTTTTTACTTTGATCTCCCACTCTCCATTTTGATAAGATTGAGGTGCCATCTCCATCACAACGTTACATCGGACCTTGATCCAATCACTCACAAGCCTAAATTATCCAATTTAAATATATAAAAATAACATATCAATCAATCTCGGAGTCATAACCGTCCATTCTCACCTTATCAAGAATATATAAAATTGTTATGTATTTTGAATTTATTTATTTCGGATAATTTTTAAAATACTATTGAATTTGTTATTTTAATCAACATAGCTGATGCATGAACAGTTTTTAATAAGGGATAATTTTATTTATTTCAAATTAATTTCTATCACACACTCTTTAGAATTATTTGAATTCATTTTAATTAAATAATTCATGCACATTAAGAGCATATTTTTGCCCCATTTTTCGGAAAATATTCATTTTGAAATAGTAGGTTGATGGAGAATGTGTGATTAAAAAAAAAAAGGAGAAGTATTAGATTTATGTGTAATATTATTTTATTGAAAAATGTGTGATTGATAAAAAAAGAAAAAAATGAATTTTAAAAATGATTTAAACATGCTTTAGAAGAATCGAATAATGATGGTGGTTCCACTAACCATTACCATTTTCCAACTATGATAAATAGCTTTACTCTAAACATCACTAATTACTATCATTATTCAAAATATAAAACGGGGCTTAAAATCCTTGTTTGAGTCTCGTTCTTTGAAAAAATACATTTTAAGTAGTATTTTGACATTAGTTTAATCGCACATTTTTCAATAAAATAATATTATATGTAAATATAACGTATTTTTTTAATTTTTTAATCACAAATTTTCCATCAATACACTATTCAAAAATTTATTTTTATAAAAAGAATGAGATTCAAACAAGGGCTAAAACGGTTTGAAAAAAAAAATGAGATTTTTAGTAAATTTTTATAAAAGTTGATGAAAATATGATAAAAAAATTGATAAAAAATTATAGTCTCAAAAAATAGGATTAAACCAGATGTACAACACTTGCTGTACATCATGGTTCACAGCCCCCTCACAATGAGGGAGTCCCACCTCGATTTTTTTTTTAACGTGTGCGAGCCCCCTCTAATGTGAGGGAGCTATCGACCGTGCTATGTGCCGAGCACGGTCCCAAAAAATATCGTAAAAAGTAAGCTTAGAAAAAATATTGTTAAAAAATAATTTCAAGAAATGGTTCAGATAAGGAAATAATAAAAAAGTTGAAAAATAATGAATTCACTTTTATTTCAACACGTTCATTCCACCAGGACATTTCTGTATATAGTATATTATTACGCCCGGGTACAAAGACAAACGAGCAATATAATAACTCACCTGTCACCTGACATGACCGCTCATTTCGGACTGTTGCAAACGTGGCTTCTGTAAGCACCGAGTGGCGTTTAGCTTCCGAATTGCATCCGTAGAAGCACAAACAGATATTCACAAAAAGCGTAAAATTCAAGGGCGATTAGTCTGAGCAGTTTTTCTATCTGGGTTGTGCTTAAATTTGTTTGTGAAGGAAGAAAAAGAGCAGAAAAATGGCTACGGATATGGTGGTGGTTCAACAAGCAGCGGTGAACGGTGGTTGCTGCAAAAAGGGGCCAGGATATGCTACTCCGCTTGAAGCCATGGCTGGCCCAAGGGAATCTCTTATTTATGTCACCTGTGTTTATAAAGGTAATTTAATTGGGTTTTTGCTTTAGCTATTTGTGTATATTTTAAAATGCATTCTGGATCGATAATTTGCACAATTTTTTAGAAAGAAAATCTTAAAAAAATGCACTAAAAGAACGCAGAAGTCTTCCAATATGGGCTATGGCTGTCATTTGCTGCACAATTGTCAACTTTCTTGCCCATCTTGTAATGTAATTTGGCTTCTTATGAGCAATTTTAATGAACACAGAGTACAAAGAAACTAGGAAAAAACGTGTAAATTGAAATCTGGAATGGAATGAATAGTTTTGGATATATGTTTTTGTCAAAAATATTGACATAATAGAAGTATCAAACCACTTTTGGCTAACTAAAGATTCAAATATCTTAAAACTTGTGTAAAAATATGGATAATAGTTAAAAACTATCAGTTGACGTCTGAAAGAGGTATAAGCACTTGTAATTTACTTAATCAACATTGTTTTTAATACCACTAGTTTCGCCAATCGCTTCCCTATTTTATTTTCTAAAACTTGTGTGTCACTTTTATCTGATGTTCTCAAACCCAAGTTTTCGCATAGCGAAAACAACAGAATCAAGCATCTGATCAAGAAGATTTGTGTAAACCAATCCACTTCCAGTATCGTTGTACGTCTGGTTTGAATCCTTAAACAACGCGAAATCGAGGCTGATGTTTGTCAGATTTGACTTACTCTAAAGTCATTCACAGGCTACCTATGCCTTACATTGGCGATGAACTACATCATTCGGGATGGAATTCCTGCAGCTCCTGCCATAGTGATCCATCAGCTTCCCGGCGATTCCTTGTCCTACCTTCACTTGTGTAAGAGATCAAATCTTTAAGCCATATTTGAAATTTTTTCTTGGATATGTTCTAAAGACTAAGAGCTCATCTGCCAAGCTTAAATATGAATAGAAATTAATTCTTTTTGTTTCAAAACATATTTGGATAAGTTCTTTTTTTCTTTCTTATGAAAATAAAAAAAAGTGTACTTACTCACTTAAAAGTAAGCTTTTTAAGCTTGGCCAAACATGCTTTTAGTACAGTAAAACGCTCAAGACTTTTTCATGCTTTCTCTGAATAAGTTTTTGTCAATTCGCTCCTTTAATAATTTGTATCGTAAAAATTTGTAATAATGATGTCTCTTACACTTACATTCTAAGTATAGATTTAGTGCTCAAATTGCACCTAAGATAACGACATAATAAGATGGATTCTTCGTAGTTAACCATGGTATTCCAGTTTAGATAATGATGTACTGAGAAGTATTGTTATTAAATTTCCGTTTGATATTTTCTATAAATGATATTATTAACAACCAATTAACAAAAAGTTTATTATAATATGGCCGCAGTTGCACATTAGTTTGTGTGTTGATTCTATATAATCATGGAGTGTGCATGATTGCTTTCTGCTTCAATTGCTGTAGAAATTTATAACTTCTTGACTTAAAAATGAGGATTTTTCCAGACAAAAGGATAATAAGATAATCTCTGGATTCTGAGTATAATGCAGCAATGGGATCATAACCTTGTCTGAAATTTCATCCTTAAATTTCCCACTTGAAGGTGGGAAAATTGATTCAACTACATCTATTGCCAAGGGGGTCCCGACTTTGATGTTATGAATGTTATGCAAAACTAAGGATTTCTTGATTTTCTGCATAGCTGGTACGAGATCAGCCCACATTTTCTGACCATCATAACTAAGAACTTCATTCCCGACAAGAATGGATCGGATTTTGGTGTTGGGATAATATGCAAGAACATTATCTTGCACCCATTGATCAGCTATTGTTAGGTTTGAAGCAATATCAGAAATTTGGTCATTTGTTACCATTATTGAAACATGAAGCCTCGTGCCTGATAGAAGTTTTAGAACTTCAGGGCTGGCATCATAGATCTTCACTCTACCGGCGTCCATGGATTTCAAGAATTCGATTGTTTGATAAGGAGACGGCAAATTATTTCCCAGTCGACCATAATTTATGCCGATGTTGCTTAAAACCAGTGCATCTATAAACAGAAATAATGAACCAATGTGAGAATATGTATGACAGAAAAAATTACAAATTCCCTGTTTAAAGGCTACAAATAACCATGAAATGAGAGATTCTATATTAATTATGCAATTACAGAAAGCTGTGACAATATTGAAAAGTTGAAATTTAGCAGCATTTAACTTCTTGTACTTTGTAAGGCAACTTACTTGAGAAAGCAAAGATACAGAACAAAGAGAATACAAAAACTTCCCTCCTTAGGTACATCTTTTTGTTCAAGGAAATGGAGAAACTATCAGATTGACTGTGAAGAGTCTGAAGAATGGAAGGTGTATATGTAGTGAAAGAATTGAAGAAACTGTTGAACTACAAAATTTTTGAGTTGTAATCAAGAACATTTCAATGATATTTGTGAATTTGAATATAAAAAAAGTGGGATTTTGTAATTTTTGTGAGATGTAGCAAGAGAATGACCGAAGAAAGAATATTCAAAGGGAAAGTGAGATAAAGATGGAAATGCTGAAGGAAATGGATTTCTTCTTCTGGATTCTGATTTTAATGTGAAAGGAAGGTAATAATTTGCAAGATCTGCTTCTGTGAAAAGAACACCACAACATCCAGTTTTGATCTATAAAATTAACTAAAGAATCTTGATAATGGTCCACGTTTAACATTTACTTCCAAAAAACATTAATAATGATCCCCAAGCCAATATTATGTGTAAATTGATGTTATTTCTTACTGGAATTTTGTTCTATGCCCGAGCTTGTCTCGACAATCTGATTCTTGTATTTACTCGAAATTAGTGTCAACCATGCTTAGATTCAAGAGTATAGATTTCAAGACAGACTTATATTGCTACTATAAGGATGTAACCTATCCAAATTTCTTGAACATATCATACTTGCGTGTTTCTTTTTACAGGTGGGAGAAACCTGGACATAGTCCCCTTTTTGGCTATGATTTCTGGTATCAACCTCGACACAAGACCATGATCAGCACTTCGTGGGGAGCACCTGCTGCTTTCACCAAAGGGCTTGTCAATGTTGTGATCCAAAAAATGTGAAAAATGTCGATTAGTGATCGAAGCCTTACTAGTCGCACGTCATTTCAAGTCAGAGAAGTCAGACGTTTTAGTTGACCAACTCGATGAATTAGGAGTTTGGAGTGGCTCTATTATATGTGTCCTCCTTTCAGTTTCATGTCTTCTTACTTTGTTTTCGTATGCATAATGTATCTCTAAAAATTCAAAGATTATACTCATCGAAACGCAGTTTTATAATACAACTCTAGCTTCTTAATTACTCAAAACAGTTCTTATTCTCCAAAGCTGGTTGATCATCCATATGCCCTTGAATCATGGAGAGGACAATTTTGAATTAACTGGATGATGATTGGGTTGCTCCAGCAATCTGATCCATGAAAACCCTAAGACTCACATTGGAAGAACCACCTTCTATAACTGCTTCCTTAGCCAGATTTTTCCATTTCTTAGCTTGCTTTCTCATGTCTTCTGCTTGGATGTTTTCATGCAACTGCATGTATAATTCCTTTTGGGGAATATTTTTCCGTTAATGTGCATCTAAATAACTTGCAGATAAGATTTCTGCACGATCCATCCAGGGATACAGGATTTGTGGGATGTGCCTTAACAAGCAACATGATAAGGTTTTTCAAGAACCCAGATGGGTCATGGAGCCACGAGGTATACAGAAGAATTGCCTAACAGTTTAGATCACATACGAGTAAAAAGCACTAGAGGCCACCGATCTTTATTCTTTTCCAACTTTTGTCACTGAACTCATATTTTGTTCCAATTAGGTCAGTGAACTAAAATATGGTCATTCGTTTCAGGCTTGTTAGTTCTACTAGTGGAAAAACTGATGTGGCGGCCTAAGTAGCAAATAACTAGACTGTCAAGTCACCCTTCTGTTAGTCAAACTAACTGATATAGACTGACTGCGCAACGTAAAAAAATGTGCAAGTTGATAGTTTAATGATGCACATGAAATTTCACTAAAAGTTTAGTGTCCACCTATGTATTTAACCCGATTGCCTAATTAACAACATAAATGATCAATCTGATTTGACTGCAGCTATCAATATCAGTGAAGCCACTCAAGGTGCAAAATTGGATTCTTCCCGAGATGCCCGAAAGATACATAAATAACAGATAATTCGTCTTTCAAATTCAACCAATTCATGTAATCTACTGTCTTCTCTATCAGATCACCTCCGAATGAGGTGTCCAAAGGATCCTTCCCATCCAAGAATGCAGAAGGAATCAAAGGTCCAATGCCCATCAAATCGTACTTCGTTATAGCCCTTAAGGTTTCGAATTCCAAAGCATCAAATGTGTTCACAAGTACTTTCTGCTTGTCCCCAGCTCTATCAAGAATCTCCAAATGCTCTATTAAAAGAGGAAGAGAAAAATTGTACACAACAGGGCTTGAAGACTGCATAAAGGATGGCAAATCACAAGAACTAAATGACTGGCCAAGTATGGGTTGGAGGATTAGTTCGGAAAGGAAGCACCGTGGTTGTTGAGGCAGATGATGGTTCGACGTACCAGGGTGATGTCCCAGATGTGAAGGTATTTTTCTATGTTCCTTCTCAAACCAAATATGGAGGGTTTTATCCTGATGCTCTCTGTATGAAACCTTACAAGCAAACACTATTATCATTTCTGTTGTAAAAAATATTCGGTGTTATTGGACAACACTCGGCAATAGTAAAGAAAAAGAAAATCTTGTTTATTGTATTTGCTTAGTACGGTCTATTACTACCACCCTTCAGTACCGCAAGTTCTGAAAGATATAAAGAATTCTTCGACATTGTCCGCAGTTGTCCAGCCATTGTCGTAACCATCAGAAAAGGGAGCCAAAGTCAGGCCTGGTATTATCGAGGCAGTTTTGGACATGCGACGGATTGAAGATAGACTAGTGCAGAAGGTGACCTTTGCTCCCATTTGCAGAAGGCGCTTCGCAAATTGAAGAGATGGGTTTATATGGCCCTGTCCTGAAAAACTCACGAGAAGGATATGGTGATTCGCCATGTTGGTTATCGTAATTTGTGACTATGTAGTGTATGGCTTGGATTGGTTTGGGCTGGGAATGGAGTTATATAGACGATTACATGACGTTTGTGATTACACAATTTTCTTTGTATAATTCGAAGAAGACAAAGTTGCTGTAAATATCATCAGTCTTACATGATAAACACCTGTCAACTTTAGGTTGATACAACTGAGCTTAGATGGGAAGCGACTCTATGTTACAAATTCTCTCTTCAGTACATGGGACCGTCAATTTTATCCCGAGCTCGTGCAGAAAGGCGGCCATATCTTACAGATCGATGTTAACAATGAGAAAGGCGGTCTTGCAATAAACCAGAATTTTTTTGTCGATTTTGGAGCTGAACCAGACGGTCCATCCTTGGCGCATGAAATGAGATATCCCGGTGGCGATTGCACATCTGATATATGGATATAAGTACTCGATAATAGTAGTTCGGATCGATGCTGCCTCCAGCATAGGAGTCAAAAAGTACTGTTATATGTAATAAGGGCAGCACAATTCACTAGTTGAACTGATATTTAATTGAAAATAACTTGATAAAGATCAGTTTTTCTCACACTACTGCGATAATGTGACCTTCCTTTTAATTTAGATTTTCATGTTGTTACCTTAGTTACCCTACTTTCTAATGAAGCACCATTCTTTAGAAATTGCGAGTTAATCTATATATATTGAATAACTGAATTGAAAAATGAAATTCATTCTATAGCATCGCCATGAATTATCGGAAGATTATTCATGACGTAACATAGAAAAACTGAAAAGTATATAAAACTTCAGAAATTGTCTTTAGCTCTATTCATTGAGACTGTCGTCAGAGTGTCACGCTGGGGAATTCACAAGATCCATAACCTGCCCAACAAAACGATAAACATAGTATTCGAGCCATCATACATTTATAAAATCTGTGTAGGTAAAAATCTTACCATTAGTTATCTCATGTTAATCCTTTAAGTCGAAGGGCCACATACGTGGAGTTGAAATTTGTCGTCTATTTATACTTTCTAAGTTGCTATTCACCCTAAATTGGCACATCACGAAAAATTATTCATGATGTGTCAATTTGGGATGAATAGACAACAAAAGTAGATAGTAGATCTCATCTCACATACGTGTCACAATAATCTTATTCATAGTCAGCAATTGTAATAATCATCTTGCGTAGTATTTTATGTGACAAAATTTTTATAATTTAAAATAATGCCACACCACTTAAGATGCTACGCATGATAATTAATACAATCACTGAATAACACTAATCTATACAAAATTTGCATTGCCAGGGTCATAAATACATCCTAAATTAGCTATATATTTTTATAAATGGATAAGGATGCACATCATCTCAATCTAACGTTTCTAAATAGAGCAATTCTGTAGGTACATAATTGTATTTCACAGAATGCTAACAGATAAGATATAATAGGGGGTTGGGTATTTTTTTGACATTTTTTATCACATGGACCCGCACGATGTAAGATTTATGGTGCAATTCTGTAAAATAATTTTCTATACAAATAAAATAAGTGTTATGAAAAAGAAGACATGGAAAAAAATCTATGTAATTAAAAAGAATAATGCTCTATAAAACCAGTGATATTAGATAAATACACTTTAAATGTTCGATTAAATAAGTAATGTGACTTTGTATTTAAACGAATTTTTCATTTAATGACATTTAATTATCACCTAAATTGATAATTAAAAATATCAATAATGCTAGATATATTGGATTTGCTTCACAGGCAATTTACAAAATTTTGAATTTGATGAGGCGTCTTTTACTTTGACTTAAAATATTGAATAAATATAAGGGTTTGTCTACTTGTACAGCAGGATTGATACTCCTATGTACATACCCCCTTACAAGAGGGGACCCACGATTGCCCTAACAATAATGCTAGATGTATAGAATATGCTTCACAAGTAGTTTACATAATTTTGAATTTGATGATATGGCTTTTTCTTTGACATAAAAAATAAACAATAATGCTATATATACCGAATGTGTTTCACATGTAGTTTGCAGAGTTTAGAATTTAGTGAGGTGACTTTTATTTTACTTAAAAAAATCATTGCCACTCACTCTTTCTCTCTCTCCTGTGCTCACATAAAAATATTATAAATTCATTAAATTTATGATGTTTTAATCTTAATTTTAATAGTCATTACGAGATATTAAACAAAGTCGAAATATTATATCCTTAACATCATTTCAAAGTGCTCACAACCTAATTTTTTACTTTGTTAACTAAGCGTGAAAAGCTAGAGAAACTAGCCGTTAAAAATATCAACAATGCTAGATAAACCAAAAGATTGTATCAAGCGCTGTTAACAATGTAAGAAACTAGCTGTAAGTATTTTGAAATGACATTAAGAATGTTATATTTCAATTTCGCTTATCTCGTAAAGACCCTAAAAATTAAGACAAAAACATTATAAATCTAATGCATTTATAACATTATTACGTGAACATTGTGGGGGGAGAGAGAGAGTGAGTGAACAATGTTATTTTATTTTTTAAGCCAAATTACAAGCCACCTCATCAATTTCTAATTTCAGTAGGGTTTAGCCACTTTGCCAGGTCCACCTCTTTTCCCCCCACCTATCACGGGGGCCAGTTGGAACCACAGCACTGCCAAGGCCCATGTGGTCTTGATGGCGTAGCACGATTCATATTTGTAACGTACATGTGAAGTATTTATGTAGATACATTGTTGGAAAAAGAATGAGTGGCAATAATAATTCATTTTTTAAGTCAAAGTAAAAGTCACCTCACTGATGTGGTAAGTTTTTGCATATCCTCGAGATATTCTTCCGGAGGACTCACATGTGCCTGCTCATCACATGTTGGTCATAAAGTCCTCGGGCTAAGGGTGTCCTCGAGGATTTGTCCTCGGGATGAAATCCCTGAGGACTAGTACCACGCCTCCACGAGATTTGATTGGCAATGTCCTCGAGATAAGTCCTCGAAAAGGTCCTCTTTACGTCCTGGGCATGCAAATGCTCGTGTACTTTCCTTCACTTTATTTCAGACACCCTCCTGTTTATGCCCAAAAGAAGTCCTACTCATTAAGGACTCTAGTCTAACTCAAAGACCTCAACTCAAGACTCTTACATCTAGGAGGACTCTATCCCAACTATATTACCTAAATTATGAGTCTTGTAATTGTAGTACGAATAAAATACGCCTCCCAGGTGTGGCTCTTTGAGATAAGGATATCCAACTGATTTAGTCCTACCAAGAGTGCATTACTTAATCCTACTAGGAGTATATCTCTATAAATACAAATGTTTGGATCATTATTGAAGTATGTCTTTACATACAATTTTAATATACATTCTCAAATAAATTCCCTCTCTGACTTAAACATCAGAGGGGCGACGAGGATGTACCTCGTTGCCTTTGTTTCAGGTACCAGAAGGCCCTCTTCGTGCTCTTTCTTAGTCCTCATCCTCAGGAAATCGACAAGTACAATTTTGGTAGCATCATTGCCACCGTCTGTGAGAATCGCTACCAAAAATCATGGTGAACATACGTCTCTAACTTAAGCATCGGAGAGGCGACGAAGACACACCTCATTGCCTTTATTTTAGGTACTGGAAGGCCCTGTTTGTGCTCTTTCTCAGTCTCATCCTCGGGAAATCGACAAGTACAATTTTTGTTAGCATCATTGCCGTCGTTTGTGAGAATCGCTACCAAAAGCCATAGTGAACACACGTTCAGGTCTTCCTCTAGCAAGTTTATCCATTCCAGATCCTTCTCCTTCCCCTGAAGGTCATCCTATCCCTCAAGAAGAATCATCAGAGATGTTAGTGCCTCAGCCAGCCTTCATTACTGCTGGAGCTTTCGAGGAGGCCAACAAGTTACTACATTAGCTGAGTTATTGAGCCAGAGAAATTCTCACCCATCACACACACCGACGCATGAAGGTGGTTTTATGACAGATACTCGAGCTCGAGCCCCCACAACCCGATCTTGACGATGGTGGGGTTGGAACCTTGAATGTACCCCATATGGCATCGACATCTGGAAAAGTTATGATAGAGTCTAGTGAACTTGCCCAAATCATTCAAGAGGGAGTCACGACGAGCCTAATGTAGAAGGCTAAGGGGACAATAGGCTTTAGCCCTAACACCCCATTCACTCTCGAGATATTATCATTCCCCCTACCAGACATATTCAAGTATTCCCATATAAAAGAGAATGATGGAACTACCGACCCTACAACCATCTCAATATCCATACTGACGTCATGAATCTACAAGTTGCCCCAGACCAGGTGATGTGCAAAGCTTTTCCTTAAACGTTGACCAACGTAACTAGGGACTGGTTCTCAACCTTGAAGCCCAATTCCATAGACTCTTTCTCAGATCTAGCTAACAAGTTCTCTGACTTCTTTGCCAGTAGTAAGCTCATCAGAAAGACAATAGCTTTCCTCATGCAATTTTCTCAAGGGCAAAATGAAACCCTACATGATTTCATGAAGAGGTTTAATGAAGAAAGACTTCAGATCCTCGATCTCCATATCACAACATCAGTTTCCACCCTCACAAATGCTAAAAGATGTGAGGCATTCAAGATGAGTTTGTCAAAAACTCCCACAAAGTCAGTGACCGAGCTTCTGACCCCAGGAGAAAAACACATTAATAAGGAAGAGATATTGAATCAAAGGAGAGTTGGTCCGACTTATGATCGGGTCGAGCATAAAAGGCAGCGTAAGCTGAATCTACAACAAGACCTTGCCAGAGGAAAACAGAAGCAGGGCGCACCACCGACATTTACACATTTGAACACCTCTAGGTCAAACGTACTAATGGAACTCAAAGATACGAAGGAGTTCAAGTGGCCACCGAGGTTGCGGTCTCCCCCTGAGGCCAGAGACAATAACAAGTACTATGACTACCATCGTGACCATGGGCATACAACAGAGGATTGCGTAACATTGCAGTGTGAGATTGAGGCTTTGATAAAAAGAGGATTCCTAAAGGAGTATATCAGGCATGACAAGCGTCTCGGGAATGACCGCAACAATTGAAGGCTCCAGAACCCGGGAAAGGTAACCAGCCAATAGTAGGTACCATTAACATTATAATCGGGGGGATTGCCTTGGAAAGAGATTCAAATAATGGGCGCAAGTAATAGGCTCGATGACACTGTTCCACACCAATGACAACTCCTAACGACATAGAAGATATCATATTTGGATCAAAGGACTCAAAACGCATATCATTCCCTTATGATGATGCCTTGGTCATATCTGCCATCATCACCAACTTTGAAGTATGGAAGGTCTTGGGTGATAATGGGAGTGCAGCTAATGTACTGACCCATGAGGCCTTCATGAAGATGGGTATTTCTGTTAACCAACTCAAGGCAGTCAGAACACCGCTCCAGGGATTTGGGGGTTGGAATGATCATCTCGAAAGGAATCATTGATCGTCTCATAAAATTGGGCTCAGGACATAAGTAAGTGACAAAAAAACTCCCTTCCATGTAGTTCATGCTTTGATGGCCTACAACGCCATCCTCGGGAGACCACTACTCAAAAAAATCAGGGCTATTGTATCTACCTTCCATCTCGTTATGAAGTTTCCAACAAGTGATGGTATAGGAGTCATGCGTGGCGATCAGAAAGTAGTAGGTAGTGCTATATTACTTGCGTTCAGGGAATGAGCACTGATGTTATGCAACTATCGACCCCTGAGCTCAAGCTCGAGAACCAAGGAAAATTTGCTCGGAAAGAACTAGTGGAGGTCGGGGTCAAGTTTAGCAAAGATTGCTGGTCGGCTAGGATATTTTTCTTTGTTGTTACCTTTTTTAACTTGCTTAGTTTAGTTTACTTGGGCTTGCATGCTATATTCTTTTTTAGCTAGTTTAACTTTAATTGGGCTTGCACGTCCCATGCATTTTCTTATTCACTTAGATAGCTATTTTGTTAAGGCCTGCGAGCCTACTTTGTTTCTAGAAGGTAGGAAAGTTTATTTAAAGAGAGTTGGGACCACCCAACAAGTGTTTTCTTCCAGAAAGAATACACCAAAAACGACAAGTCACGAGCAGGCATCATCAAAGACCCGTCACGAGCAAGTATAAAAAGGGCTTGTCATGAGCAAGCATCATCAAAAGACCTGCCATGAGCAGGCACAAAAAAAGACCTGTCATAAGTAGGCATCAAAAAAGATCTGTCACGTGTAGGCATCATCAAAAGACTTACCACGAGCAGACACCAAAAATGACCTGTCATGAGCAGGCATAAAAAAGACCTATCATGAGCAGACACCAAAAAAGATCTACCACGAGTAGGCATTAAAAAAGACCTATCACAAGCAGGAATCATCAAAAGACCTGCTACGAGCAGGAATCATTAAAGACCTATCACGAGCAGGCATCATCAAAAGACTTGTCATGAGTAGGCACCAAAAAAGATCTGCCACGAGCAGGCATAAAAAAAGACCTATCACGAGCAGGCATCATCAAAAGACCTGTCACGAGCAAACACCAAAGAAGACCTGTCACGAGCAGGCATCACAAAAAGACCTCTAAGCCTTACCTCTCGCAAACACCTCTAAATCTTGCCCCGTGCAAGCAATACCTAAGCTTTGCCTACTCAAACACACCTAAGCCTTGCCTTGCGCAAGCACCATTTAAGTCTTACCTTGCGCAAACGCTTAAGCCTTGCCCCTTGCAAACAACTCTAAGTCTCGTAATGCATTAACTAAAAAAAAAAAATCCAACCGTAGGTCTGTCCTAAGCTTGTCGGGCTCAACTATTCTCAAATTCATTGGAATAGAGCTTGAGATATTATTTCAAATTGGCTTTGGGGCCTCTCCTCAAGCGCAAAACATTGTCAAATCCCAGCCATAAGGGCTCGAGGGCCTTCATCGAGCTCAAGACATTGTCAAATCCCAATCACAAGGGCTCGAGATATTATTTCAAATCGAGGGGGCCTATCCTCAAGCTCAATACATTGTCAGATTCAAGCCACAAGGGCTGAGGATATTATTTCAAATTGGGCTCGGGGACCTATCCTCGAGCTCAATACATTGTCAAATCCCAGCCACAAGGGCTCGAGATAACTATCTCACATTGGACTAGGGTAATGTCCTCAAGTTCAATACATTATCAAATCCCAGACACAAGGACTTGGGATAATTGTTTCCACATTGGGCTTGGGTTATGTCTTTGAGTTCAATTCAATGTCAAACCTAGCCAACGAGTATCGAATAATTATACTAGAATAGGATCGAGCTTTTGCTTAGTCTCCTATATGAACCTTTGTCTATTCATCGAGCTCATTCAAAATCTTTTAAAATAAAGCTTGAGATCGAGCTCCTTCTTTTCAACTTCTAAAATAGGTAGGGGTTAAGCCGTTACTTTCAAATATTTTAACAGAGCTCAAGGTCGAGTCCGTTCTTTTCAAATTTTAGACAGGGTATGAGTCTAAATCTTCCCTTCAAATTTTTTAATAGGGGTCTAGATTGATCTCTTTCCTTTTAAATTATTAAAATGGTTGAAACATACTATTCTAGATCTATGTGCTCCAGTGCTTATCAATTCGCCATGAGCATGCCAACTTTTAGGCGTGGGCAAGACCAAATCTTGGTGTAAGCTCGCCAATCTCTAAGCATGAGCATGCCTATACCTTGGCATGGGCCAACCTCTAGGCATGAGTACACCTATATCTTGGCATGAGCTCGCCAACCTCTAGGCATGAGCACGCCTATACCTTGGCATGGGCTAACCTCTAGGCATGAGCTCACCAACCTCTAAACATGAGCACGTCTATATCTTGGCATGAGCTCACCTGCTTCTAGGCATGATCATGCCAATTCCTTGGCATTAGCATGCCAACTTCTAGGTATGGGCTTGCTATTTCTTGGCATGAGCATGCCTATTTTTGAATACGACATGCTTATACATCTCATCCTAGAAACTTGCATATCGTGCAAGCCTCTGACATGGATGCACAGGGGTCAGTGATATGGTTAATTTTTGCATATCCTTGAGGTATTCTTCCTGAGGACTCACATGTGCCTCTCATCATATATTGGTCATAGAGTCTTCGGGCTAAGGGTGTCATCGAGCATTTGTCCTCGGGATGAAATCCCCAAGGACTAGTACCATGCCTCCATGAGATTTGATTGGCAAGGTTCTAAAATAACTCCTCGAAAAGGTCCTCTTGACGGCTCGGGCATGCAAATGCTCGAGTACTTTCCTTTACTTAGTTTCAGACATCCTTTTGCTTACGCCCAAAAGAAGTCCTACTCATTAAGGACTCTAGTTTAACTCAAACACCTCAACCCAAGACTCTTACATCTAGGAGGACTCTATCCCAACTATATTACCTAAATTATTAGTGGTCTTGTAATTGTAGTACGAATAAAATACACCTCCCAGGTTGGACTTTTTGAGATAAGGATGTCCAACTGATTTAGTCATACCGGGAGAGCACTATTTAATTCTACTAGTAGTGCACTACCTACCTCTATAAATACAAAGGTTTGGATCATTATTTAGGTACGTTTTTACATACAATTTCAGTATACGTTCTCACATAAATTCTCTTTCTGATTTGAGTATCGGAGGGATGATGACGATACACCTTATTGCCTTTGTTTCAGATATTGGAAGGCCCTATTTGTGCTCTTTTTCAGTCCTCATCTTCGGGAAACCAATAAGTACGATTTTTGGTAGCATTACTCACGAAATTCAAAATTCTGTAAGCAACCTGTGAAACATTTGGAACATTTAACCTTCGTTTGGTAGCAATTTTTCACCCCCTAAAGATCAATTTTTCGTTCGTTATTTCACTATTTCAGTCGTTACTTTTGTTTTTTTCACTCACGAGTGAGACTCACTTTTTTCTTTAACAGTAAAAAAATCAATTCTCATAATCACTACTGAAAGACACCTAGATTTATTGTAAAAATATCCACCAATTGGTACCCCAAAATTCCATGGGTTTTCAACTTTGCCAGAAAACTTTAACACATGTTTTGACATATTTTGAGATGGCAGAAGTTGATTTGATAGAAAAGTTGTCTTGTGTTTAAAGCAGTCAAATGATATATAGCCCTTGTTTGTTTATTATGTTTGGAAGCATGAGAATGAAAAATATAGTTTTTATCAATCCCAAACAAGAGATAGAAATTCAAATTTGGTGGCTTGATATGATGGATAACGATCATATTTTTCATTTTAATGTTGAAATAATGAGAACCAAACAGGATCATAATACCACATGATATTGCCCTCGTTTGGCCCCCATTCTGTGAAGATGAAAATGGTTGGAATAATGTTTTTTTTTGAAAAATGAGTGGTTGAAAAATGAAGAAATTTTTTCGATCTACGTACAATATTATTTTATGAAAGATTATGTGATTGGAAATAAGAGAGTAAAAAATGAAATGTAATAGAATGAAAATTAATGGAGGTCAAACGATACCATTATGTCAAATTTTATACGAACGAATTTGACAATGTAGCATGGTTGAAGTTCCATTTAACCTGAAAAATAAAAAACTTACAAAAGCCCCACGCGCAAGTTTCCCGCCATGACGTCATGAGTTCCCGCCAAAATCCCCCACTCTTCATGTTCCTCTCCTTCACTCTCCTGTTAACACGGTAACACACTACTGTGTCGAAACCCTAAATCCATAACTCAGCAAAAACCAAATTCTCCAACGAAAGTGAAGAAAGAAAAGTAGCTATGAAATCATCATCCGTAAATCTCTATTTCAGAAAGCGAAAGAAGCAATCTCCATCTCTACCACATCGTTCAGTCGGAATCTTCACGCGTAGCAAGTCTCAGGTGTACGTCCACCGCAATCGCTCCGGCCGGACCCGTCTCGATGTTTCTCGAAAATCGAACTTCCACTCTTGCTCAATTAGCTCAAACCCATTTCCCGGGAAACCTAAATCAGTTCAACCCGGATCCCGGAAGGAGACTGGGACTGAACCAGTAGAAGCTTATCTGCGGTTGAATGATGAGATTAGTTGTCGGATCTCATCAATTAAAGATCTCCGGACCCATAGGGTTTTCTCTTCTGCTGTTAGTCCGATTCTTGAGGAAGAGGAGGGGAAAATAAATGGGAACTCAAAGTTATTGCAGAATATGGGTCTGGATACGGATTCAGATCGGTGTATGGATCTGGATGCGAGGGATAAAGAACTGGAGGAGAATAGACAATCTGTTGAGACAATGCCATCGGATGCAGTTGCGAAGGAAAATGATAGCAAAAATGGTTTGAATTTGATGAAGGATAAAGCGACTTCAACAAACGGATCTGTTTCCACAAGTAGAAAGGTAATGAAATAGCCTTTATCTGTTTAAATTGTATAAAATCATGGAATTAGATGTAATCTCTGAAGTCTGATTAGCATCGAGCTAACATAATGCTTTTTGCTCAAATGTTTCACCACTAGCTCTGATGACAGGGTGATTAGCGGCTATGCTTTAGTATTTAATTTTGTATTTTATTATCATTTGAATTATATTGAGGATATACTTGAAAATGAGAGGATTTTATTGGATGATCAATATGCAATTTTTTGTGTGCTACCCGATTTTCCCTCAAATGTCTTAAGTTGAAAACTTTTGTTGAACTCTTATAGGTTCTGAATTCATGTGCCAAAAGGAAGGTTTTCAAGACCCCGAACTCTTTTAACTATAGAAGATTGCTACCATATTTGATGGACGTTGTGAAAGAAAAATCCAGTAAGCTTATTTACTTGTATTTTTTTTCTTATGAGAATGAGTGTTGAGATAATTAATCTGATTTGAGATAATTAATCTGATAATATGGCTTCATGCTTGGAAACTAATAGTTCTATATATAAACGGTTATTTTCCTTTTTTCCCCTGTAGGTGCTTCAGAAATTGAAATAGTCGGTGTAGAATTTCCAAATAAATTGCAGGAGTTAAGTGGTTTGAGTCCTAAAATGCCTTCATTTATGGATAATGGTTGTGCTGCTAAACTTGAGTGTGTTGGAGCAAGGACTAATCCTACAGATAGTTTCAAGGATGAAAAGATACAAAAGTTAAATAAAGAACAGCCCTCCATTCTGCAGAATTTGATTGGTGTTGAATATCAGTTGGAGCATAGAAGTTACGAGAATGGTGTTAGTGGAGTTGAAGATTCTGTGGAAGAAGAGTGCATTTCGATGAAACATGATTCTGATGTTCTCCATGCAACAGCGTCAAGAGATAGTGGGAGAAATATGGAAGTCAACACTTTGCTTACTGAGAAACCTAATATAAAGGGCACATCAGTTGGATGCTTGAGTATTGGCAATAAATCACGCCATAGTGCGAACGTGAAAAGTGGCACCAATTGGTTGTCTGAGACGGTAAACTTCTTTCAATCCATAAATGTGGTTGATATTCTTTCATTTGACCATCAATTTATCTGTCTTCTTTTTACTTAGAGGATGACTCTTGAGACAACTGTTTTTGTTTACATAAAATCTCTTGCATTCTGCCCAGTTTCTTACTCCTTGTTCACAAGTGAGGGTCTTCAAAGTTCCTAGCTCAGCTAGCTATAGAAGACTGCTTCCATATCTGATTGATGTTGCAAAACAGAACTCCTGTAAGTCCTTTTTATCATTGTGAATCAACAATTAGAGGTGAATTGCTTGCAAATCAATTTATGCAGAAATATTTCTTTATAGGTGATTCGAAAGTAATCCGACACCCAAAGCCTCAGATAGATTCGCCAGATGTACATTTATTATCATATGCTACTTCCGATGAAGGAAATCCGGTGAAGAAAATCAGAATGGAAAGTTTCTGTGAGCAACCTCATACTGAAGATGAGGAGCAAAATTTACTGCTTGCTCTAGTCCCCGGTGACAATGTTTCATCCAGTGATACTGATAATAGTCTAAGTCCATCAACTCCACCATTGTACTCCACCAATCATTCATCTAAAGTGGGGCCAAGTTCAATAATTTCTGATGACACCACTGATCTGGTCATGCCACTTGATTTACCGAAGGAAGGAAGATTGTTGATTCAAAATAGTCCCAAGAAGTCTGAATCAGATATTTTCCATAATGATATCATGGATTGCAATGGGAAATCCAATTGTTCAGTAGTTGAATCATTCTCTATAGTTGATCATGATATTCAGACAGATACGAAAAGAAATTGCATAGCTGTGAATGTGGAAGCTTATAAATCCAATGAGCTAATTGAAAAGGTTACTTCCAACCAAGGCCAATCCCAAATTGAAGTTTCTGACACTTTGATTTCTCATACGGACGTTCCTTTCAAGGGAATACTAAAGAAAAATCCAAAAGGGTGTAGAGGGCCATGTAACTGTCTAAACTGTGCTTCATTTCGTCTCCACGCTGAGAGAGCATTTGAGTTTTCAAGAAACCAGCTGCTTGATGCAGAAGAAGTTGCTTGGAACTTGATGAAGGAATTAGCAAATGTTTGTCATATATTGGAAATGTCTGCTGTCAATGAGAATGATCTGACAACTATCCAACTCAATCAGGTAAATTACACTTGAAATAGTGACAAAATTTATAATGGCTTTTCTTGCTCTTGCTGTTTGGTCGTGTTTTTTAGTTGCAACTGATTTCAGTCTGTTTTTTAACTTATAAAAGCAGAATTTTTTAAGTACTCATTGTTCAAGTGAAAATTTTTACAAGGGAACTATTGAAAGATCTTACATGTCAGTCCTAATATTGAAGTTAAACTTGTAAGCAAGCTCAATTACATGGTATTATATCAAGTTACTCAACATATTTTCTTCAATGATTATTACTTGTGCTCCTAGCCCCAATGTTTCTTATTTCATTTTAAATTTAGGTAGGATTTGTCAAGTGTTGCTGGAAGCATTTATATTAACTCTGATTATCATTTTCTTCTTTTACTCTTCAGAGTTCCTACTTGAAACACCATCTGATTCTTGTTATCGAGTTCTGTTTCCCTGTGCTTTCATCATTATCTAAATCACCTCATTTATTTACTTAGCATTTGAGACATCCACGCAGATACTAAAGTTCCAAAATTTTCATGACCATCAGCGGAGAAAAATGGATTCTGTTGGGAAGGAAATATATTTTCCGATTTCGGTCCTTTGTATTCATTTTGTGTTTGCTTATTTTACCATCTCTCATCAGTGTTTAAAGAGTTCAATAAATCAGTTTGATTTTGTTTCCATGCAGACTCAGGTTAATCAAGCATGCAATAAAGCTCTGGAAACAGAAAATCTAGCAAAAGAGAGCCTCAGAAAATTGAACTATGACCTCAATATTCATTGCAGAACCCCAGTAAGTGGCATTTTTTCTTCTATTGTATATTGAACTGCTCTTAAAATCTAATGACCAGTCTCCAATTTTATCTATTATTGTTCATAAGCGTAAAATTTCTATATGCACATCAGAGATCCTCAAATTCATTGTGTTATCTACAGGCATTGCAGCGGCCAAGAGTTACGTTTGCCAACTACATTCAGGAAAGAGTTATTCCAAAGACAGATGCGTCGACTGGTCCAGAAACACCAGATAAATGGTTAAACAAAGAGAACACGTAAACTAATTGTAGCTGTTACGTGATGTTAACCTTTGTACGTGTTGTCTAGATCACTATTAGGCTACTTGTGTAGTGGCGCCTTTGCCCAAGCACATACTGGTGACTTGAGTAACTTGCCTTCGATGTACGTTGCTGATCGTTCATACACAGTAAAAATGAGGCCTTGGTTTCATCCGCAAACTGTAAAAAATCTCGTATCTAAATTAAGATTTAACCCTGTTTTCACAGGGCAAAAAACTAGAGCCCAAAGAAAAGAGCGAGATCTTATTAATGTTTAATATTTCAATTCAATCATGCCTTTGAGTAATTGAGTTGTAACTTTATTTGTTCAACGCGATAATTCTTATCAGTGTATAACAGGGATATTATGCTTTGTCAAAATTTAAAATTTTGCGTATGGATAGTGAGGTATACAATTGTGCACAACTTCAAATGACACGGTAACTTTAGGTAAAGATTTAAGAACAATTTTAGTCATTCCTTTGAGCTTGGTGTACTCTAGAATCCCATCCTATACATATTACGATCCTTGAGCTGGCTGGAAGTATTGATTCTTGTCCAATCTCTATAATAAATTGACGTTTACGAGGAAGTGAGTAGCAAAGTTCTTGCATTTTAATTTTCGTGCTCGGAACATTGCTTTCTAGGAGAATTTTATTTCTTTATCTGCAGGGATTGTCCCAGAGATCAATAGTTGAAGAAAGCTTGCTACCAGTATTGGCTAAACTTAGGTGTGTAAATCTGTGTGAGCTAATTTTGGGTTCAGCTTGCCCCCAATCAAAGGGCAGTGCTCGGTCAAGCACAAGCCGCCTCAAAATCAGCCAGCCGAGCCTGATTTGGATGACACCTCTGGTTAAGCGACAGCTTCGGGATCATCAAGTCTAAATGAAGGTAGCAAATTCACATGATACAAAGAGTCTAATTTATTTTGCACCGGTGCATAGAACATAGTGAAAATTCAAAGAAGGAAATGAATCTTGAAATACAGAATTTTACAGACTCCAATTTAAATGCCTTCTAAAGAAACCTTGATTGCCTACACTCTGGAGGAAATCCTTGAGCAAAGCGTTTATAATCATTGCAATAATTGTATATCATGAAGTTTTTCCGAACCCATCTTAGTCTTCTTCGGCTGTAAGCATCGAGTTCCTGGCTCTGCAATGCCCCATTTGAGAACTTAGTACTGCTACTAGTGCAAGACCCACTACAAGTTTTTGCATTGAAATTTCTGTAGTATGCTGTAAAGGGAGCCTTCGACCAATCGGTTTTCACTAGCCCACCCCTGGTCGCCCAGTCGTCCGCGTTCCACAGGCTAGAGTAAATTCTCATAGGTTGCTTCTTAGGATACGGGACACCAACTGATTCAGCATTTTTGAACAACCTAATGGGAGTGTTGTCCACTAGGAAGCTGGAATAAGAAAGTTGATTAGTGACACCATTGAAACTAACAGGTGGAAAAGTCCGACATGACCGTTATCCCAAGTGGCATTCTGATGTGGCAGTTAACATAGAAGCTATATGACTTGATTGAAATGAAAAATAGTTGGGGAGGGATGGTTTTTCAATTGAATTAGTATTCTATTTTTGTTTCGATCAAGCCACTCAACGTTGAAATAGTAAAACTAACGTAACTGGAAGGAGTGACCAACGTTTAAATAGAGCATATTTAGTGATCTTGATGAAATTTCAGAATAAGTTGAGTGATTACCGATGAATTTAAAATTCCCCCACCCACGCACCCACATGCATGCATATATAGGCAATAGAAGACTAGGCTTGTGCTTACACAATATATTGTGGTTTCCAAATAATCGAGTAGGTGTGGAAATTTCTAGTTGGGTCGAACCAAAGATAAAACTGCTGCTCCCTGCCCCCCTTGCCTTGCGTAAACACATTGGTGTGTAGAATATATGGTTCACCAGAGACATTTCCGAGGAACTCAAAATCTATTTCATCGTGAGTTGGCCCTTGAGAAGATAACTGCAACAATAACCCACAAATCATAAGCCTCAATTATATATTACTTTGGTTTATATTAGTTTAACTTTCTAGACAAGATGGTTTAATAGAATATAAGACGTACGTAGTATGCAGTCACAGTGCCGGCAGAGTTGCCAGCAACAAGTTTAAGTTGGACATCAATTCTCCCAAATAGATACTCTTTCCTGGATTGAAATCCAGAACCAGAAGTCTTGTCTAAAGACAAAGAAAGAAGCTGCCCTCCATTGAAAATCTTAGCCCTGTTTCCTCCCCAAGTTAGATCAAAATCTTGATAGAAATTACCGCAATTAGCAACCATGCAAGAACTCATCGCTAGAGAAATACCCAAGAACAATACAGAAAACCCTTTAAAGAAAGCAGCCATTGTATTTGAAATTTGAACTATTATTGGTGTATTTGTGTGTCATGAATTTGAAAGAGGTGTACTATATATAGGGACCCTGAGGGGGTTGGGGTTAGGGTAGGGTGTTATTAAGAAGAGAGGGAAATACTTGTGAAAGGAAGAGCCGGGGTGGGGGTGGGGGTGCGGGTGCGGGTGCGGGTGCGGGTGCGGGAGTTGGTGCCAGCTTTGAGCAATGAGAGCTGGATGGTTTTTGTTTGTACATTCAAGTGGTTTAAGGTTTTTGTTGTTTTCTCCAGCAATGATTCAGTCTTCTCCCCCAAAATAGGGTAATATAGCCCTCTTTTGGCATCATCAATTCATACAGATCTGTGGATGACAGCCCAGACTATGTACTACTTCATACTGTAATAAATTCACCTGTTGGAGCTATCTAGAAGTAAATGTTCACGCTTATCAACTTTTTATATTCTTACTTCTTTAGCTCTACCAAATCCTCTCCAACCTAGCTTAGCGTCTAGAGACTAGATATGTTAAAATATGTGTTGAGTCGAATTATGAGTTGGCCTTAATTGACTTAAGAAACCATGAAAATGCATGAAAAAAGTTCTTTAAGGTGTGGACACTTGATCTAGAACAAGTTACTTCAAAACAAGGCCATCTCAATGCAGCCGAGTTTATACTTCTACTAGACTCAATCTTACATGATAAAAATATCTCAAAGTTTCAATCTTGTTCAACGAAATCGTTGTCAAAGGATAAATCTCACATTGATTAATATCAAAATATAGATTAACATATACGAGTTTGGATTACTTATCTTTACTAGATTAACGTTCTACAATAAAATTTTAAGTCTTAATAATAATCATCACATAGTAAATCGTTAAATTTCAAAGAGATTATACACTCTACTTTAAGTTTATCTACTAATACATAATATTCAATATCTACGATAAAATTTGGGGTTTAAAGAGATTAAGGTCACCATTTGCAACGGTAGGAATGTTTATTGTTTAATTTCACTAAGCCCCTATTTGGTAGAGACTCTTTAAAAATCTCTTTCTTTTTTTTTTCGCTCATTTTCAGCTCTATATTTTCTAAACACAGATCATAATTTTTCTTTACATTTTAATCACACGTTCTTCAAAAATATTTTTTTTTACGAAATTTATACTTACAAAATCTACGTCAAACAAACCATACAATTTGATGGTTAGAAATTTAACCAAGTAGTACAAAACTATTCAGTTTCTAATTTCAGTATTAATTATGTTCTTGAAGTACAAATTTAAACAAAAATTAATTTGACCAGTTTGAATTTCTGCTTGAGATAAAGCGATTGGCTCTTCCCTATAACCTGGACCAGGATTAAGAGTTTCATGGCAAACTTTTTCTCTGTATATAGCTGTAAACTGTGCTTTACGACAAATCATAGTCAATTTCACCTTCTTTGTGTCTTCAGATTCTGTACAAAGAGAGTGCAGAAAACATATCAGGGTAGATTGAATGGTACTGAATTCCTTCGAGTTGGTTTTTGGTTTTGAGGTGAACTGTACGGGGAATAGATTCTTCAACATATATTTTTAATGTAAAATAAAACATTGTAAGTTTCATTTTTCTTTTGAAGAACAAGTTTAAGGTCACACGACCTACTTCTCTAGAGAGCCGTTGAGTTTTTTAATACACGTGCTCATTTGTGCATGTCCACGAGATATAAGTCTCTAGAACTACACTCAACATTGCTAAATATGGATAGAGTTGAGCTAGACATCTCAAGACGAGACAAGTCAATACATTTTTAACACTTCTAGGCAACACATTTTTTTCCATCTTGAAGATGAGCATATTATTTTGTATGATGAACTATAATTTATCATGGTTTATTCATAAGATAACTGAACATTAATACAAAAAGAAAAAGAAAATATATTATATTGTTGTATATTATTGAGTTCTGTGAACACATTGAGAGGCTATTGAGTAGTGTGTACGAATCATGCTCTCAAAAAGTGGCATTTATGAATATTAAATTCAAAACTAGATGTCCTCTTTAATGTCTGTTATCCCAAATTTGTTCTCTTTTTGACTGTCCCGTTAGTATATTTTGAAATGTCAGCACATCTTCTCTTCATAGCAATTGGAAAGATGTCAATACAATTTTGACACATCAGCACATTACGTCTTAACGTATTTTCATTTGCTATAAAGGCGATGTGTCAAACTGTCAAAAATGTATTTATAGGCTAGTCAAGGGGACAATAAAAAATTTGGCCTCCACTTTATGAGCCATGCTCTCATATAGTAAAGTTGTGTTTTAAGAAGGAAGAATTAGGCTTGGTCTCTCTCAACCTTTCACATAGTGTTGTAAGGGATTTCCAACCTTCAAAATGAGAATCTTGATATTCGTTCTATATAAATCTATGAATACGAGATTTGCACGATCAAAATCGTTAACGTGGATGATAAAATTGAATATGATTTTCATGCGATTTAAAGTTGGAGTGCAAAAATGTCAAATAGCTAAACATCTATGTCTGATTCAGCTAAAAGTCGCACGTGATTTTAGCTTTCATATTAAAAAATTCGGTCAGATGTGAACACAAATACACACGTTTAAGTAGGTTGAAGACTCGCAACCTCATTTTTTTGAAGGTTGTGGTTCTGTAACCACAATACACGAAGGGTTTGAGGTAATGAGTCCTAAATTTCCCTTTTAAATATGTCAAATTCGAAACTAGGTGTCTTTTCATATATATATATATATATATATATATGTAGATCCGATGAACTTTTCAATCATCCTAAAATATTTGAGGTTTAGTTGTGGAAGCCAATGCTCTGCCCATTTCTCTATCTTTTTTGAGGTAGAAAATGTAGGGCTAACTTGGTAAAAATATTGGAATTATTATGTGAATTAATTTTTATTGATGCATATTTTTGCACATGAAGAAATTAGGTAGAGTCATGTGTACTCTTAAAATAATATAATGGCACCATAAAAATTGTTGGGAAATTCATCTATGTATGAAACTAATCAAAGTAATATCGTATCTACTTTTTAACGCAAGCAACTAAATATAACTCTCTTTCATTTCATTTGAACTTAATTTCATCGAACACAATTAAATAAGTAACGAGAGCTTATGTTTTGTCGTAGTCTATGAAATAGTTTTTACGCAATTCAACTGCATAGCGTAACTTACGGGTTTTACATAAGTGATATGATAATACGATTTTAAATGCACCTCTTATACGTTATTTGATCATGAAATTATTTAGGTTTTATCAGTGTCTTAATAATCAATGCGATTGGTTCAACCAGGAAGATCAAGAAAGCGTTAGGTAATGTGTAAAAATTAGAAATTAAAAATTGGCAAGTTACTTGAGAACTGACGAGTTTTCTCTCAAATCTATTTTTCTTTTTTCTTTTTATCCGATTCGACCATTTGAACTTTTATCTTTTTCGTGCTTGGTTTGATTTTTAAAACGTTGATTCTTTCCGACAAATTCAAAAGAATAATTTAAATAAAAAGACAAATTTACTTTGACAGCTATGAAATTTCTTGTTTTCTAGTTTCAATTTCAAGAAATTGATCCTTCATGTAAAGCTATGAAACTATGGTGACCGCCCGGAAAGCAACTTATAGAGGCATCAATAGTAGGAAAGTGGGCCATAATGGAAATTTTGGTGGGTTGGATTGGCCCATCTCCATTGCCATCACTTGATTGGGGCCCACTTTGTTAGATGTTATGATTTGAATAATTAGTAATTATTAAAGGATCCAAAATAGCAATATGGTGCATAGTTTGTGCTATATAAAATATGATTATGTTATACTTTAATTATTGGTGGCTATTAGACTCATCAAGATATACATAATACAAAATTCTATACATTTTAGGTGGTTCATTTTTTATTATTTATTTAGATAAAAAGTGGTTATTCCGTGTAACATTATAGTAGGTAAGGGAAAAAAAATTAAGTAAATGAAGTGATATTGTAATTATTTTTCCAACTTATTAAATTAGAACATGTCTCAAGCATTTAATTATTGACATTTTAATTCATAACTATACCAGGTTCGATGATCATATTCAGACTTTCAAGTTGATTATACCTTTAAACTTTTGAAGTAACATTATTGAGCTCTACTTGTATTTAATACCAGTCTATGTGACATTAAATTACAAACTCATTTAAATTATTATACGGTAGACAGTTTGCTTTTGCCAGATGCCTTTTTATCTTAGGTCTTCTTCTTTTTTTTTTGATTGTTGTGGACAGGGTGGTGTTAGGTCCCCACTTATACCTATTATCCTTGTTGATGAATTGTTCAATGAATCTTTTTTATCGAAAATCTCATATCCTCTAACAGAAGCCTTGTCCACAGTGGCGGATTTAGTATGCCGCTAGCTAGGGTGGCCACCTTAGTTGGATTCGCCAATGAGAATTTTTTTTTTAATATAAATAATAGACAAATTTTATGTTATATAACTAGTGATTCATTTTATTTTCAAACATCTCTTCAGTTTAGTTGGTTAGAGCTTCCTTATATTTATTGTGAGTTTTTGGTTCGATTCCTTCTCCTCCATTTCATTGTGCAAAATTTTTATTTCTACAATATTTATCAAAATTAATTTTCTAAGGAAATGATTCAAACCTATAATTTCTAAAATTATGATAATTGGAAGCTTAACAATCATGGCAATGATTGAATTTTGAATCTAAATTTAACAAAATAATATATGTTAAGACTTTAGGAGAGTTTTTTTTTTTTTTTTTTGTCGTTTTAAATATTTTACGTTTCAATAATTTATAAGATATGATTTATAAGTATTGAATTTTAATTTATATGTTATTTGAGAATTTGTTTACTGTGAATTGTGATATTAAAAATTAATTTAGGTATTGTGAAATGTGAATATGTGATTCATAAAAATTGAAAATGAGAAATTGGGGAATTTATAATTCGTGATGAATTGGTGTTGAGAATTGGAAATTGAAACTTTAATTATATTTAAAATTAATTCTAATTACGTTTAATCTTTAATTAATGTTCAATTCTCATACTAATTATAGAATGATTTTTTCAACTGAATTTCAATCTAGTTCTTATAGTGGTGTATCTAAACTCTCAACTACTTTTAATCAAGCAAACGATTTGTTAAGCATTGATAACACAAAGAAGTCTTATGTATCATGTAATTTATATTATTTCAGATTGTGTTGAAATATAATATAATATAAATATACGATTTTTACGTTTTAATATATTTACATACAAATCGAAGAATTTTTAATATTATTTAATTTAATATTAATAAACGATATCGCTATACAGCCGTTGACTATCGACAATTAATGGTCAACGATCAACGATCGCCCTAACCGAGTCACAGTCCTAAATTCACCACTGCTTGTCCATGGAGTTGGCTCTTCCATAAAAGAGCAAGGTAAACAGTGCAGGGCGAGTGAATTGCCTATATAGTCACTAAACTTGACACCAGGTTTCCAGGAGGTCACTCAACTTCAAAAACCACCCCACTCATCACCTAACTTTCTAAAAATTACCTCATTCATCACTAAACTTTCCAACCATTAAAATTTGGATGAAATGCTGATGTGTCCGATGACATGGCATGCCAAATGGATTAATTGTTACACAGTAGGCATTCAATATAAGGAAAAAAGAAAAAAAAAATTAAAAAGAAACCGAAACAAAAATTGGAGCCGGCGTCGACGACCCTTTTTGAAGCCAAGGCCAAAATTGTTTCTTTTGATTGATGAAATGCAACAATTGAGTCTTGAACCACCTCCATTTTTTCATGAATCTCATTCTGGTTGGTACAATTTGTGGGTTGAAGCTGTGGAGAAGCATCAATTGTGAAGGAGATCGCCAGTTTCTACGAACTGCCGAAGCTGCTTCTTCCATATGGGGGCGAAATTGGAGATGACCCATGGGTGCATTAGGTGTGCCTTGATGAGGCGGTACCAGTGGAGGTGATCCGCGATCGTGAATCATCCCGTCGACGCCGGAAATTTAGTGTAAACGGTTCGAGTTCGCTGTTGAAGAAATTGGTCGGGGATTTTGATTATTTGTATTATTTGATGGTATGAAGTCATCTGTAGGTGCGTATTGAGGAGCTTGATCGATCTGGAGGCTGTGTAGGGCATGGGTGTGGCCGGAAGTGAAGATTCCGGCCATTTTTTGACTGTTTGGGCAGCCCATTTTGGTTTCGATTTCGAGTGAAATCGATTGGTGTTATGGCCGGAACTTGGGTGGGTTACGAAGAGGGAAGCGAGGGCTTCATGTTGGTACGTTGGTCCGGTGGCCAAGGTGGCCGGAGGGTGGAGTATTGGTGGTCCAAAATGGTGGCCAGAGGTTGGAGTTTTGATATTTCTGTTTTTCGGTTTTTCGATTTTTATTTTTTTTTAATGTGTTCAAGAATGCCAACTGTGTAATAATTAATCCATTTGGCACGCCACATCATCAAACACATCAGCATTTCATCCAAATCTTAATGGTTGAAAAGTTTAGTGATGAATGAGATGATTTTTGGAAAGTTCGGTGATGAGTGGGGTGATTTTTGAAGTTTAGTGACTTCCTGGGAACCGGGTGTCAAAGTTAGTGACTATATGGGCAATTCACTCGTGCAGGCAGATGCAGGCTTTTTCTTTCAATAATCAATCAAATGTCTACAGGATCATCGATCTTCTCATATCTGTGTGGATCAATTAAATTTTCAACACTTCGTTTTCCTTTCTTGGATTTAGAATTTGTTGCACAACATTGTCATGTTTCTTTGATAATTCTTTGTACCGAAAAAGAAAGTACCTAAGCTCAGAAAGTACTGATGCAGTTATGAGCATAGTTATGAAACCTAAACCGCTAGGACAAAGCAGTGGATCATCGGATCATTAGTTCAAGTAACAATACTAGTTATAGGCGGACCTACATTAAAAAAATAAAAAAAAAAACACTCTGAACTTGCGAATTTGGATCCTAAAATTGAGATAAATATTAGTAATGAATAAGTAAATAATAATTGCAACTCCATTAAAATATGTGGTTAAAAATTGTTTTTCCTTTATCTAGCACTTTGCCTTCAATTACCGCTCCATGGGGTTTGAAATTGGACGTCGCCCGAGAACTATTCCCTAGAGAGAGGATTTCGATTAGAACCTTACAATTTCAAGAATTTTGATTGGTGTCCGAGAGCTATGCCTGCCCTTTTTTAGCTCCACTCTTTCACCATTAGCTCCCAAAGTTTGCCAAGCTAAAATTCTAATGGTTAGTCATTGTGACCCTGACCCGAGGCATGATGTACATTGCATGAACCCGCTCAAAGTGACGAGATCCTGCATGACTGAATTTGGCAAGAACAGTTTAACCATTTATATGTAATACATAAATTTTGCCAAAAGGAAGCTTAACCTCACCAAATGTAAGGTTCTGTCATGTGTATACTTAAAATGGGTGGAATAACAATCTGCTGCATTCATTGCTTCACAAGAAATCGTAAATAATTCCTCTATTACACAACATATTTGAGTTCGACCGATAAAAAGGACACAATATACTGGAAAACTTCTGTAATATGTCGCATTTGTCAACTGCTTATTGCGTTCCACTCAATAGATTGCTTGCGTGATACTTTTACGTTGATCTACAAACTGCATTCTCTAATCCAGTGATAACTACACTGCTTGAACCATACAATAGAGAAGGGATAAAACAGGAATCTTATACTTCAAAACCAGTTGCTTCTTATTGCTTAGATGTGTCAGTTGAGACATCAAAACCAGGAGGGACGAAAACAACATCATCCCAAGTCGATGACGAATTATCCTGCAAGGTGTTTTTTGTGTCATTTTGTTATGAAAATGAAGATATTGCATAACTTATAGCTAAATGTCCAGTAGTAATAAGACTGTATCTTCTTACCTTCATCCCTCGTATTATGTCCTCAAGGACAGCAACCTATGAAAATTTATCCGGGAGAAAACAATGAGTAAATCTAAGATAAATAGCCCACGAAGAGACATGGGGAGGTCAGAAACTCTACCTGAATATCCCCTTCCCTTAAAGAAGGATTCAGCCTGTGCTGTTGACGTGAAGCTCTTAAAAGGGATTTTTCTAGGTCCTCCTGTGCAATCAACAAAACATGAGAAAAAAGCATATGCAACTGAATTGCTAAAAATAACAGATTAAAGGTTCTATCATCTTCTTTCTTAACCTTTCTGAAAAATACTGGACGGTATCTCTTGTTTTGGCTCCTCAGAATCAAGCTCTTAGACTGCAAAATGTTGTTTTGAATTTATGAGAAATGAGTAGAATATTTCAAGCCATGGAGTTTGCTGATCTAATCCAAATTAAAATAAGACAGATACAACTTGGTTTTTCCTTCTCAGTTGTCAAGTTACACCAAGTATGTAGAGAGAACATAATCCAAGTCGCTAAAAACTGTTCAATCTAAGTGGAACTGTAAGATAGTTCTCAGCTCAAAAACAAGACTATTAAAGCAATTACACGTAACATATGACTTAATTAGCAGCTCTTCTCCCTCAAAATCAAGCCAAAGATATATGGGGGTTGGGCAATAATATAGACAGATCAAACAGACTTCGTCCCATTGTACCAAGAAGAAAGACAATCCTCTGGAATACATATGTTAGGATGGAAATCCAGGATAAATCTAGAAAAGAATTAATGCCCCCAGTCATTACAAAATATGGGTATACGGAAGTTCAATTGCAATGGTTACTTAACTCAAAAACTACAAGAGAATAAAACTAATTTCTATATTTGAAGGTGTAGCAATATAATTTCACCTAGCAAACTGGAAAAGGAGAAAGAAATTTTCACATATATAGAGAAGGAAGAGTGGCTCCTCTCCAATCGCGACCTGATTCCATGCTATGTAGTTGCTTGTACCAAAATAGAAAAACCAGATCCAACAGTCTGGAGAGATCTACCTCTATGAATGTCCAAGCAAGCCTAATAATCAATAACCGCTATTTAGTAAAAAGTTAACACTGTCAATAAATTTCTCTCCCCACTTCCTTTCCCTACCGCTCATCTCCACCTGATTCTTAGAAATCTGTTCCCTTCACAAATGGCATATGCAGGGATCCCTTTGTTCTGTTTTAAATTCCCCCCATAATCACACTGGATTTGAATCAATTTGATTCATAACACCAACTAGTTCTTATAAATGAAGTGATTTAGTTAGTGAAATTGATTGAAAGGGGTGAAGCGTTTAAGAGTTTGATTCAAACAAAGGTTTAGTTCAAAGAAATGAGGGGCTATAATTTTTTCTCAGGGGCATACCGGCATACCAAGAACGAGCAGAGTGGAAAATAGCATCTAGCCTATGAGTTAAAAGGCGGCAAACTCTAATCCTTAGATGACCATTTACTAATGATGTCTAATATCCACACCATAGACTGGAGGTCTCAAGGATTACACAAGAAATTAAATGCACTGGACTTGAAAACAATTAGCGTGTTTCTGGAATCTGGACAAAGAACCTCCCTTTCATCATCACTTTATGAGTTTTCAAACAATCTTCTTTCTCCTCTTTCAGCAACTCTGGTTTATCTACTGGAAAAATGAACGCTTGCTGACTGATCAAGCCGCCTGTGTGGCCATGTAATCAATCTACGCTCCACAGTATTTATTTCTTGATGATAGAATCCCTTCACGGTTTAAATAACTAAAAATATTCTTGACAGCCATTTTCTGAATAAGTAAGAATTAAGTTTCTAATTTGTATACTAACCATTGGTTTTTATTGGGAAAATATATAAGAACTGAGTTTTAATTCGTATACTAACCAACGGTTTTTATGGGGAAAATATATATACTTTCATCATTTTTAATGTTTTTTTTCTTTTTTTTTCCCCACCTAAATTTAAATGTTTCTTTAATTAATTCCAGGAATGAATATCAGGTTCAAAGCATATAGTCGAAGATAACGTAAGGCAAGTATCATGGAAGTGATTAGACAAAGCAACCTGGAAAACTGGAACCCCAGAAAAGCTCTCATCAAGAACACCAGCTTTCTTCCTCTCCTGTAAAACAGAGGCATGGCAAAGAACATTTTTAAGCCTACAATATTCTTGATGGATACAAATTACACAGGTGGATTTCTTTAGAGTTCTCTCAACCAGGAAACAAAAGCTATAGAGTATTTTTATTTAAATTGACACCAAGAGACTTGCTTGCTTATATATATATTTTTTAAATTCTAGCTGAAAAGCCCAACAACTCGATATATAAATTTTGAATTCCAATTGAAACTAGAAAATATCAACAACCTCACAGAGCAAGCTTCTAAAAAAAATGAGTTATGATGCTCTTCATTTCACAAAAAGGGAACCCAATCAAGAATTACAGAGAGAACAATGCCATAAAATGCTAAGCAAGGTGCTTGCATAGAAACAGTTTCAAGGGTAATTTTGCATCACGCAAATATAATTTTGTCACAAAGAACTGCTGAAATGTTATTATATTTCAACTTAATGTCGAAAACAAATTTTTAAGGTAAATGGCAGAAGTTTCTCACACAAGTTGAGAATAAGACATGATGGTGATGATAAAGATTCAAGATATGAGACAAGTGTATAGGTCAATAAAGCAATTCCAAACAAATCTAACAAATATGTTGATGCAACCAATTGTATCAATGCACCATGGGAAGACAGGCTTAGGATATATTTAAGAAGCATACATTCCCAAGCATCTTTCACTTATACATTCAAATGGTAAGTTGCGATATTAAAAACATCACTATTTAGATAACTAGGAATTTCAACCAAATAATTGATATAAATATTGGTTCCAGAAGTATATGCCATAGTCATACAAAAGCGATATACTACTTCACAACATAATTTTAGCAGTAACCTTATTTACATCTTTATCTTTTGATACCTAACCTGCTTAGGTATTAATATCTGCTTCCCATAGCTGGCCAGTTAATAAGACTAAGACACTCCTAAAGCCTTAGTTTTGTCTACCACAATTCTTGAGATGTATCACCAAAATTTTAATTTCAAATCCATATTTGCTGATGCAGATATCTAAATGCACATTATCTATAGGAACCAATTACAAAGACTGACATCAAATCTGCAGTACATCAATATTTTCCTCTTTTACCCTCCCTTCACAAAATTTCATTTGCAATATAGTAAAACAAAAACAAAAACCCATTGGATTTCTATTGCATCAAACTGAAATTTGAGAATATTACAGATTAGTGACCAATGAGTTTTCTTCAATTCCAGCTGTTCACATGTAAAGAATAAATTAATTGCTCAATAAAGAGAAGTAAAAAAGAAATATAAAAGAAAAAATAGAGAAGGCCACCGAAGATAAGATGAGTAAAACATCTCTCTCTCACCATTACTGCATTTTGTATCTGAGAAGCCTCCGGAATCAAGCGTAAAGCCACTCCATCGACTTTGAGCTGAAAAATCTGCAACCATAGCTTCCCGTTACAATCAGCCAAAAGAAATCCATGCATAGAATTAAAAATTCTGTCTCAACCTTTTCTCATATTATAAAAAATACCGTACCACTATCCTATCATGAAATTAGAAATCTCAATATCTTTTAATATCAACTTAACACATACTCAAACACCAAACAACTAACAGGCAAAGTTTCTCCCAATAAATAATGCAAAATGAAACCATCAA
This sequence comes from Olea europaea var. sylvestris, assembly GCF_002742605.1. Taxonomy (NCBI): domain Eukaryota; kingdom Viridiplantae; phylum Streptophyta; class Magnoliopsida; order Lamiales; family Oleaceae; genus Olea; species Olea europaea. The sequence goes on along the minus strand of NC_036243.1, from coordinate 1,616,869 downwards.
ATCATTTTATTTCAGAACTTCGTCCAAGACTTTGTTGTGGCAATAGCACCAACATTCAAATACTGCACAGATAAGTTTTAAAACCTTAAGCACAAGGTAAAACTTCAGTATATTATACATTACGCACTCCCCATTGAAAAACTGAAATTCAGCAACAAATTGGAGTCCTCAAACCAGCATACAGGTACAATAAATCAATATATACCTTGCTAAGGGCGACAGCAACCACTTGCGAGCCAGTGCGCATGGAGGAATCCATGGACTTCATCTGGTTAAGAAGAGTTTCAGCATCAGATTCACTGAAGCAAAACAGTCCAAGATTTTTCCCCGTATTTACACCCGAGACTAACACGAATTCCTGCGAACCGTTGCTCAGTGCATATACTGGCACTCCAGCCAGCCTCTCCTCGATGGCATCTGCAGTCATAGCATAATTTTTACTGCTTGTGGTACCGCTTGAATTCTTATTACTATTAGGAAAAAAGAAGCCTGTGCTGTTTACACCATTACTGTGATTCGAAATTCTGGCCCAAGGAGGGGATTTAATAGGAGGGGGAGTGGGAAGGTTTTCGAGGAAATTGGAGATATGGGTTTGAAGGGAAGAGAAGGCTTGGTGAAGGATGTGGTGCGGCGGTGGCGGATGAGGAGCTGCAGCTTGTTTGGGTTTGAAGAAATTCATGGTTTCACTTCAGTTGGGCAGGGAAAATGCGGCAAAGGGCTTATGGGTTTTGGGTTTGGCTGAGAGCTTTCCTTTTTTGCCTTCCTTTTCCCAAAGAAATGGTAAGAGTACTACTTGATCTTTTACGCATTATTGAATACTCACTCGTCTTTTTATATAGTTATTCATCCACCACTTATCTCTTCAAATAATTGGACGATTTTTACGGCAACTTTTCGACAACTTCCGACCACCAAGACCGTCGAATTTTGATATCATTGAAAAGCCCACGATGTCCTTCAATTATCATCCAAAATCTCCCCATAACTTCAAGAGATTCGATCGGAAAATTGCCACAAAAGTCGCCCAAAAAATCTGAAAATTTGGCCAGATTTTCAGATTTTTTGGACGATTTTTACGACAATTTTACGACAACTTTTGTGGTAATAGAAATAACCACAAAAGTGAGTTTAGTAATAACCAAGGGCAAAATGAAAGAAATCTAAATCGTAAACTTCAAGTTGTTATTGAACAATACAAATATCGTTCTACTAGCCAAAACAACACGATACTGAACCCTAGGTGGCAAACTACAATAGTCAAACGCTTTGACTTATAGTACATGAAATTCCGCATGAATCAGCAAGAACCACGTCTTAAGATAAGGCTCAACCAAACTTCTATAATACGACGTGATCATAAGTGAGCTAAGAGTTTGTTTGACATATCTTTTGCTTTTGCTTATTGCAGAAAAACTTTTAGAAAAACTCTCTTACTTTTTATTTGAAAACTAATTTTTAAAAGAGTTTTCTATTTAGGTTTATGCTGCTTGTACATGTAGCACATCTCTTCCATTTAAAAGTGCTTTTAGAGAAGCCACATTGAACCAATTTCTTTTGAAAGCCCTTCTAAGTTCCAACTACAAAAGACATTTTCATAAATTAACCAAACGAATTCAAAAGTAACATTTGGATTTCAAATGCTCCTTTTAATTTTTCAAAGGTCATGTGGCATGAGGTTCCACCTCCAAGTCTCTCAGAGACCCTTCTTTCATCTATCCTTTAATCCTATCTAAGCTTGTGTGTCAAACCATAACTACCAAAGCATCATTTTGGCATTTAGAAATAACCTTCTTTTTTTTTTGGTTTTACAGCAGTCTTATAAATTTAAATTAGTAGTTTAGTATAAAGTGACCATTAGTAATATATCCAACACAAATAGAAGTTTAATTCAAACACAAATCAAGTGTTTATATGATGGTAATTTTAAGTTATAAGTTGTGAATTCTATATTATGTGTGTATGACAAGTAAATTTTTAGTCTTGTCAAATTTATTTCTTGAATAAAAAGTACTTTTGGCGAGCCTTAATTCTAGCTCTGCCAAACATGCTCGTCTCTCAAATTATTTAAGCAAAGAAAGTGAAATCCTAGAAAAAAATACATTCTTAAATCTTAAAAATTGAATACATACAGTAAACTATGTAATCTCCTCTTGGTACAGATTAAAATTAAAGTAACAAAAGACTATATCTTCCTAACCTATCTATCCAACAAAAATGTCTTTAATTTACAACTTGACCCTTTTAGCAGTGCCACTCTAAACAATAATTGTCCAACTCCTTTTTCCGTTCAAAAAGGGAACATCTCGAAGGAACTGTTCTCCTTGTTTCCGATAGTGATGACTCTGGACTTCTCATTCACACAATTGATGTGAAGAAGGCAAAACAGACAGAACGGGAAGAGAAGGTAACGGGAGATAAAGAAACCCTGAATTAGGATTTCCGCAAAATCGAGAAATTGACCACAGGAATCCCAACTCTTTCACCTTCTTAAGAAGCTTGGACAGCCAGCTGCTGAAGATGATCAATGAACACTTGTAGACTCACATCATCGGTGAATATCACATCCGAGCCAGCAGCCATTTCATGTACATTGCTGTATGACGCAGATGGATTCAACTTCGCCAACAGGAATCTCGCCTGTTCAAAACAGGTCCAAGTATTAAAATAAAGACGTGATGTAGCCAATTTTGATGTAGCTGTATATATGTTTTTGAAGAATATTATAATCAGGTGATGCAATATCATTATAAGGAAAACCAGTTCCTATCTTAAGGCATTCAGGTTTCATTCTCAAACACAAGTTATTTTAGCCCCACCTTTCAGGCGCAGAGGGGGTTGGAGGAACACGCACAAAACAATATTTGTCATTTTAAAGAATCGAAACAGGTAAATGCAAAACATTAAGCAAAGATGAAAATTCAACAGTTAGCTCACTCCTATATATATTTACCCACAGAAACAAAAAAAATATGCACCAAACTAAGATGAAGACAGAAAGGTGACCTGGGAGCCATGCTGATCACAGACCACCAGTCTTGGGACTGGAAACCGGTCACGAATAATCAATTCGGCATCATCATGTGGAGCTTGTAACAAATGCGCAAAAGCCTATGAAGACATGGGAAAAATAGGTTTATTCAAAGGAAGACTTGTCGTTCACGAGAAAAATAAGTATTACCATGTCCATTGCAAAATAGAAACTGAAATACCGAAATTCCAAGAAATTTTTTTACAATTTGTTATGTCATGAGAAGCACAATCAGCTTCCTAAAAAAAAAAAAAAAGTCACCAAGTTTTCGAGAATGAATTTGATGGTTTGGTAGAAACTAAAGATTTAAAGAAAATATATTTAATACTGCTGATGCAGCAAACTCATAAAAGACTTCCTCCTCTTAAAATATCTGAATTTACAAATACATGTAATACATTGAAATGTTAACTCAAAATATCGCACAAGTATAACAAGGTGCACCTGATGTTCTGGCTGATTCTGATAACCCATGTTTCTCCATTGAGCAATTGTTGTACCATGGAAAATAACTACACTGAAATATGAATCAAGCAATAGGATACGGTCAGCTCCAATGGATGACACGTCCAATAAAGCTGGTACAGGTAGTGAATTGAATGAATATGATATTAACGATGGTTGAATCATGACCGCAGCATTGCTTATAATCTCTCTATTTAATAAAATGCGGAAATAGGCCGTCTCATCGGGACTATTATTGAACACCTGTGAGAGAATGTAAAGTTTGAATGTCATATGCATAAAACTAAAAGAAAATACAAATTCAAGCAAATATTACCTGTACAAATTGTGATCTCCGCAGATTAAACATAAACTGAGGGAACAGCGAAAAACAGGGATTTAACGTAAATGAGGATGGATCATCCTTTCGGTAGTCACCAAATTTGGAACATAGACGAATCAGATTCCGGTCTAACCACCTTGTGGCGTCAAATCCTTCCTGACAATATAGAATCAACCATCAGAGTATTGCCTACTAGAGGAATGAAATCCGGAGAATTATGTATTGGTTATGTACTTACCTTAGGTGATACAAGTTATACATTCTTTCAATCATATCCTACCAATCAAGTTCAATGTAGCAAGTAGGCGTGCCAAGTAATCCGGATGACACCCACTAAAACTTTAGCTATTTTCTCAATCATCGCAGGCTAACATTGTGTACTATAATCTTGACATTTTTCCTATATCACTTAATTTCATTATGTATACCACGAGTGATCCATTTGGGGGATGGTCCTATACCTAATATTCATTCTGGTAGGCTGCACTTTGTAGTTGATGCCTAACTTTTCCCTTCCACGATAAAAAAGTACCCTCAAGAGAAAGCACCAAAATGTGAGTGCAAGCCATATGTATCAGAAGTAAGCCAACTATCTATCCATCCTAAATACAAGTCCCTAAATACATCAGCCAACAACATCTAAGAGTTGGGATATACTCCATATAAACAAACAGATTTTTTAGGAGACGAATGAAATGAAAAAAGAATTAATTGATTTCAGTTTAGATCTTGTTATCTCTTCCCTTTTTAAATGCTTTCATGCATTTCTCACTAAAGTCAGCACAAACTCACTTCTACTCTCTGTACAAGGTTCAGACCAGAAATTTTTTTTCATCACCTATGACCTAGCCACC